>NC_143217.1:3356950-3690707 GCF_030267445.1 Bombyx mandarina
TATCTTGCGATGCATCGGTTTTCGAATCCCGCTGGCGGGTACCAATTTTTCTAATAAAATACGTACTTAACAAATGTTCACGATTGACTTCCACGGTGGAGGAATAACATCGTGTAATAAAAATCAAACCCGCAAAATTATTATTTGCGTATTACTGGTGGTAGGACCTCTTGTCAGTCCGCACGAGTAGGTACCACCATCCTGCCTATTTCTGCAGCAGAAGCAGTAATGCGTTTCGGTCTGAAGGGTGGGGCAGCTGTTCAGAGCTAGGTATAATATTCTTGAACTGATGCTGCAACTTCATAAAAATGGCCACAAGTGATCCTAGTACAAAGTACTATCCTTACCGTAATATAGGCGTTTTTTTACAAAGCCCTTTTACGCTTGTTATAGGACTTAGGTAATATATCACTGAAAATGACAGAGGCCACAAATAAAGACGAATTTATAACAATAAAAGTAAAAGTCTTTGGTAACTGCAAGCTTACTCAGAACTTTACGCTGATCGAAAAACAATATAAGCTAACAAGAGATCTTGACGACATAGAAGTTATAGGGTGAGTATTTGAGTCGTCTATTATCAAAGGTGGCAATCTGTGCATTTGGACAAAAAAATGTTATTGATATGTCAATACAGACTGATTTGAATATAATTGTCTCCTTCAAAGAATATGGTTCAAAACCTGCATTAAATAAAGGTTAATACTTAACCTGTTATTTATCTAAGATGTCGTTCAGAAGAGTTTTGTGACTGCCAATGGAATACAAAGTCAATAATTCTTTTTTCTGATTTACCAATAATTGTCCAAAAGTCACATTGCCGGCTTTGATAATAGTCGACTCATTTAAAGTTTCTTAATTTTTATGTACCTATTTAAAAGGTTATGTCCAATATTTGTAGCCGCTTTTTCAAGGATAGAACCGTAATCGCCATATCCTCAGTGGCTTTTTCTCGTAACATACGAGTAATATACAATTATCAAATTTACAGGAGAGCCAGCTTAGGAAATAACATTACACTGACAGCTGAAGAAATTAAACTTGAACAGAAAAACTTGGACCATATTTACACAGTGAGTCATATATCTCATTCTTCACAGATCTACGGCATTAAGCCTATCGTTGAATTGACCGATCAAATATATACTTTCCACCATATCGCAGGCAAAAAAAATCTAATATTCGAAATATATTTTTAAAAGAAGGATCGTTTTCTTAAGAATGTTATTTTTTTCTGATAAGTCAAAAAGTACAACGAATATAGGCAATATTCGAACAAAATCTTTTTGGGTTTTTTGTGATACATTGCGATATTTTCAAGTGCCACCGAAAACGAATGAACTCTAAGCAGAAATTTCACATGTGTTCTTAAACTAATCGCAATTATTTTTAGATAAGGAATAAAGTAGAGAACCCTTGGATTGGAGGTCCAACGATCCAAATAACTTTTATGAATCTTCAGTACCTGCAATACACGAAAACGCCGATCATTGTGAGTTACAAAACATTTAAATTCTAATAATAATAATAATAATATGCACTTTTATTTTTACGAAGATCGTAGGGATTGATAAGAAATTAATGTTCTTTTTCACAATATCTTTCATGAGAAAATGACATGTCTCATTATTTGAGGATACAGAAGCGCATCGAAACATGATAGCATAGGCTACATAAGTGAATTCTGGAATACGATGCTATAGTGATTTAACAAATATTAAAGTTGGTATAGCTTTAAAAGCCACTGTCGAAGTCAGGTCGAAGCTGTCTTGCGATGTACCTCAATTCGTATTGAATATAATGGAAAAAATATGAACTTCTAAGCACGCTAAGCACTGTATTCTATAAATGTTTAGATATTAATTACCAATTAATTACCAAAGATTATAATTACCAATTATAATTTTACTTGTTACTGTTGCTAATTGGTGTTACTGTTACTTTTGTTACTGTTGTTACTGTTACTGTTGCTGTTACTGTTAATTGCTAATTTATTATGTGTACGTAATTATGTATATTGGTATATAAATCAGCTATCTATATATTTCATATTATATGTAAACGGTATATATATGTTTATTGTATGTATATATTTTCAATAGTACACAAAGACAGAACTTATATTTCAAGGTGGGTGGCGCATTTACGTTGTAGACGTCTATGGGCTCCACTAACCACTTAACACCAGGTGGGGTGTGAGCTCGTCCACCCATCTAAGCAATAAAAATAAAAACCTTTGTGAAACTAACAGCAAATTCTTACTAGGCCCAAACCGAGTCAGGAGTCGAACTAAATTGTGCAATCATAAGTACGGACAGCAAAATAACGACAAATTGCACGGCGGACAAACTGGTGAAAGGCGACCAGATTAATGTGATTATACATATGAATGTCGATCCTTCGAAAATAGGTAATTGATTTTTTACTTCAAACGACTTACGAATTATCAAATCACAGTGGAGGTTATACAAACTGGGTAAATCGCCCAGAGAAATGTTATTATACATATTATGAATGTCGAATCATAGTGAGTATACGACAAATCATGTATAATCATGTTGTTAGGCAGCGGCTTGGCTCTGCCCCTGGCATTGCTGAAGTCCATGGGCGACGGTAACTACTCACCATCAGGTGGGCCGTATGATCGTCTGCCTACAAGGGCAATAAAAAAAAATAAAAAAGTTTTAGACCCGATTAGTAATTAGGGATCCACTATTAGTCCCAACTATTATACAATAAAGAACTTTCTATCATCTTCATTCATCCCATATACATCCGCTAGTCTTCCTTTAATACGTGCCCTACGGATGGGAAGGTACGGTACTAATACATAATTATGTTTTAGCCTCCGTTTTGTATCTTGAGTACTATTAATAAGGGTTGAACCATAGCTTACTACTACAATTCTACGTAATTACGTTCAAGTCCGAAGAGTCTGATCACCGTTATTTAAAGCCAAATCTATTCTAGCTTATTTATTTGAGAAATTATACAATACAGTAAGGCAAGACGTAACTACGCAAATACATAATAACATGTATTTTGGAACGAAGTTTCTTATGAGACGATGCGGAGGGGTACCCTAACCGGGAAAAAACGTCCGTAACGTAATATTTTTATTAGTAATGCACACAGTGTACGACTTAACTTTGTAATAACGTACAAAAAATAACATTTTTTTATCATTCATTGACCACGATCTCAGAGCGTTCGTTTGCGTTTGCGCAAAACACTAACTTAACTTAAGTTACCAGTATTGTGTATGAGGAGGCAGTCTCCTCCCGGTGATGGTCAAGGGGCGACCTAAGGGGGTTGAGGCTGCGCCGCACGCTATCGTCACTCTAGCGCGCTGGCACCAGGAGGACGGGGCGGCGCGTCGGCGGCTGCGGACTGCGATACGGTCCGCATTTTCGTCGTCGCTGTCGTCGCCGAACATACTGTTGATGAGCAACCCGGTCGGTGGTGTATCGCGTTCCGACCCGGCAGGCTGATTCTAGCCCAGCGGGGTATCCCGAAACACCAGCGGCACCGCCCGGGCGGCCTGGTAGGGCCGCCATTCCGCGGAGACCGACGTCGTTGATCGTCGACTATCGCCTCGACGACCCGTCGGTCGGGCGTCCTCGGGGTGGCGCCGCGTGTCTGGTTGTAGTGTTGACCGCGGGAACCCCCCTACTCTGACCGGGTTCTGACCCCGGACGGAGATCGGACGTCGGGTGTAAGAGTGCAGGGGAGTCGTTTAGTGGGTGGGCCCTAAAATCCTTGGGCCCGCGATCTGCTCTCAACACCTGCAGATCGTTGTCACATACCCCGCGCGCCCTTTATGCGCGGGGACCTCGTAGGAGGTTCGGCCCTAAGCACGTAAAAAAAAAAAAAACTAGTATTGCGCAAACGAACGCTCTGAGATCGTGGTTAATGAATAACAAAAAATTGCATAAGTGCAAACAACCGTGAATGAAGTGTACCACAATAAGTTAGCACGTTACCGAATGACCGTGTGTTGTTGCGAAACCTCCAGTTTTATTTTCTTTTAACCTCGAATAGAACTTAAAATTAATATTTTTATAAGGAACTTCGTTCCTATCCGGTGTCCCACGACACCACACATCATTTTTTTAAGGTTTTTAGTTTTAGGTTCATTTTTAGAGTTGATTGTCTCATATATAGTTATAGTATGTGCATTATTTAGACAATATGCTTTCGATATAACATGTATATGTACATAATTATATTTGTTAACATTACAATTTCTTTCTTTTAAGATGACGTGATGTCCCTTGATAATTTAATCGTAGAATCGAAGATTGACGTATTCCCAGGCAGTTTATGGAGTGAGCCTTCCTCGAAGACAATTTTATCTCAAAGGTAAGCTGACATGTTTGACGTTTTCTGTTTAGTTTGGAGATTTGTTTTTCTTTTACTACTTTGGCAGCGAACTTAAGATCCATCTGATGTTAAATCTTACAACAAATGTTCACGAACGAGTTCACGATGAAGGAATAAATAACGTCTATCTTTATATATAAAAATGAATTACTGTTCGTTAGTCTCGATAAAACTCGAGAACGGCTGGACCGATTTGGCTAATTTTGGTCTTGAATTATTTCTGGAAGTCCAAAAAAGGTTTAAAAGGTAGATAAATATGAAAATGCTCGGAATTCAATAAAAATAACAATTTTGTTTTTCCTTTGATGTGTCCCCCGTCGGACGGATTCCTTTTGTTTGTTTTAAGTTTATTTTATACAAAAGTTTAGGTCTTTTATTTATCGATTGAGGCACTACGAAGTCTGCCGAGTCAGCTAGTCATGTAATAAAAATCAAACCCACAAAAAATATCGTTTCCGTAATTACTGATTGTAGGATGGTCTTGTACGTACGGGCGGGTACAAAACCACATATTTATTATGCAGCATATTAACAGACCGTTATGACTGTCGATACTTGAACCATTGTACCGTGGTTCACTTGTGGACTAAATAAAAATAATAATAATTAATAATGGTTGGATCGAAATGAGTATCAGTTGAAGGGAATATTTTAAATGTATTCAATTGATAATTATTTTTAATAAATGTATCTTTTTTATTTGATTGGTTTTTGTAATTTTAAGTATGTTTCATTGATACTATGTACATATAAAATATGGACTTATTGTTGTTGTCTGAAGTAAAAGAAATCATTCATTCATTCATATTGCGGCCGTGAAGCAGTAGTGCGTTTCGGTTTGAAAGGTGACACAGCCATTGTACTGTAAAAACTGAGACTTATGGGGTCATGTCTCAAGGTGGGTGGCGCATTTACGTTGTATATGTCTATGGGCTCCAGTAACCACATAACACCAAGTGGGCTGTAAGCTTGTCCACCGATCTAAGCAAAAACAAAATAATTAAGTACACAGCCCACTGAGTTTCTCGCCGGATTGTTTTCAGTGGGTCGCGATTCCGATCCGATCATAGATTCTGCCAAGCGCTGCTCTTGTTTTAAGGCTACTCGCAATAAAACCTTTACATCCACTTAAAAGCTTAGATTAAAGATGCGAGCACTATGACATGTCCTTCTTCAAACGAGGCTTGTGGAGAGTATTGAGCGGTAGGCAGCGGCTTGGCTCTGCCCGTGGCATTGCTGAAGTCTATGGGCGACGGTAACCACTCACCTTCAGGTGGGCCGTATGCTCGTATGCATACAAGGGCAATAAATAAAAAGTTTAGTTACAACGGCTGCCCCACCCTTCAAATCGAAACGCATTACTGCTTCACGGCAGAAATAGGCGAGGTGGTGGTACCTACCCGTGCGGACTCACAAGAGGTCCTACCACCAGTCAAAACATTTTTGTTTACAGTATTACATTTTTGTTTTGATAGTGTTGTGACTACTGTTACTATCGAGAAAACGACGGTAGCCCTCTGGATCATAGTTGTGGCGTCGCTATTGGGTCTACTGCTTCTCAGCATCATATACTGCATTGTCGTCAAACGAGTAAGTACTTTCAAATCTTATTTACAACTAGCTGCACCCGTCCGCTTCGCTGGGCATTTAAAATTAACATTATTATTTCTCACCCCCACAAAAATTCTTATCATTAACGCCCCCGCAACAGGTGTAGGGAGTCTAACACTCATATAAATATTAACCTATCCATTAAGTACATGTATTTTCTACACGGATACAAAGTTTCAAGTCAATCGGATGCATGGCTCAGTAGTTATAATGGAACATCCGTAAAAACTACTGTAGATTTTTATATTAGTATAGATGTCGAATTTCCACGTTCGAAAGAATCTGTACAACTAACGACTTACACATTGAAAATTCCCCACACAAAATAAGACCAAACGTTACCATTAAACATTGGTCTATATGTATTAGTGTTCACTCAATGATAAAAATTCATACTTGATCGACATGACATTTCAAGATTGGGGTTAATTTAAATAAAAAGAAAAAAAAACGTGTGGCACTCGGGAACTGCCGCGGTAAAGCTATTGCATAGCATTTTTATCAACTTATGCAATTATATAATTAGACAATGATAATTTAATATTAAAGCAATAATAAAAGAAGACCACGCTATATTAAACATTAATAAAAGCAAAACATTAACTCCCCTTCACACTCATAAGCTAGACCGCGAGAGAGAGATATGGGCAGACTTTTCATGATGCGCATGCAGTGCGACGTCACGCCACGCGCTTATTCACTACACAAGCGCAACGTGTGAATGTGTTGAACGCGAGCTACATGGTAGGCGGAGTGAGGGGTGTAAGGTTTTTTCGTTACGGAATTTCATGATTCGGTCGCCGCGCTCAAGGCCCGCGATAAAAGCTATGCAATAGCTTAAAATGAAAAATACTATAAAAAAAAGAGATAATCTGTCAACAATTTTGTCTTTGTGTATATTTTGTTTATACTTTGTGTGTAAATATTATAGATTAAAATATTAGATCGTTACCTACGAAAATTCCGTTTAGTATTCAGAAAGTTAGTCTTTTTTTTATAAATATTTTTTAATTTACCTAAATTAAAATATACAACCATGGTATCGACACGTGTCTACTAGCACATTGCTAATTTTTCAATGTCAATATCTGCCGCGTAGCAGTGCTTTTCGATTTGAAGGACCGGTTATATCTATAGGTATATATAAAAATGAATTGCTGTTCGCTAGTCTCGCTAAAACTCGAGAACGGCTGGACCGATTTGGCTAATTTTGGTCTTGAATTATTTGTGGAAGTCCAGAGAAGGTTTAAAAGGTACATATGAAAATTCTCGGAATTCAATAAAATTAACAATTTTGTTTTCCTTAGATGTGTCCCCCGTCGGACGTATTCCTTTTGTTTGTTTTAAGTTTATTTTATACAAAAGTTTAAGTCTTTTATTTATCGATTGAGGCACTACGAAGTTTGCCGGGTCAGCTAGTTTATAATACAATTGGAAGTTCCATTTCACAACACCAGATGGACCTGTAAGCTCATTCGAGTTACTGCAATACGAGTAATTACCATAATATTAATATGTTTCAGACAAATCTGTTACGTAGGAAGAATAAGGAAAAGACAAAAGTTCTAAGAAAGAGTATTAGAAGGCAAACTATGGTAAGTACAAAAGTTAATTTTTATTGCAGTGCAGTTGGATAGAGATACTGCACAAGATTATTAACGTCTAGCCAGCGCAAGGCGATATAGATGAAACTAGTAATGAATAACTTTATTTTGTTATCTGTCATCAATATACGTACGGTCAGCAGTATATTTGGCACATATTTTGTTAGAGAAAGGTAGTGTCCATGAGTAGAGTTCATCATCCTATTTTTGCCGCGAAGCTAACGTGAGTACCAGTTGAGGGATGGAAAAGCCGTTATATAATATAAGGATTCCCCGCCTATAAATGAGAGAGCAAGTAATCTTAGTTTGAGGTCATTAAACATTTAAAATACCTTCCAATGTTTATGAATGGCCAATAAATCTAAAGTGAAAATTCTGTGAGATGTTATTGTTTTAGTAATTATATCAACAGTTTGGCGATACCGATTTTTCAGTCTCCAAATAAAACTGTTTATTGTCCGAAACACAGAGACGCTCGATGATGGCGCAGTCCGCTTATGGAAGACTTCCAGAAGACGAGCCTCGCGCTCTGAGCGTCGTTCAAGAAGATCTCCAGCTGTGCGAAACGCAATCGTAAAAGATACGAACAGATAATTAATTTTTTCTCCTACCTACGCCGAAAGTTCGGTTTTCGTCCCGCTGTACAGGGAAGAAAGTCTAACTTTTCCTCCCTGGTTACAAGTGCGCATGCGCGTTAGTGTCTACGTCTGCTCTCACGCACCTAAAATTCTCCGCCATTGTTGTGCTTGGGTAATTTGCAATATTGTGTTTAGTGTAAAAGTGAAATAAACAAAATGCAATAAATTTTAATAGTGAAGTATTAAACAAAGATGAGTTCATCAGACAGTTCTTATTCAATTAGTAGTAGTTTATTTAAAAATTAAAAATCAGTTAAATTGTTTTTTATGCCCTACCTCCGGCCAGGGCTTCGCCCCTGGACCCCGGATTGGTACTCCACGAACTTTCGGCCAGGTAGGAGAAAAAATAGTATGTGCACCGCACAATGTACTATAAATTTTATCTCTAACTTTAATTTACTTTTGTTCAATAAATTATTTATTGTTAAAAAATATAGTTTACCTTTTTTTCCTTGATGTTAGTTGTTCCTTGATGGTTTGTGATTGGCTGAGCTGAGTAGACCAGCTTAGACACTAAACGCCGGTCTTGAAATTTGATGTTGGTATCCTATTTTCCTATAAATAACCACTATCAGGCCCTTAATTAATCTAACTAGACTTTTCCTAGAATATCGTATGAATCAAGAAGTTAATAATGATAAACAGAACGCCACGAACCACTCATTAAGAATTTTTTTAAATAGGACAACCGATTTACCATTGAATTGGCACTTTGATAGTATGTTTCGAAATGAAAAGCAGCTTTAACGTCAAGATTTCTATGGGCTTCGATAACCACTTAATAATAGATGAGCCCTAATCACAACCAACCCGCCTATTTCTGCCGTGAAGCAGTAATGCGTTTCTGTTTGATTGGTGGGGCAGCCGTTGTAACTATACTGAGACCTTAGAACTTATGTCTCAAGTTGGGTGGCGCATTTACGTTGTAGATGTCTATGGGCTCCAATAACCACTGAACACCAAGTGGACTGCGAGCTCGTCCACCCGTTTAAGCAATAAAAAAAACCGAACATTCTCCTGAATTCAAGTGACTGAGCAGTTTCATTCTACCATTAAAGTCATCGATATACTCTACTCTCAACTACTCAATCCTCGTTGCCATCCGAGGCTAGATAGAGTTGGCGCAAAACCGTCCAGGAAAAGTTATAATGAGGGCACGGCATTGAGAATATACGACGTAAGGAGAAGGAAGAAATCAGCGATAATGTGTAATTACAAAAGATTTTAAATATTATTTTAATTTATGACAATAAAAATTCAGACTTAAGTTTCGTAATAACTGCTATAGGTATATTTCTAACACAGAACGGTTTACATATGCACCTCCTTTTCGCATATGAAGGCGTATTTATGGGAGCAGTCGACGTCATTCAGTTTGCCGTCGTTTTTGAAGAGCGTGCCGCAAAATTCGATGTTGTTCGCGTTGTTAGGTTCGTTTTCGGACCAGCCACCGAAACCGGCTTCTTGTAATGTTTGATCTATAAAAAATAATATCATTATAAGTTTTTTTTTTTGGTTTATTTCCAATCAAAATCCAATTTACTGGTGCTAGGACCAATTGTGAGTCCGCGCGGGTAGGTACCACCGCCCTGCCTGTTTTTGCCGTGAAGCAGTAACGCGTTTCGGTTTGAAGGGCGGGGCAGCCGTTGTAACTATGCTGAGACCTTGGAATTTGTATGGACATGTGGTGCGTAGAGAGAAGATGCGTTTGACTAGGAGATGTATGGAAATGGTAGTGCAAGGTAGAGGGGGAAGAGGTCGACCGAAGAAGACATGGATGGAGTGTGTGAATGACGATATCAGAGAGAGAGAGGAGTGAGTGTTGAGATGACTGTTGATAGAAGAGAACGGAAGAGAAAAATTAGGTGTGGGTTAAGTGGGTTAAGGTAGAGAAAAAGAAGAAGAAAATTAATTATTATATTTACATTATAGCAATACTTTTCATTTACTTACTGAAAATCGTCTTGAACACGGGAGTTTCGTTTTTAGTGGGTTCCTGTGCTCTGAAACCGGCATAAAAGAAATATGTGGTCTGGGCTTCGTCAACTGGGGCCGCTGCGTTCGTCAAATTCTTCACGACCAACATCTCCGCTTCCGAATTAAGGACCACCAAGTGGGCATTCTCGGCTTGACATTCGTCATAAGCTTGGTTCCAGGAATAGGCTACTTTGGAGATCTTATAGCAGCTTCCAGTGCTCTCCACGTATTGGTACCCTGGAATTATAGAGCGCTCTGCAATCATGACTTCATTCAGTATGTTGAATGGATGCTGGGATTGGGATTACTGGTGGTAGGACCTCTTGTGAGTCCGCACGGGTCGGTACCACCACCCTGCTTATTTCTGCCGTGAAGCAATAATGCGTTTCGGTTTGAAGGGCGGGGCAGCCGTTGCAACTATACTGAGACCTTAGAACTTATATCTCAAGGTGGGTGGCGGTACTTAGGTTGTGGATGTCTATGGGCTCCAGTTACCACTTAACAGGTGGGCTGTGAGCTCGTCCACCCATCTAAGCAATACAAAAAAAAACCACGAATTAAAAAAGTTGAACATAATTCATTGCATTATATCCTATGTAGAATTATGGTTCTTTAAAAGAAGGACATCAGATACCCTAATCACACACCACGTGCGCGCCCCAAGCCGAGGTACAAAGTTCGGCCCCATGCCCCAAAAAAAAAATGCTCACCTATAGCAAAAACCCCACAGTGCGTATCGTAAGGCGCATCAATGGCTTCCACTTTGCAAATGAAAGGTAATCGGTTGTAGCAGGGTGAGGTTTCGATTTCTCCCTGCCGAGTAACCACATCGCACCCTTGTAATGCGAACCTAGACCTCATCGCTTCCGTTACCGAGTCTGACACTGAAATAAATCTTATTTGTTTATTTATTTATTTATGTACACACAAAAAAGAAGACATAGTACAGAGTAATAGGAAAATTATGCTGCTTATTTCTTTAAGAAATCTCTTCCAGCGGACCTGCGAGAGGATTATGAGAATAATAATTAAAAGTGATGATGACTCCGGATGATGATGAAAATCTTAGGTATTTTAATCAACAAAAATTAGCGGTGCACAAAGAGATTATTTGTTGAAAATTACTCGTGTGATTAGCTATTTTCGAAATAGGTACGTTGACAGATCAGGTAGGAATAGAAGTTTTATCTCTTTAATTATTCAGTAGCTAAGGAACAGGAAAAATATTTTCGCGAATGATGTTTTGAACGTTTCAGCGAAGCGCGCAATTCTCATTTGTTTTGTTGTAGGCCATGCGATTAACCTAATGGTAAATATGCAGCTTGTAGACATCAGCAAAACCAGGGACACATCAAAACTCTACCTACTGCTGACTAGTGCTGACGACTCTCCTCAAACTTCGTTTAGGACTTAGTGATCGAAAAAAAACCATAGAGAGTGCAATTCGTTATAGAGCCGAATAAAAATCAACTACAATTAGAAATATAGATTTTAGATATAGATTTAGAATTATTGAAAAAATATATTTACATAATACGCGTTTTTTCTTCAATATTAATCTGTTTTCTCATTCTTTGCGACATTTTGAAAGTTTCAGGAATAACTCCACAAAGTTTTGGTGGGTCTTGTGTATAGATAAGTAACAAACTAACTGAAGAGATACGAAGAAGCGGGCTTTGACTCTACTACATGCACGTGTTTTGAAGAAAAGACCCTACACTAAACTAAATCCTACTGTTTTCTTTCCTGATTTTAATAGCCTATTAGCCATTGAAGACAAATGTGGATACCTATTCAAATTGTTTACAATACAGCTTAGCCGGTCGTTCTAACAGATCTAATTCTCGGAAATATTAGTTAAATGTGGTCGTTTTATGAGGTATGTCGTTATTGGCAATGTCGTATAAAGCAATGTTTTTAATAAGGCGGTCATATAGCATTCAGCCGGGACCTTTGTTCTAGGTTATTATAACCGGCATAATCTAAACGATGTCGCAGTAAACGGTTTTGACTGTACTTACAATCAATCATCGGCTGTTCCTCTGCAGATTCATGGTCTTTTCCGTCTTCATCCACCCAAACATAGTTCCCCAGATCTGGAAATCTCTTGAACATCGAATGAAGCTGAATTATATCCTGTTCTGAAGCCGGCACCATCAACTGGGCTCCCTCAGTGGTGCAAGAGCTCTTGGCGTCCCATATCTTAGCGCTGTCGGTGTGTAGTTTGTAAAACGCGTTGGTGTCTTTATTATATACGTAGTCGGAGCGGTATTGCTTCGAAACACTCGGAGGGGGGGCACTGGCAATCGCTGGTAGGAACAATCCAATTCAATCCATATTACATTTAAAATTATTGATGAGTATCCATTTACATTCATATCGTCTTCTCGCATTAAAACTGTATAATCTCAAAACTGACTAATTTTACAGGAGAGTGTTTTAAAGGTTTATTAACATGTGATATTTTTAATACTAGCTGACCCGGCAGACTTCGTAGTGCCTCAATCGATAAATAAAAGACCTAAACTTTTGTATAAAATAAAACAAACAAAAGGAATTTTAATATTTATCTACCCTTTAAACCTTCTCTGGACTTCTACAATTCAAGATCAAAATTAGCCAAATCGGTCCAGCTGTTCTCGAGTTTTAGCGAGCCTTTTATTTTTATATATGTATATAGATTAATCATCTTTGCAACTTTTTTTTTACCAGTTACACTATCTGTCTTTTAAAATAAGACAAAATTACGTATTAATTTGTAATAGTTGTCAAAACATAGGTAAACTAAAAAAAACTAAGACTAAACTACGCTCTTTTGAGAGTATTTATGAGAAAAATACTGATGATACTAAATGATTCCGCATATTAACTCTAAAAAACTAATTTTTGGAAATTGTACACTTTTAATGCCAAAAGACGATATTTCAAATTCAAAGTATTCATTGTCACAAGGAAAATGAAATCTGAGATATACGTGTCTGTTTGTTGCTAACTACTGTAGGATCCATTCATTATCTTCACATATTTTTTCTTCAAAAAAATGTTTAATTGTATTATTTTGATCATCGAATCCTTTACATATAAAAATGTTTGTAGTTAAAAATAAAAATAAAACCGCTGAAATTGCAGAAAGTACAATTTATTTGAATTGGTTTTTATTCTGTTCATACTGGTCAGGGTGATAGAGCGAAATTATAAAATTCTTGTATTATGAAGTCGTCGTGGCCTAAGGGATAAGACGTCCGGTGCATTCGTGTTGAGCGATGCGCCGGTGTTCGAATCTCAGGCGGGTACCAATTTTTCTAATGAAATATGTACTCGGCAAATGTTCACGATTGAATTCCACGGTGAAGGAATAACATCGTGTAATAAAATTGAAACCCGCAAAATTATAATTTGCGTAATTACTGGTGGTAGGACCTCTTGTGAGTCCGCACGGGTAGGTACCACCGCCCTGCCTATTTCTGCCGTGAATCAGTAATGCGTTTCGGTTTGAAGGGTGGGGCAGCCGTTGTAACTATACTGAGACCTTACAACGAAAAAAAAAAAAAAATTCCATCAGTCCTTGATGTGTGTACAAATTTTAAATTAAGCAGACGTCCTGCGGTCGGCGAAAATAACGTAAAAGGATTCCGTTACTTAAAAATAAACATATCGCACATTACGGTGCTATAAAGTCACATATGCATTTTTTTGTTAAAGCTGAACTGAGTATGAGGAAATACATTTTTTTAATAGTTATCGGTGAGATGTTTGCTTTTACTAATGAAACTTACTGTTGTAGTTTAAATATTACTAGAGGTCCCGCAGTAGTCGAAATTCGACTATAATTCATTGGAATTGTAAGTTTGTACACTATTATGATTGTATTTTATACTTCTATAATCACGAATTTCGCCAAGACTACACGATAAAAAATATTAACAAAGACAAACAATATTTAATGTATTCTCAATTTGACAACAGACGTCAAGAACAAAAGCTTGACAATAAATAGTATGCATGCGTATGTGCGTCAAATACATGGTATGTAGTGTGTGTAATGTTTTCTTTATTGATTTAATGTATCTTTTATGCATTATTTTTAAAAAAATATTTGCATTGTGCACTTCTTCTCTATATTCTCTATAAGTGTGGAAAATTTCATACTCCTCCGTCCGCGCAATTTTCGTAAAAAGAGATACAAAGTTTTTGCTTCACGTATTAATATATAGATGGTTTTTATTTCTTTAGTCTAGCAGAACTATATATAATAAGATGTTGAATTTTCCAACGTTTCTCCTGAAAAATTACCTACATAGTTTGCATAAGTGACGTTATCGCACCGCATGTGCGATATATGTTAATGAATGCGTGTTAAAATAACGTGACAGTATCTATATATTAATACGTGAAGCAAAAACTTTGTATCCCTTTTTACGAAAATTGCGCGGACGGAGGAGTATGAAATTTTTCACACTTATAGAGAATATAGAGAAGAAGTCCACAATGCTAATATTTTTTTTAAATAATGCATAAAAGATACATTAAATCAATAAAGAAAACATTACACACACTACATACCATGTATTTGACGCACACACGCATGCATACTATTTATTGTCAAACTTTTGTTTTTGACGTCTGTTGTCAAATTGAGATTAAATATTGTTTGTCTTTGTTAATATTTTTTAAAGTGTAGTCTTGGCGAAATTTGTGATTATAGAAGTGTAAAATACAACCATAATAGTGTACAAACTTACAATTCCAATTAATTATAGTCGAATTTCGACTACTGCGGGACCTCTAGTTAATATAATGATGTGTTAAGTTTTACTTGTGCCCGTGCGGTTTTGTATGATGAAATAACTTTATAATAATTAGGTATATTTATAGTTTGGAGTCGTCAAAATGGGCAGCAACCCGATTATGATAAGGAGACGGGTTTTCAAGGAATCGCTCAGTAATTTGCGTATTTTTTTCCGCGAACTTAGAAAAAGCCGAGATAAAACTATAGCTCGCGTCACGTTCTATCACCGGTAATTCCGCAGTTAGTTTTTATCTCTATTATTTAAATTATTTATTAGTCTCTATTTAACAACGAATGTATTATTTACATCTACAATCACTAGTTTAATGAACTTAATTGCTGTTATCTTTCCATTAATTACCCTTGATTTAACTTTGCGGAAATTCTTGAAGTATTAAGTTGATGTATAACAAAAATAAAAATTAAATGATATTAGAAATAAATGAATAAATAAAATCGTAATTAAAGTCGATTGTTTTATGTTTATGGTAGTAAGTATCTTCTATTGTTGCAAAAAGTTTAATTCTCATTCCCGCTGGTATTTAGTTTTTGAATCTGCTTCAAAACCTCAAATATGATCAAATAAAAATGGTGGTCCAATTATTCGATTGGTTGACTTTACAAAAATTGACATAATACCGTGCCACTCTTCGAAGAGTCGTAAATACAAAAAAACACAAAACTTACCCAAAAAGCAGAAACAAATAAAAGCACTCTTCATTTCCACGTGACGAGTACCGGACACGACCTAACAGACAATTGTTGAATAAAATGTAAACGATTTATTTTATAGACCCTGACCGTTGATAAGGCGAAGTTATCAAGCCGTAATAGCTCATATATTCACAACGTAAACATTAATCTGTCTTCGAAGAACTTGTTTTGCTTGGACGCTTTTATTTATACGGGGAGTTTGGAATACGAACGGGAAACGAATTAAAAGACGTCAAAGGTTTTACCATTCGAAAGGAGATTATTCCCGAGTACAATTTAAGTATCATCAAATTCAAATTCAAATTCAAAATCATTTATTTCAACTTAGATGTCAGTATAACACACTTGTTGAATGTCAAAATATAAATAACAATGTTAACTCTACCACCGGTTCAAAAAAAAGCCGCAGTCCTGAGAAGAACCGGCGAAACAAACTCAGCGGGCTTTTTGTTTTTTTCTCAAATATTTTCTTTTTTTTTTAAAATAAGTAATTAAGTATCATTATCAATTATGACCAATTGTTATCATGATGATATGAAGTGGTGAAATGCTCTGGCATAACATATTTCAATGAAAAAACACATTCTGTTTTATAAAGAGTGGGTAAGTGCTATCCACTTAAATTTTTAGAATTCTAGACCTGATTGTTAGTAAATCTTCAGAGCTGTGAAGTTGTCGCTGTGTTGTGTTGTCGTGTTCTCGTTGTCGAGTAAAAAATAACATTTGTTTACGGAGGTTTACGGATAATAGGTACTCGGATACTACTGGAGCTTAAATCGTGTCGGCAGGTACTAAGAAATTGTAATGAATGAATTGAAAATTACAAAAGAAAAAAATTTATATAAGGCTTATTTCTAGAGCGACTCCTCCAATACAGAAATGCCATCTTGGAATTGCTATCGAAACCACAAAAATATAAAGTTTGAATAATTACCGGTGGTAGACGAGTAGCGAAGCAGTCGTTCGTTCAAAATTTGTAAATTCGAACGAGCTCACAGCCCACCTGGTGTTAAGTGGTCACTGGAGCCCATAGACATCCACAACGTAAATGCGCCACCTTGAGATATAAGTTCTAAGGTCTCAGTATAGTTACAACGGCTACCCCGCCCTTCAAACCGAAACGCATTACTGCTTCACGGCAGAAATAGGCAGGGCGGTGGTACCCACCCGCGCGGACTCACAAGAGGTCCTACCACCAGTAAATTATTTATGGAATCACCTTTACAAAAGAGATCTGCTGTCAATTTTGGCTGCTGCTCTAATATTCTATAAATATATTAACTGCATTCTCAATTATGCTACTGGAACTTCAATTTGTTTAGATTCTCGGGATACCAGTTTATACTAACCTGTTATAAATAAAAGATCCTCTTAGAAAGGGAGCAACAAATAATTATTCACCGCTACAGCTGACTGAATACAAACAACATACTTTTTGTTACACGTTTTAAAATTGAGAATCTAAAATGAATAAAACCTTAGAAACAAATGACATACATATTTACGAATGTTGGTATTTAAAAGTCTCCTATATTAGTTGCGTGTGATGTATAGAAAATTAAATCTTTACTGGCGTATGGAAACTTCTGTACTAAATCAATAGGTCGTACTTATCGGTTTGTTTACACACGAACTTTCTCATTTCTAAGAATTTAATTTTTATCGGTCTGCGCAGAGGGGGAAGGCGACAAGCTCAAAGTCCATCGGAGAATCAACGGCGACCATTAATTCCCCAAGATGAATCAAACACATTGCTATTTCTTTTTCTTTTTTTATATGTTGTGTACACAGTACATTCATTGTTGATACTATAATATTACAAATGTGAAAATTCTGGGTATTTTTTAACTAAATCTCTCGTTTGCTTTAACAAAAATGACTTTCAAGTGATTTCAAATCACTTTACATGGCAACTGTCTCCTATCCTTTTAGCTTATTAATTTAGAAGAAGTGATTAAAATTTAATGTCTGCATTTTTTTTACGGTTTAATGGGTAAATGAACTTCTCAGAGGCTGAGCTCATCGCGATGCTACCAAGGAATTTGACGTCAAAGTCTCAATTTTATCTATCCGCCAGATATAGGTCAAATGACAGTAGCCGTTTTTCGTAGTAATGTACACAGTAATAAATTATTATATTATAAAATAATGTAATATATATAACAATATATTATAAAATTTTATTGCGACCCGTGAGTTGGCATTCACTGCATCGCACTGATTTTAGTGACCCACGTTTGGCAACACCTGCTTGTGAAATAATTTTATGCTCGATTTCATATAAACTCGTGCTACCGTTGTAGCCAGTCATTCTGAAGCCGCGCTAAATAATAGGTCTAGTTTACACTTACTACTGCCCTACACGGCGCACTGAAGTAATTATGTCGATTTCGATCTTTTAACTAAGGCGTTTAAATCCTTCTACGTCAAAGTTGTTTTACTCCCTCCACGGCAGCTTAGCGTACGATCCAACTCTACAATGCAAGTAGCGACCGTTGCTCCTGAATATCAACAATGTTAGGGCTACAACCAAACCAATGCATGCCGTTAAAGTTCCAGGAAGTGTGAGAAATAAACTAAAGAGCCTTAAGATTTGCATGGCGAAAATTATCTCTTGAGACTGAAGATAAAACTTGAGGTCGAAGTCTGAATTGTGTAACTGGTATCAAACTATGTATAATAATTGGTACCGATCCGAATCTATATATATATGAAAATGAATTGCTATTCGTTAGTCTCGCTAAAACTCGAGAACGGCTGGACCGATTGGCTAATTTTGGTCTTGAATTATTTGTGGAAGTCCAGAGGTTTAAAAGGTAGAAAAATATGAAAATGCCCGGTATTAAATAAAAATAACAAATTTGTTTTTCCTTTTAAGTGTCCCCCGTCGGATGGATTCCTTTTGTTTGTTTTAAGTTTATTTTATACAAAAAATTTATTTATCGATTGAGGCACTACGAAGTCTGCCGGGTCAGCTTGTTACAAATAAAATAAAATCACTTTGTTTTAATTACGCAGTACTTTATTGTTACATAATCAGCGTCGGAAATCCTACGCTGGTGCCCGTCGGTCGCGCGATGCACTGCCCAAACAATACGGAAGTTTCTTGTACAACATTTTGAAGGTAACAATGAAACCCGTTAAAATAACGTATAAGCGAATATTACTTCGATACAGATACAACGAAGCGCGGCGATATGTCATGCCATCTCCCTCGCACGCCCGTGCCGTAACGATAGTGACATGAGTCGTCTATTATCAAAGGTGGCAATCTGTGCATTTGGACAAAAAAATGTTATTGATATGTCAATACAGATTGATTTGAATATAATCGTCTCCTTCAAAGAATACGGTTCAAAACCTGCATTAAATAAAGGTTAATACTTAACCTGTTATTTATCTAAGATGTCGATCAGAAGAGTTTTGTGACTGCCAATGGAATACAAAGTCAATAATTCGTTTTTCTGATTTACCAATAATTGTCCAAAAGTCACATTGCCGGCTTTGATAATAGTCGACTCACATAGAACATTGTTTACGTCACGTTTTGATTATTGACAACTACCCCCAATACCGGACTTCTAATGTATTTAGTTATGTTTTCATTAAACATGTTTTAAATATAATTAATTAACATTCCTCCAGTGAATATCCTCTAGGCAGTGCAGACGCAACACTAGATTACAATAGTTTTGGCATTTCGCAACAACAGTGAAATACACTAATCAAATACACCCAAATATTAACGTTACGTTTTATATTTACAATTTTCTTTTTCCTTCTGACGCTTTTAAAATCACATCACTACACGAGCCGTTATACATTTTATATACAGGAAATGAAATCATTCGACGGTGCGAAGCGATCTAAGTCTTATCAAACACATCGGGCACTATTCAAATCAATACAGCAAATTAACTAAACCTTATAACGTAACACAACGAACGACTACTAATGCACAAAATGTCTTAGTTTATATACAATTACTTTAATTATACTAGAAAAAAAAATTATTATAAGGAGGATAAACGCATTTTTTTTTTTCGTTTTCTTACTATAACATTAATCATAAATCATAATACTACTAAAGATTGATGCATACATTGTAAAAAAAATTAAAGTGAAATTAAGAAAAACGTTGATTTGGAGCTAAAACGTTTTATTTGCTAATATTTACAAAGAGATCGCGCGAACACATTGTGTAGCGCTATTTCAATGCGCGTAAGCTTACATTTTCTACGGCCAAAGAATATTTGGTGCCAAAAGCCATGAGAATTCTGAATACAGGGACCGGTATCGACTGGCCAGCGAGTGATATACAATGTACGGAGATTTCGGAATCCATTCTCGGAGACCTTTGGAGCTACTATTGACACCATAATGCGCAACCAGCTTTATACTGAACGTTTATTTAACCCTTTCAGTGTGAACCTTCTATAGATCGACTCTCAATTCAATAAAATGCGGAGCGTCGGAGTATCTACCGGCTATTTGCGCAGTTTGATTATAAATATCAGGTATTGACCTGTACAGATAGGTATTAACGCGCATGTATAACTTTTAATAAGTTAACAACATTTCATATATCAGTAACAATTTAAAATTATTTTACGATGAATTTAGCATTGATTTTTGAATAATTTTTAAGTTAAAATTCTTTATACGATATTTTTTTCAATAACCCTTGTATCAATTTCCGCAAAATATGTAAAAATAAGTTCGACACTAAAAAGGTTAAATTGGCCGAACAAAAACTTTTATTTTTATTTTTTGCTCCAAAGATAACTGTCAAACTATATTGTACTAAGGTATATTATAATGCAAAAATAATGTGAATCAATTTTATATTTAATTTACCGAACTCCGTAATAATAAATTTCCAATTAATGTAAGAATATAATATCTCTTCTCAAAATTTGAAACGATTTCTGATAAAAAAAAAAAAACTATTTCGAAGTTCGTCTAGCAATTAAACAAATCACGCACGACATCAGTGGTCCGGAGCAACGTGGTCGACCTTTATTTTAATCAGAATTAAATGCACAAACAATACGTACCTACGTCATCGAAAAAAAAAAATGTTTTTCATTTCTTGTTGAGATTATCGTTACGGTTGCGAGAATGGGCCTCGCGTACTCCGCAATCGCGTGTACCTACCTAACATGTCATAGCCTAAATCACAATACTCACTAAGCACGCGCGTTTCAGACGAACAGCTGGCTAACTTAAACTAGATAATACGAGATCTCTGGAAGTCGGGAAACGTGTAAAAGCAAAATATTTTTTTTATTCGTGAAACAATCAAACGAAAGTTATATGAACAGATTTACGCTCGCTCATGTAAAGTTGTTATTGGAACTATAGTTAATGTACAGAATATACACCGCGCATTTATTTACAAAGGAGACGTATTTTGTCTAGCTCTAACTACTTCGCTCGTTTGGGAGAATGAAGCGCGATTTCGTTCGAACTAACCCCTAAAAACGATCTAAACTCGACACTAATTTACGCAAGACCTGATCATTATATACAGACTAAATGCCCGGGTGCTATTGTGTGGATCACAGTGATAACTTTCTGAGTTAAGGCAAGGTGGGGTCTGTCGGTACCCGGCATATCATGTTTAACTAGCTTTTTACTACATATATAAATTCATCAGAGTATATATATATATATATATATATATAGGAACTGTAAAAAAAGACTACGCCTGCATGTATCAAAACTTTATAACAGTAACCTTACGATTATTTTGGTGATTAAAAAATAATATTCTAAACAAAATAGCCGGATCCGATTTAGATTTACTGACATCGCTTTTTTTACACCATCGCGTCGCATGAGACTCCGCCATTTTGAGGAATAAGGTACGACAAGATGGCGCCCAAGTGCCAATCAACGGTACAAAATATAAAAAAGCCATTTTTGTGGACCGGATACCATCGGCTTCTAACATCCCATACCATTCTAGTACATAACTAACATTAATACTATGTTACTTGTTTATTTACATTTCATTATTTCATCTTTATAGTTTTGAACTAGGTTTAAGGCTACGGCTCCTCTGGCCACTTCTGCAAAGTCACACTATAATAATACATATGTATGTGTTAGCAGCGTGATAATTACAAAACTAGTTCCTAAAAAATATACTCCTTATATATAAACTTTAAAACGATCGTCAATGCGAGATGTTATTTTAGTAAGAGCGCTCTGAACGGCACAATTTGAATGGTGTGAATTTGTTGTGCAATAACAATTGTATTAGCGTAATCTATATTTTGTTAAAGACATCTTTTTAAGACTACGATTATACAGCGGAAATTTATTCGATATATCGAAATTTACATAACGCCTTATAAGTCAGTTAGCGCGACACACCGAGAATCCAGTAAGCCGCTTTCGCCCGGTTACGCTGGCAGAACCCTCTAGGATAACAGATTAATAGAGGAAAAAATAATAATGAGCCGCGTCAGCATTTCCCATTTACACGAATCCTCTAGTTATATTAAATGCTTGAAATACACAAGTGTCCGTTACAAACATTTCACTATAAAATATCTCACTACATCATTAATGTTTGAATAATATTTGAAATTACTCCTCTTGCTTACACGTTTTTTTATTTTTGTTTTTTTTTCTATTCTTTTATTTTTTGAGTCATTTGTTTTTTATAAATCTAACGCTATACATATTCTAAGCTAAGTATTATGTAAAATGTTCAGTCGATGTTACATACAATGGTGTTGTTAAGGCTTAATTACATATTAAATACGAGGATTTGAGGTCGTCGCGCAGACAACTGTTCCATAGATGCACTGGCTGTTAACAGCGAAAATTGTTTGGTTTGACGAAGTGTATATAAAACGGATGTCTGCACGACGTCACAAAACAAATTATAAAGACGTAGAACACAGTACAAATCATAAAAAAAAACTAAATATTGAAATCGATTAGATTCAAGTCGATTAATATGCATTAATAATATTGCAACGTTTATTGTTCGAAACGTTCTTAAACAAACAAAAAAAAAACCACAATCAGGCACACATTGAAACCTACCACGATCACATACACGTTTATTTAATTTAAAACATGGAATTTTAAGATTAAATGAATAATATAAACAGTCTGCAACATTTCTCTACAGAGTTGTCACAGTTTATTTTTACTCTAAGCACAGAATTCATAGTTTTTCTTTGTTTAATCGCAACAAATTCAAGGGACTGTTACTCAAGTAAGAACTATGAATTTGGCAAAGAGTATATTAATAGTGCTCGACCCGCACGCATGTTCCGACAGACAACTCTTCTCATTCATCAAGATTTTTAAATTTAGTCGCCTAATATTTTTTGACGTCCAATCTCATGAACTCATTTTGACTGTTTAATTTAGTCGCTTAGAATTTCTGACATCCAATCTGTCAAGTCAATTTCGTTGTATTTTTTTTTTGTTGGCAACATCACTATCGGTCTTACCAACCGCAAATTCGACGTCTTCGAATTTAGACCACGCACGACAGTTTTATGAACTACAAAGACAATTTCTACTAATTAAAAATATAATGTTTAACGCATTGATGAAACAAATTATGTTACCGAATCACATTTAGATAATTATCTTTGAAATCGCGGCACGTTTTCCATGTTTATAACATTTATTCGCATTTTATACATGTATTTTTAAAAATGTAATCGTAATGAGGTATGGTGCGGTATAAAAGTTTTTAGTTTATCATTTTCTCTACTTAACACAAGCTAATCAAAGCAGACCTCTTTGCTGATCGAAATGGACCATATGTGTAATATTTCGAATGAAATCTACCGGTTAATAATTCGATTATAGGGGCGTGTTAGAAGTGGCTGTTCGGCAATAGAAACCGGTGCCATTTCAATCAGCACAGATAATATATTTCCGAACGTCAGTCTGCCTTGTCTATCTCGCGTCAGTGTAATCAGCGCGTCGCTTGTCAAAGACGCGCTTCGTTTCACGTCATTCCCACTGGTGCGGCGACGGCGGGAGCTCGGATGGATGCGCCACTGTCGAGCTGCAAATATCCAAGTATCGCACAACGTAAGTCAAGTATCGACAATGCGTGCGCATACCCACACCCACGCCATCATAGATTCCTGGATTCGTTCGATTACAAAAAAAATATCCAGCAAACTCAGTAAACTCATGCAGATTTATTATGAGATTCTCGACTCGGATATTAAAAAAAACGGAACTCGATATAGCAAAACCGCATCACAAATCAAAACTACGTTTGTTTAGCTACATTAATACGGACGCACTTCACCACAACCGTGTGTCCGGCACTGTGCTCACGTGACTAACTACTGCATGCACTACCAAGCCTCGAAGTGACTGCCACGAAATGTGTAAACCAACCCTACGAAAGAAAAAAATGCTTTTTTGAAGTTCAAAAATCGAATGCTACGAGTTTTTTTTTTTAATTAACTATACTACAAGATTTACACATTTTACGGCTTCGATCGTCAACAAACAGCAAAATAATTTCAAAAGAAACCCTCTTAAACAATTCACTAAGCCCACAAATAGTTGACGCGTGATTATCTTGATTCTTTAATACGCAATCAAAACACTTAAGGAAACGTTCGCGTCACATGCTCGAAGTATAACGTATTTCGATTTCAAAATGTACAGGATTCTGAAGTTATATTTCGCTAATTTCTGACCAATTCTGAACGAATCCCGATGGAGTATAATAATTCGTTTTTTTTTGTTTGGTCTCTCAAGAACCCAATGATTGTCTTGTACTCCAAACGTGTGACTCAAAGCGGAGAATACATGCAGAGAAACAGTAATCGGGACGGAACGAGCAAAATCTAACGATCAACCCTTTTGAAACAAACGACAATCGAACTTAAAAGCAACACGATAAAGTCTAGTGTTGCGCCGTCGAGTGCCGTGCGAGCATTCCACGTGAACCTTTACTGCAAAACGTTGACAAGGGTTCCGGCATGGCGCAAGCGTCGAAATAAAATATCTTCCAAGTTTATGAATTATTCATTAAATCGATAGTTTTATTAGTGTAAGTTAAAATTTCGAAGCTTGCGCCAAATCATAGGTAGCACCGGTCCCTTCACATTAGAGTCCCACAGATAAGCAACGTTTAATAGTAACGGCATTATATGGACATGACATTAACATATCGTGCGAAAGGACGCTTACTGGACGGGCCCAGCCGGCCTAGTCAGGCGGCACACAGAAATATCACCGGCGATAGAAGTAGTATTTTTGCCGCCGTCTTGAAAGGGGAACAAACTTTTGTTTTCGAACCCGCCCTAGATCTGTCGCAGAACACACAGAAAAAAAAAGCAGTGTTATTTACTAGAGTCCGACAGAATTATCGATTTATCGATAAATGAGTTATTTTTACGTTTACAAAACCAGAATCGTACACGAGTGAGTAATTTTAAACTATACTTATGATTAAGTTACTTTTTTTAAACAATCACTCAGTCCAACTCTAGCGTTTAAAATCTAATAAGGGATCAACAGCGGTGCTAAATTGTAAACAACGAATTAACCACCATTTCAATAGGGTTGATTTTGCTGGAAATAGCAGCTTGCGTGGGTATTCACACGAACGACTATCGCTCAGAAGCACCGAGGAGATATTATTAAAACAAAACCATGCACAATTCGGGCCCTCGCAAAATCGACCCGCACTGTACAAAATGAACCTACACTGCAAACTACTGTGTGAGAGGGACAGGGATATCGACGTTAAGGGAGAGGGTATGGCGTGATAGGTTCAGCGACCACCGATCAGCTGACATTGAATAGTGCCTATAGCTCTAGATATTTTGGACATTGAGACACAGATAGTACATTATTTGCACGGTGATGACACGCAGTGCACACAGTAGAGCTCGCACCGTGCCACACCTAGTTGTGATGACTGTTTGCTTTTCGGATCTCATTATATTTGCTGACGTGAACACAACACCGAAAATCTGATACGACAAGATACATCCGAATTAACTTCGCCTCATTAAGCGATTTACATAAACGTCTTATCGTCGGATAAATCCGAAGATTACTTTACAATATTACAGCGTTGCCTTCACGTCTCGGGTTCAGATAGGCGTGGCCCAAGGTCTGGGTGCGGGTGGTCGCTACGCAACAGAACGAGTTAGATTGTTGCCGTCAGCCGTCGAAACAGAGAGGAATCAGTCCACCGACACATACCCCACACATTAACGGCTCGCCGTAAGCTTTACTGTGATGTTAAAATAAGACATAGCAGCGACAGAAACTACACGTAAAGCTCTGAGCGAGACGTCGTGCGTTCACTGAGAAACAATCGTTTGTCTGTATCGTCGATGGATACATCTTTTTTTTATTGCTTAGATGGGTGGACGAGCTCGTGGTTACTGGAGCCAATAGACATCTACAACGTAAACGCGCCACCCACCTTGAGATATAAGTTCTAAAGATCTAAGTATAGTTACAACGGCTGCCCTACCCTTCAGACCGAAACGCATCACTGCTTCACGGCAGAAATAGGTAAGGCGGTGGTACCTACCCGCGCGGACTCACAAGAGGTCCTAACACCAGTAAACGTCATTACATTACGTTTAAATACGTCATTAAATAAATTTGTATTAGCATTTGGATGATTGGTTCTCGGTGAAGACATGAATGTGGGGGTAAAGTTCGATTTGGATTAACTCCCGGAGCCGACGTCGGACGCCAACGAAGGTTACGTATCGCAAAGAAATCACCTAGTGTCGGTTGGTGTCGGTTGGTTGCGGTTGTGGTTGCGGCGCCTTACCTTGCGAAGCTCTTGAACGCGGCGGACTGCGGGTTGATGCAGAGCGGAACGCGAGACGTTTGGAGCTGCTCCGCTATGAACTTGTGTATCTCCTCTGTGGACATTTGTTTGTGGTGTGTCTTTTTTTTAACGTTAGCGCTACGTTTTGCTTGTTTTATTTGTCTGTACTAAGGTCGGGTTTAATATCCTTGTTGAGATAGCTTGGGGTCGTTGAACGTGGAACGTTTACACACATTTTAAATCCCACTAATCTTAGGGGATATTTAAAATTATCTACTTCGGATATTTGTTACTTTTGTAAAAACTATGTTTCCTCAAATGTAGTAACGCTGATATATAAAAAGAATGTATAGTAAAAGTAGACCAATTCATAATTTGAGAGATGATTTGTTACAGAAATGTAGACTTGTAGTTGTTAGTTATAAATCATAATTTAAGGGTCATAGACCGCGAGGATCCAAGTTCAAGATCGTCATGGACACAAAGATTACCTGCCACTGCGAATTCTTTTCAAGCCTCGTTTGAAGAAGTACGTGTCACCGTAAGGAGGAGGAAACTTATTTGAGAGTCGAAAGATAAGCAGCAAAAATAGCCTCTGGGCATTATGTTACATAGCAATGGGGGGAAAATTTAATAGACAATAGAAAGATAAGTAGCAAAAACAGCCTCTGGGCATTATGTTACATAAAAGTTGTAGATAGTGGAAATCTGAAATTACCCTCAATCGGGGGTAGCGCAGTGTTAAAAACTATATAATGGGACGTCCTCTGCGACACGCAAAAACCTCAAAATGTCCTGTAATTTCAAAGTTATTTTATAAGCGATTGTAGTTCCACTTAACGGCTCATTTGTACCTTTGACCTGATGCACGGAGGTGAGCTTCCGTTCCCATGCATCGTGGAAGGGATGCGGCGCCACCGGCTCCAGATCTGGAGAGTAGTGCCTGGCTGCTGGGGGCGCGTTGTAACAGCACTTGCACATGCATGAGTGATAACGGAGTCGCCCTTCTTCGAGGTAAGGATGTGCTAGTGCGTCCACTACGGAAATCCTCTTGGCTGGATCAAATACCAACATCTGGAATCACATTTCAAGTTTGATTAAATATTGGTTTTCGAATATTTTAATAAAATTATAACTTGGAACAAATCGCCCCCAATCGACCCCAAATTAGGATTCCCTGTGTACTAGAGACAGGCATACTTATATAAGTCTTTTTTAAGGGATTTTATGACCTGGTAACTAAGACCTTTAGGTCAAGTCTTATCTTAATTTATATTTATAATTTTATGAAAAATGATAATATGAAATAAAGTGAAATGAAATGATATGATATGGTATGAAATATATTATAATCTCAGTAAAATGGTGGACATTTACTGAGACTTTTTCGGTTTTTGGAGGATCCCGAGAAGTTACGTTTAGCGGCTTTTTTGATTTTCCCACATTGTTACACTTTCACTATACGATACTAAACAGTTAATAAACCACCGTTATAACACATTTAAACCTGAAGAAACACTAAATAGACAAAATAAAACAAATCACACAACTTCACTCCTCGCGTTCCCGCCAAAAAGTACGGATACGTCTAAATATATATATTGATAGTAAAAACCAAGACATAGACCAAAACAAACCTGTTCATCACAAAAATGTTTGGCCGATGCGGGAATCGAACCTACGACCCTCGACTCGACCTCGACTGATTGATTGCACTACCTATTATGTTGAACATATTATGATTGCGAAGCTGACGTCACAGACCTGCGCGAGTAGATGCACGGCCTCGTGTGTGGCTTGAACGGAGAGCGTGTAGAGGGCCGCGAGGGCGGGGGGGCGGGGCGCGCGGCGAAGCATGTGTGCGCGGGCTCCTGCACACGCGTGACGCATGTCCTCAAGCGACGGCGTGCCCAGCAGATCAGTTATCAACTCCAACTAGAATTTTCGTTCATATTTTTTGGATGCGAGAACCAACCCGGTGATCGGTGATGCACTGGTGGTAGGATCTCTTGTGAGTTCGCGCCGGTAGGTACTACCACCCTGCCCCTATTTCTGCCGTGAAGCAGTTATGCGTTTCGGTTCGAAGGGTAGGGCAGCCGTTGTGACTATACTTGAGACCTTAGAACTTATATCTCAAGATGGATGTGCGCATTTACGTTGTAGATGTCTATGGGCTCCAGTAACCACTTAATACCAGGTGGGCTGTGAGCTCGTCCACCCATCTAAGCAATAAAAAAAAACCTTTGTCCCCTAAATACATATTACAGTATAGTACAATCAAGGTCAAGGAAAATCGATTAAAAATTTTCAGAGGGGATGCTTTATCGTCTTTAAGGAACACTTCCTGTGTTGGAATTTGTAACAAACATAAAGTGTGACGTCAATTCTAACAATAGTCCTCTGTCTCTCTCTGTCTAACACTTATATATACATATATAAGTAAAAACAAAAGAAATATGTATGTACCATTTCCTCCGGTTTGACAAGCGATTGTCGTTTACCACTCTCTTTGGTTAGGAATTTTAGTACTACCCACTTTTTTTTAAAAATAAAATTTGTATTTGTATTTTGTCTATTTTGTATAATAACAATATACAAAAAAAATTATAAGTGATTATGATAGATTTGGATTTATGGGCGAATACTAATAAAACTAAGGTCAAACAATTCTATCTCTCATCAACCGAATGAACATTGTACTATACTCTACGTATATACTGTGTTACTTATAATATTTTGTATTCAAGCTTAACAATATTTGCTATGTGTATGTGCATTACTATAATTCTAATGTTGTATTTGTTATTTTAGATGTTCTACACACACTCATCACTTTTAATTATTATTCTCATAATCCTCTCGCAGGTCTGCTGGAAGAGATTTCTTAAAGAAATAAGCAGTGCCTTTGTATATAATTTTCCTATTACTCTGTACTATGTCTTCCTTTTTGTGTGTACATAAATAAATAAATAAAATTAAAAACGCCGATTCTTCTCTCACTTGACTATTGAGTTTGTATGTAATTAACTTTTGACATATGCTACACTCACCTGTTGAACGGGACTCTGTGCCTGGAATAAGATGCGTCTGCCGAGTAGCTCGCCGAATATACAGCCGACCGACCAGACGTCGACAGCTGCTGTGTAATGGTTCGCTCCCATCAGGATCTCAGGGGCTCTGGAACATAATCATACGTTTTTTTTTTTTTTTTTTCAAATTTATATAGCTTATATATATATCTTCTTCTTCTCAGTCGTGTCACTCTTGACAGAGTGGTCGTGATCGTCATGTAGTGTTGGAAGGGGCAGACTTGATGCGTCTCACGATGTCGCGCCATCTCTCCCTGCTCGAGGCCATTCTACTGCACTCATTTAAGGGACCTCCCACTGCAGTTTTAATTTGGTCGGTCCACCGCATTATATATGATTAGCTTATATATATAGCTTTTCCCATATATAGCTTTTTTTTAATACGCTTTTATTAGTTCCAGACGTATGTATGTTAGTATGTAACAGAAACTTTGGACATGATTTTGACCCCCTTGAAAACGTCGGATTACAATTCAATAGAATTCAATATTCAATATAAAAAAAATATTGAAAAAATTGAAATTCAACTAAAAAATGATAAATAAATAATAGTTTACAAAAACTAAAATAATACGCTTTTATAGAAAATGCCATTAAAAATAGAATCTTAATAAATTAACGCTTTTTTTACAATAAAATCATTTTTCTTACACTATTTTTAATTCAAATTTATTAAGATTTCTTTTCTATTTTTAGTGGGATTTTCTATAAAGCTAGGTATTACATATTTATTTATCGCTTAAGTAGGTGGGCAACCTCACAGACTACCTGTAAGTGGTTACTGGAGCCCATAGACATCTACAACGTAAACGCGCCACCCACCTTGAGATATAAGTTCTAAGGTCTCAGTAGAGTTACAACGGCTACCCCACCCTTCAAACCGAAATGCATTGCTGCTTCACGGCAGAAATAGGCGACATATATAATAATAATATAATAATAGGCGAATAACTGCCTATTTATTAACGTATGCGTCTCTGACCTCCTTGAAGTATTGCATTGTTGATAAGGAAGCAACCGTCACATAAATTCTCAAAATAACTAAAGATAGACATCGTCAAGGCCCGTGTCACTCAATGGACGTTTCCAACTAATCCGACCAGAATGTCGTGAAATTACAAACAAAAGACCTTCGGAACAATCACGAATTATTGAAAAGTTAGAAATTACTCAATTGAACTTTTTGGATGACGGATATAAAATACTTCTAATTTAAAAACTAAGAAAACACATTTAAATATTAATCTTCTTTTTTTTCATCCTTTTGATACTGATCAGGACAACAATTTTATATCTTCGCTCTAATAATATAAAGCGAATTATTACCTATATATTAATACGTGAAGCAAAAACTTTGTATCCCTTTTTACGAAAATTGCGCGGACGGAGGAGTATGAAATTTTCCACACTTATAGAGAATATAGAGAAGTGCACAATGCTAATTTTTTTTTTAAATAATGCATAAAAGATGCATACTATTAATTGTCATACTTTTCTTCTTGACGTCTGTGGTAAAATTGAGAATACATTAAATATTGTTTGTCTTTATTAATATTATTTATAGTGTAGCCTTGGCGAAATTTGTTATTATAAAAATATAAGATACAATCATAATAGTGTACAAACATATTATACAATTCCAATTAATTATAGTCGAATTTCGACTACTGCGGGACTTTTAATGTTAATATTTATTTAATATTACTAGCTGACCCGGCAAACATTGTTTTGCCATATATAAGATTTATAGGGAATTTCTAGTGTAGAAAAAAAAACTAACTTATTGTAAGTGTGTAAGGATGTGGTAAATGAGTGAAAGAGGTATGTAGCGCTGTAAACGATGAGGGAATATATAATAAAAATAACAAAACCTCATTCAACCACATAATATCTCATTATAACAAAAAAAAAGTCCAAATAAAAAAAAAATGTTAGGGGTGGACAACCCTAATCACTTAGGGGTATGAAAAATAGATAGCAGCCGATTCTCAGGCTTACTGAATATTCATAAAAAATTTCATGAGAATCGGTCAAGCGGTTTCGGAGGAGTATGGGAACGAACATTGTGACACGAGAATTTTATATATTAGAAGATTAAGAATTATTTCCATCGGTCCGTGCAAATTTTCAAGTTAATCGGGGTTTTTGAATCGGTGAAATTACGTTCAAGAATTCCGTTATGTACAAACAAACATAAATACATACGAAGCGTATAAAAGCGTGTTAAATTTGTTGATTGTTAGAAAATGTTCTTTATTTATTTATTTATTATTTATTTATTTATGTACACACAGAAAACAAGACACAGTACAGAGTAATAGGAAAATTATGTACAAAGGCACTGACTGAAAAAATAAAATTTCATATCCTTCATGAACAATTTTAATAGTGTTCTTACTTTTAAATTTTAGAAAATTTCATTGGCACGTTTTATTAAACGGGTAGACGTCAGTTGTAATTATTAATGTGTTGATATATTATTTTTAACTGGGTACCATCGAACATTTACTGGTTGTAGGACCTCTTTGGAGTCCGCACGGGTAAGTGGTACCTACCCTGCCTATTTCTGCCGTAAAGCAGTAATGAGTTTCGGTTTGACGGGTGGGGCAGCCGTTGTAAATATACTGAGACCTTAGAACAGGCCTGGGCAAATGGCGGCCCGCGGGTCGAATGCGGCCCGCGGTAGAATTTTGTCTGGCCCGTGAAGCATTGTACATATTATTATTATTAAAAACACAAATATTAGTTTTTGTCTTCAAATGACTTGATAAATAAATATTTTGATTCAAAAATGTTGGTTTTAAAATTCATTAATTGACATCCTTAGCAAAAAGTATACTTAAAATTAGAAAAAAAAAAAACTGTTTGACCCGAGGTCAAATTTTCACCTGCAATATCAAAATATTTGCCCACCCCTGCCTTAGAACTTATATCTTAAGGCGGGTGGCGCATTTACGTTGTATATGTCTATGGGCTCCAGTAACCACTTAACACCAGGTGGGCTGTGAACTAGTCCACTCATCTAAGCAATAAAAAAATAAAAAAACAAAAATGGCTGACTCGAAATTTTCTTTAAATTTACTTTTAACTATACAATCAGTATTCTGGCTTGGAAAGCGTATCTCGGCGCGAAGTTGATTTTAAGAATAACACCATTAAAACGTTAGAAAACCACATCAGCATAATTCTGACGAGCGCGTATCAGGCACACATTCAGGTTCAATGGTTGGGACAGCCGTTACACAATACAAATGTGATCTCACAGCTTGAGAGCTCTTCCACCGGTCAAAGCAATTAAACGAAAAAAAAAAAAACCAAGTCTTTTTGTTATTTTTTTCATGCCACATTAAATTTAAAACTAATATCCGTGACTTGATAAATTTTATTTTTTGAACACATAAGACATAGAATTGAATAATAAACACATCTATAAGGTATTAAAATTCGAAAATATAACAGGCAAACAAAGTCATTCCGTTTTATGACGACAAGTTCAAACGCGGACGAAAGGAAATTTTGATCTAAAATACTTTGCAGTTCATTGCACGCTGATAAAAAAATCCGGACGGACGATCAAACTACATACATACTTTTTTTAATTACGGTGAAACGATTTTTTTTTATGGTTTAGATGAGTGGACGAGCTCACAGCCCACCTGGTGTTAAGTGGCTACTGGAGCCCATAGACATCTACACCGTAACACGCGCCACCCACCTTGAGATATAAGTTCTAAGGTCTCAGTATAATTACAACGGCAGCCCCACCCTTCAAACCGAAACGCATTACTGCTTCACGGCAGAAATAGGCGGGTGGTGGTACCTACCCGCGCAGACTCACAAGAGGTCCTACCACCAGTAAACCTACCACCATATAATTTAAGGATAATTTTATGTTCAACATCGTGCCCTTTACTTAGATTAACTTCTAGACATATTATACAAGAACTGACCACCCAAACTTCTGATGATACTCGCTCTGTGCGGGAATTGAATGCGAATTAATTACCATGAGCATTAACCATTACACCAAAGCAGTCATCAAAATCTATATCTATATATATATGAAAGAAAGTTGTGTTAGTTAACTATTTATAACTCAAGAACGGCTGAACTGATTTGGCTGAAAATTGGTGAGGAGGTAGCTTAGAGCCAGGAGAAGGACATAGGACTTTTTATCACGTTCCCGTGGGACGTGACATAAAACGTGGTATAACAAAACGCAACTGATATGGAATAACAAAACGCAACTGACAGCTAAACGTAATGTAGTCTATGGTTAATTATAGTAGAATTTTGAAGTTGACCGGCTGATGTGTTTGTTACGAGTTTCTATTAGCTTATTGTGCCGAGATAAGTTATCATTAAGAAAGTCATGCCGCGACCAATACGATCAAATCTTTCCCGACGAAGCCGTAATGCAACTAGGATTCAAAACATAGCGAGTGAAAGTACTGAAGAAGAACAAGAAATACAAATATAATAATAATAATAACAACTAAAATACATGGCATGGAATCATTAAAATACTTGATTTTTTTATTTACATTTATTATCCAAATAAAAAATTTATCTTGATAAAATCAAAAGTCTGCTCATTTATTGCCTCTAAGGCGGAACAAAGTTCGTCGGGTCAGCTAATCACTAAATAGTATAAAACAAAGTCGCTTTCTCTGTCCCTATATCCGTCTGTCCCTATGTATGCTTAAATCTTTAAAACTACGCAACGGATTTTGATGCGGTTTTTTTAACAGATAGAGTGATTGAAGAGGAAGGTTTATATGTATAATAACATCCATTAAATAGTGGAGAAATCAATAATAAATTACAGTTTCCGAAGCGAACCGAGGGCGGGTCGCTAGTAATGTATAATAACATCGCACCAAAAAAAAAAGGTACAGAGAATCGACATCGCAGGAGAGAATTCGCAAATGACTCGTTCTCAATGAGAATGAAATATGAGGCGCGCTTACTGCGGAACCGCTTCCGAAATAATTTAGACGCCGCCGCCGCCGTGTCCCTGAGAGAGAAACCATCGTTTTGCGAATGACGTTTTCTATACAAAACTCGAGGATCATCTTTCGCGTCCCACTTTCAAAGTTGCGGTCAACCGAGCGAGGTCATTATATTCGTTTGCCGTTCGAAAATTCAATTTTATAAATTTTAACACTAAAATTTACTCGACTATAAATTTTAATTACGAATTGTTTTAAAGTCTCTCGAGGCTATTGCAAGTGTGATGATCACGGGTAGCAGTAGCAGTTGTAATAATTTGAATCATGTTTTTATTGCGTATTAATTATTGCGTATATTAATAGCTACTAAGTTTTAAATAAATTAAAATAATGAGAGCCGTCTATAGTTTGAAAATCGACTATCCTTTACTCTAAATAGTAGGAGTTTATCAAAAAAATCATGAAAAGTCATTAAACTAATACAAAAAAATGCGTAGTTAATTTTTTTTATTTATTGCTTAGATGAGTGGATGAGCTCACAGCCCACCTGGTGTTAAGTGGTTACCGGAGCCCGTAGACATCTACAAAGTAAATGCCGTTACCCACCTTAAGACATGAGTTGTAAGGCCTCAGTATAGTTACTCCAACTAGTGTCCTCGCAGTAGTCGAAATTCGACTATAATTAATTGAAATTATAAGTTTAAACACTATTATGGTTCTATTGTCAAACACTATTATAATTCGATAATATAATCACAGTGTTCGCCAAAACTGCACTATAGATCAATAATATTAAAGACAAACAATATTAATCTATTTTCAATTCGACCGCAGACTTAAACAGTAAGAAAAGTTTCCCAATTGACAGTAAACAAAGAGTATAATTTTTATGTATGTGTTGTGTCAAATATACGGAAATGTGCGTAATGTTTTCTTTATTGATTTAAAGTATCTTTTATGCATCATTTAAAAAAAATATTAGCATTGTGCACTTCTTCTCTATATTCTCTATAAGCGTGGAAAATTTCATACTTCTCCGTCCGCACAATTTTCTTAAAAAGGCATACAAAGTTTTTGCTTCACGTATTAATATATAGATGACACACATCTCATTTCGCATTCACCTGATGTCGGTGAGACGAGAAAAGAAATAAGCGTATTTTTAATACGACGGTAGCCCTGGACAAGTGCGACCCCGTTTCACACACTCCAGGGTCGAGGGCGATCACGTACTAATGACACCGGCTTCGAACATCTGACACTAGTTCGTGTCATTTTGCATGTCGTATAAAGGACATTTGTTTTATTATATTATGTAACGTCCATACGATTTATCATAAAATAGGTTAATATTTTATATAGATGACATAAAGTAAAAGTCGTCGTGGCCTAAAGGATAAGACGTCCGATGCATTCGTGTTGAGCAATGCACCGGTGTTCGAATCCCGCAGGCGGGTACCAATTTTTCTAATGAAATTCGTACTCAACAATGTTCACGATTGACTTCCACGGTGAAGGAATAACATCGTGTAATAAAAATCAAACCCGCAAAATTATAATTTGCGTAATTACTGGTGGTAGGACCTCTTGTGAGTCCGCGCGGGTAGTTACCACCACCCTGCCTATTTCTGCCGTGAAGCAGTAATGCGTTTCGGTTTGAAGGGCGGGGTAGCCGTTGTAACTATACTGAGACCTTAGAACTGATATCTCAAGGTGGGTGGCGCATTTAAGTCGTAGATGTCTATGGGCTCCAGTAACCACATATATATCTTCGTCGTGGATCCACGAACATGCATCCGGTAGGTACGTATTGGTTTAATTTGCTACCTGGCTGTGGTATTTTAACCCCAACATGGCCGCATCGCTCGATGGACAGGCCGTTTTAAGGTGCAAGCCTCAAATACTTCGACGTACCTTAAAACTATACAACGTTCCACCCTTACCTGTAATATTGGGTCACGACCTCCTGCGTCATGTTTTTGTTTGCGTCCGGCTCTTCGACTCGCGCCAATCCGAAATCGCATATCTTAAGTACGCAGTTGCTGTTCACTAACAAGTTTCCTGGCTTGATATCGCGATGAAGAATCCTTGCGGAATGCAGGTATTTGAGACCTGGAAATTTAATTTAAAAAAATCAATTGTATTTAGTTACTTAATTTTTTTTAATTGGTAATCACAGTCACCCACAATCACCAGAGACTATTATGGATATCCTTCAAATCAGATTGGAGGAAAATGTACAAATATTGGTTGACAGAAAATATCGCGATACAAAAGTATCTTCAATCTGAACCCGGATCAGCAATGCCTTGAATATCAATCAGAATAATTGGCATACAATTACGTTTCATTGAAACAAATTTGGCTCATCTCTTTCCTGATATTATATTATACAATATGAATGTACCAAAACATGCTTTTCTTGAAATATGAATAATAAACAAATCTATATATATAAAAATGAATTGCTGTTCGTTAGTCTCGCTAAAACTCGAGAACGGCTGGACCGATTTGGCTAATTTTTGTCTTGAATTATTTGTGGAAGTCCAGAGAAGGTTTAAAAGGTTGATAAATATCAAAATGCTTGGAATGAAATAAAAATAACAATTTTGTTTATCCTTTGATGTGTCCCCCGTCGGACGGATTCCTTTTGTTTGTTTTAAGTTTATTTTATACAAAAGCTTAGGTATTTTATTTATCGATTGAGGCATTACGAAGTCTGCCGGGTCAGCTAGTAAATAAATACATTATTGCTGCCAAAAAGAACAAAGGACTTTTGTGGCGATTGTCTGTTTAGCTAAGAAAACAGTCAGATACAGTTATCTCTAGATTCCTACTCCCTCTCTACCATATGTAGGAACAGTATCCTCGTCCTATTACTATTACGCTATGGAGTATGCTGTAAAACTGTTAATAACACAATCCAGCCTACTTCTGCCATGAAGTATGGCATAGTCATTGTACCAACGCAAATAATATTTCTCAGATCTTATGATCAGAACTCCGCTAACCAATTAACATCAGGTCGACCGTCATTCGCCTATTCCTATTATGTAAATCGAAAACAAAATAATAAGCTATATTTTTTTAAAAATACAAAACGGTTTTCACGTTTCGAGACGAAATTCGATTGTAATTTATTGAAAAACACGACGATTGGATTCACTGAGTTCTTTGTGTTTTCATTTCGGATATTCGCTCAGTCGTTTTTGTGACACGTGAACGGTTTTTTAATGATTAAAGTAACTTTGGATATTTCATACCGGTTGTATCATTCCAAATAGATATTATTTATTCTGACAAAATTTTGTAAAATACTAAAACAAACCAACAACAGTGTTTTTACACAGTTACAAAGAAATGTTTGTGTGTAAGGTTTGAAGTATGTAGTCGTCGTGGCCTGAAGGATAAGACGTCCGGTGCATTCATATCTAGCGATGCAACGGGGTTCGAACCCCGCAGGCGGGTACCAATTTTTCTAACGAAATACGTACTTAACAAATGTTTACGATTGACTTCCACGGTGAAGGAATAACATCGTGTACTAAAAAACAAACCCACAAAATTGTAATTTGCGTAATTACTGGTCCTACCGGACCTCTTGTGAGTACGCGCGGGTGGGTACCACCGGCCTGCCTATTTCTGCCGTGAAGCAGTAATGCGTTTCGGTTTGAAGGGTGGGGCAGAAGTGTGTACTGTATGTACGAAATTACTGGGCAAAAAGGTTGAGTACGCAATGAGGATAAATTGTTATCTCCCTCGCTCCTACGTGCTTACCTTAATCGCAGTGAGGTCCTAAAAGTTTCAGGAATGTTGTATGGTAAATTAGGTGTTCCGATAGGACAATGGAATACCCCAAACGCATAAAAATATTTTTAAATCTTTACTAAATATAAATGCTTTGTAACATGCGTCAGTCATTTTTACAATGTCATTTAGTGTTCTTTTTTTAAAAACGCCTCGTTCTTCCAGTGTTCTTGAAATATACAAAAGTTCATGTCCATCGTTTTGTTTTTATTCTGACGTTCGCGACACTACCGCCCACTACACACATTTAAAAACTTTCTTACCCATATAAGAACAGATTTCTCTCATTAAAGGCATACCTAAAGTTGGATTCGATTTAAAACTTTTTTAATCGTAATTTATTTAAAAATTTAAGCTTCAAGTTCCCAAGAAAATGTATGAAATGATACATACATTTTACAAAAAAATGCATAGTGAATAGTGAATAACAAAAACACATGGTAATTGTCAACCTCATTACGAATAGCTACATGGTGTTCTTTCTTGCTTTTTAATTTAAAAAACCTTACCTTGCGATAAAACTTAACAAAACAAAATAATTATCATCTTTTCTTCTTAATAAACAGCGTTATATTTTTTATCCCCATAAGCAAGTTGTTTTTTTTTTCAAAAACGTAGTTTTAATGCAAAGGTTTTTAAAAGGCTTCATTTATGTCACGTATCGGTCCGTTTCTGAAATGAGCTCGCGTCGAGGTATCCCCTAGCACTATCATATCAAACGACCTTTCAATAGCCCAGTACCAACTGGCCTAGCCGTCTTGGCTCTCTCTCTCTCTATAGCTATTTTGTTAATTTCGATGAGCAACGGTAGCTCTTTACCATCAAGTGACCTAGTCTACCTTTGAAGGCAATAAAAAGTCACGTGTATCGTCATCCGTCTAAACGCATAGCAGACTTAACGACGAACCAAGAACTCGACTTCCCCCCTACGTTAATAAAAGAAAGGTAGATAAAAATACTTAATGGTCTCAGTACTGAACTGACTTTTCGTTTTACGATCGCTTACTATTTTATGGCATACAAAGAAGCATCATCATTATAGCACCGGTCACCATCCTCGTCGAACCCGTCGCTTGCGACGAAGGGCTCGACGAGCGAATTAACCCATAGACACAGCCCACTCACTGAGTTTCTCGCCGGATCTTCTCAGTGGGTCGCGTTTCCGATCCGGTGGTAGATTCTGCGAAGCACTACTCTTGCTAGGGTCAGTGTTAGCAACACTCCGGTTTGAGCCCCGTGAGCTCACCTACACACGTTAGGGTGAAGCTAAAATAGCCTCTCAAGGCTATCAGCATAGATAGAAAAAAAAAAGAAAAAGAAAAAAAAAAATTATAATAAAATTTTTTATCAAAAGATGATAACAGACTGATCAACGATTTCTTTGAAACGTCCTACAACGAAAATTGATTAGAAAATATTAATTCCTGTTATATGCGGTTAGAGCTCGAATTGAATTGGTTCTAATAAAAAAACTCAGTCAAAATGCGGTTCGTACTGAAATATTTCGGTTTTCATTTGCTTTCAACAGCACTATTTTCAGCTTTATAGTGACATGACCAATTAAACGTGAACGGTGTGATAAATTAATTTATGGAGTAGGTATTCGTTAAGTTGGACAAGGATCGACACGTTGACAATGCAGCGAAGACAAGAAATGAGTTCTCCACCTGTGGGGATGGTGTGGTGGTAAGAACTTGTTAAGCTGATTATCTTGAATCACTCCTCATAGCTCTGATTATGCGACATATGGTACAAAACACACACAAAACTACAAAAGCACTTACTTTGTCAGTCTCATACCGGTATTTCCCAGACATATTCAGAAATTTATTAATGAGAGAATTCCGTTTATCAAATAAGCGATTTTTCGTGGAATTCACCCTTTTTTTCCAAATAAAACAGAAGTGGCCATGAAAATAAAAGGCTGAAGATACCCCGAGATATTTGTACAGATAAGGAAATCCAAAAATACCCGAACCTATTATTCGCGGAAAATTTCATAAACATGTTTATAAATGATGTGTAATTAAACTTATGGGAAAAGTGCCCTCAATGTTAATTGTGATAGCTTTGTGTTCTACACAACGAGTTTTTCCTGTTGCTTTTGAAAGGAGCATACGGTATACGGCCCATTTGATGTTGAGTTGTCACAATCCCTCATGACATCGGGCAATCTATGTCTTTCTTTAGAGTATTTCCTTAGGTTTTAGCGAGAGATTGATATTAATAAAAACTATTTTTAGTATGAATTACTCTTCAATCACAAACGGCTCCGTCATGAGAACTGTAAAGCTCCGACTGTATCGTATAATAAATACTACAAATAATAATATAAAATAGTAAAAGTAATATTTAATAACTGTAAATTTACCAGAACGCCCATGTGTCTACAAAGTTATAAATATAGTATTAATAAATGTTATTAATAAGTTAATAACATTTATTAATAACCATTTCTGCGAATTTAGCATTAATTTTTGTATCATTTTTTTGAGTATTTTTTTTAAAGGAACTTTTTTTCAAAAATATTTTAGAAATTTCTGAAAAATCCGTGAAAATAAGCTCAGTACTAAAAAAAAACCTACTGCATATAATACTGTATTTCAAAAGGGATTAGATATTATTTTATTAAAGCTTTTAAACTCCACTTTTAAGTTCCGTTAACAACATAACCCGTCCTTGTGCCATCAAAACTTTGCAAATAAATCGGAACACTTATATTACTTATAATAAAAGTCATCAAAACTTATATGAAGCTTTAATTAAAATTGTCTGCGCAAGTCCTTAAGCTAGACTTCAGCAATCCCAGTCGGAATGCGTGGCGGCGGTCGCGACTAGTACGAAAAGCCAAAACAAATTAACGTCACCTCAACGCTTTCCGAGTTTAATTTCCCAAGTGTTTTCACTCGCACGGCATCTGATCTATGATAGAACCGCCTAATGCGTTCTTAGTTGATATGAAGGCGAAACGAGCCAACTCCGCAATACGTCATTTAGATTATTCAGTCAAAATTAATTTTACTCTAGAGACACGAGTCACGCGGCTTATATCAAAGATTAACGTTATATACCATCACCGTTTTTAATACGCTTGTATTAGCATGATCTGTATCAATTTATTTTTGTTAATAAAAAAATTGCACACATATTAAGTACCGATAAAAATACAATACTTTTATTACTTCAGCCTAATACCGAGGAGTGCAAGGATAAGAAAAAAGTACTGTTGATTTGTTTACACTCTTTATCGCCCTCGAAGGCTTCCTCTGAAGACAGACATGTCGTTATACTAAGGTTTTATTGGAAACAATGTCGATTCATGTTAGTATGACCTCTGCTCTGTAAATGTAAACGACTGTATCAACTCCATAACCATAAATATGATCATTAATGGTGAATGACGCTTTTTAATGTATACTGTATACCAACAATGTAATTAAAAAAATGTTGGCATTAGTAACGGATGCATGCCGGAATGCATTCAGGGACGACGCATTAAAAAGCCTTTTTCTCTGTCTCTCTCTATCTCTCTCTCTCTCTCTCTCTCTCTAACGAACATGGTTTATCGCGTTTAATGATGTTTAGACCAACGTTAATATTTTATAGCTCAAGTTTTAATAGGTAGTGCACGTTCCTCTAATGAAATTGCTTTGTTTTTAAAATTCTTCTTTTACCTTTAGTGTGCCTGCAGCAAAACCTACCTAGGTTACTACTGTCCAGACGGTTTCTGCGGCGAAGCAGTCACGCGTTGCGATCTAATTTTTTTACTTTGATGATATAATTGAAATTTTGACAGCATTTCTCAAGCTTAATATCTCGGCGTCCGGAAAGAAAATCGTCCGCCTATCTAGAGCGATTATAATAATCATAAAGATATAGTTAATAAAAAAAATTTAACTAGCTGAACTGGTTTTAATTATTTTATAATATTGAGAACTTTAATAGAATTAAACGAAGTCTGCGTTTTCATATAACGGACCTTATTTTAAAATTAATAATTTTAGTTAGTCGAATGATCATAACTTTGTAATTTTTTTTGTGTAAATTGAAACTTTGAAGTATACATTGCCAGTAGGCATTGAGTTACACTTTACGTTACGTGCTTCACAATCGTCGAAAGCCATAGCATTAAAGTAATTAATATACAAATACTCTTCCATGTTCAGTGGAGGGAATATGGAATATTCTTCTTATGTTCTGGGTAGAGGAAACCCATATAATAAAAGGTACCTACCTAATTCTTGACACGTTAAAACGAGAGCACTGGTACCTTTTTTTTCCTAACTAGCCTTGAGAGGCTATTTCAGCTTCACCCTAACGTGTAGGTGAGCTCACGGGGCTCAAACCGGAGTGTTGCTAACACTGGCTCTAGCAAGAGCAGTGCTTCGCAGAATCTACCACCGGATCGGAAACGCGACACACTGAGAAGATCAGAAACTCAGTTGGCTGTGTCTATGGGTTAATTCGCTCGTCGAGCCCTTCGTCGCAAGCGACGGGTTATACCAGGACGGTGACCGGTACTTGTGGTACTGGTACCGAAGCAAGGGTCACTAACCTACAGGCCAGTTCCTAAAATTACACAACGTTATCGTTTTTAAAAGAAACAGTTAAATTTATTTTCCCACAAGCGCAATCGTAACAGTACTAGTTTCACAGCTTGATGTTTGTTCACGCACATCGAGTCTATACAAACAAAAGACGAAATGCGCGTGCTCTGCGCTCTCACGACTCCTGCCGGAGGCAAGTAGCTTTCACAATTAACGCTTAATATTTCACACCCGCATGTTTGAACAAAAGAACAGAAGGGTCCTGTCGATCTACGGTCAACTCGCAGGCGGTATTTTACTTGTGGGGAGATATACGACAAAGGGAAAATCTTTCACCGAGCGGCTGATATTGGTCGGTAGACCGACCGTCCGAATGTTGTTGTTCGGAAATTGTATATATGCGAGCTTATCTTGAAAATGTTGTACGCGAGATTCAAGCATCTGTCGTATATCTTGTGTTGTATGATGGCTACCCGCCACATACTAAAAACAAACTTGTAAGGTAACTCCCTTCGCCTCACTTTACAAAATATGGAAAAAAGGAAAAACTCTCCTTCATTTGGAATAAGTCGAAATTTTAGGAAAATCGTAGTATAGAAGAACAGAACGTATACTCTAGGTTACCTCGGGACATCTAACTCTACTTTTAGCGAAGTTTAAAAAATAGTAAGTATTTTTTTGTTTATCAGATTTTTTCCTTTTCGACAATTTAACAACAGAACGAATACACGATTAATCACTTTCTAATATAAAACCATTACAACATTATTATACTTCAAGTTGTTAAACAAAAGATAAACTAATAATATTTACCATAAATCGTGACGAGCATATAACATAGAGAATTATCGTTATAATTACTGGAACTTCCCCGATATTTATATTTGTACACGAAGCCCATTAGTGAACTAAAAACCAGATGAACAAAAGCATTTACACAACGTACAAACGGAACAGATATTTTAGACCTCTATAAACAACAAGTCGTCAACTCATAAATTAACAAGTTCCAATCGTCGAACGGCTCTGGTCGTGATAAAGTTTCTTGGAGGCCCAGAACTGTAGTTTAGAATGCATCTTTAAGGGATAAATCACTGCGGCCATCCAAACTAGATAAGCAGTTTGTTACAAACACTTGCATGGGATCGTATTTTCTAAACTCGGAAGAGATAAGAGACAAAATGAGAAATATATCAATGGGCATCCACGCCTTGTGCTATTGATGCTGTCACGCAATACTTTATTCTGAGTAACGGGAATTTAAGTAAACTTTACCAAAGAGCGCGCACAAAATTCACGGCGTTTCTCGATGAGCTATTTTTTAAATTTCATCAACAATTTACCACAAAATAGCGCCTACTGAGTGCCATAAGGAACCGAGGCAACGCAAGCCACTAACTGAACTTCTTTGTCAACTAAATAAAAATTTGCGTTAGCTTATTAAAACCCAAAAATAAACATTTTTCTATCCAAAGGGACATGAGTGTTTACTAAGAAACGTCATTGAATTCCTAATGGACATCCTTCGTAGTCTTCGCGGCATGCAACATTCCACAGAAACATTCATTGGATTCGCGTGATCCAGGTTTTCAGTACATAGGCACGTGTGATCAGCAAGACGCATTAAAGACGAGTCAAACCGGTATTAAGACTCAAAAGTCCAGTGACGGATTACAGGGATCACTGACTTGACACGATACGACCCACGAGAACGCTGACACGAAGATTACACACGTCATACGCACATTTCCTGTTACAGAACTTTCATATAAATAAAACTGATCTATTTGTAACGTATCAGAAATTCTGAAAGGATCTCGATGTATTACTTCGAAGTAACATTGGATAGGAAATACAAAAGGACTTACAAAGATTATTCGTACGAATACCCTACCAGCAAATTTTTATTTCAAAAAAATATACAGATTTTTTTCGACATTTCTAATAGCTCTTTGTGTCATAATTCACTAGCAAGTTATATCCAACAATGCTGAAATTCACGTAGATGTAACATAATGTGAATTAAGTGGATTTTGGAGGAATCAATATCTTGAGGATCTATACAACCCATCCTTAAGAATATACTGAAAGACTAAGTTACAATCGATTTTTATAATTTATTAATTACAAAATATGTATATAATAAAGAACAAAAGCATTATACTAGACATTATAATCTATAATTTTAATGGACATTATAATTTATAATGAGCTTAATGTGAGAAACAACATCGGTGATACCGACGAACAGAGCAATATCCATAACAGTATTAAGGACTGCTTTACGATTTAATCTTGTTCTTATTCACTTTATAATGTGAATTTTAGAATACTTTATAGCTTCTGTGGTCATTGACCACGGTTCATAAAATCCATACAAATAAATTAAAGCCTGTCTGTGATAAAAAAAAATACAGGCCTATTTTAAGCTCATTTGGCTAATTATTCATTATCAGATCGAAACAGGTCCAATTTCATGGTGGATAATTTATCTGAGAATCGCGTTGACTTGACTCGCGTCGAGTTGACTACTCTAAATACTCTGCCATCGCCGCGCACTCTAGTACTTCGGTCATATTGCTCGGAAAACACCTGATAGCTTGGAGATATAATTCGTGACAGGGAAAACGGAGGGAAAAAGACCGCGTGAGCGCAACCCGACAATTGGTGCGCACAAATCCGGACCACACTAGAAACCCCATTTCACGCGACCAATGATCGGAAATGCTGGAAAGACATAATAAAAAATAAAATCCTATCTAAACATGATGGTCACGACCCTCAGCAGTGAGGAGGACTCTAAATAGGATTCCCAAGTATTGAGGAAGTATTGAGTAATATTAAGGTTAACATTTATCGAAACTGGTAAATCTGAGTTTGGAATTGATAAATCTGAATTTGGTGAAATTGTGAACGTACTGACTTTATATAATTATGCTTTAAATATTAATCCATAAACTGCCTTAAGCAAGAGTAAAACTCAAACAATCTAAGAAAATACAAAGTTTAGGCTTAAACGATTCCTACTATAATCCTATACAGATGTATATATTGCGAGCTGAGACTTTGTTTACATTGCTTTACCGAAACAATATTATAATCGAATAACCCAACGATATTACAAAATGTTTTAATCTTATTTGAGAATTGTTTAATGTGACGCAAACGGAATGCCATCTAGTACAGTCGCGGGCAGTTGATCTCCATGCATTATTGATACGGAAAAGGTACGGGTACTATTAGCATACCTTGCGTGCTCCAATGCCCTGCGCGACAACAGACCGACCACGGTCGAGTTACTCGCATGGACAAGCTAAAGACACTTTGTATAGACCAGTTTAGTAACATTCTACACGATCCATTTGTCTTTAGCTTATGTTATGTGGTCAAGGGGTGCGTCGTATTTCCATTTCCTGAATTTCTCACGGTGATTCCATCCATAATATTTTTTGGTCAACGGCGTAATATATATTAGAATTCAACCTTTGTCAAGCCTCCACTAAGTTAATTAAATACTCAAAACCCTGTTAAGCCCGTATGAAATTGACTATTGAACTTGAAACGTATTGTTTTTGGATACATTAGAATGATTGGTCACCTGAAATATCGTTCTCTATTTAAAGGCGGATTTATTTTATATGGCATTCAGAAAACCCGGAGCACCATCAAGGCGGTGCAACTATAAAGTTTTTAATTAAAAGCGGCAAGCGGAACCATGGAGGCTTAATGACCGCATTTTTCTACTTTCGCTTTGAGTCACTCCCGGGAAATTTCTCGACATCAGCGAATAATTGCTCAAATTTATATTACTAAATCTGGATGCTCCAAGTCGGCTCTTTTCATCCACTAAAATGAATAGCTTTAGCATACACAATGGACAGGTTTGAGTTTAAAGAGAGGGCTTCTTGATATTCGAAATTAGTCTACATAAAGCACTTTTCCTGAGACGGTAGGAGATATTGCACTAGTTTTTTTTTCACTTTAGAAGTAGCAAACTTGGAACACTTGGAAGTTTTAATTGATTTACGGCAGGTTGAGTCGAGGCGGAAATGGATGAGCGCCAGTCGAGTGGGGCGGATCATACCGGTCCTGTCCCAACTAAAATATATACAGGCAGGCGGGTACCAATTTTTCTAATGAGATACGTACTCAACAACAACAACAACTTCCACGGTGAAGGAATAACATCGTGTAATAAAAATCAAACCCGTAAATTTATTATTTGCGTAATTAGTGGTGGTAGGACCTCTTGTGAGTCCGCACGGGTAGGTACCACCATCCTGCCTATTTCTGCCGTGAAGCAGTAATGCGTTTCGGTTTGAAGGGCGGGGCAGCCGTTGTAACTGTACTGAGACCTTAGAACTGATATCTCAAGGTGGGTGGCGCATTTACGCTGTAGATGTCTATGGGCTCCAGTAACCACTTAACACCAGGTGAGTTGTGAGCTCGTCCACCTATCTAAGCATAGCGATCTACGGATGCTTGGTTCATTTTAAACTTGAATATAGGAACAAATAGTGACCCTAACAGACTGAAAATACCTAAAAAACCCTAAAAATACTGTGTCAAAACTTTAAAACAACACACAGATATTTACTGAAACAAATAAATAACTTTTAGTAAAAGTTATATGAAAAAATCATGCATCGTGTGATTAAAAAACCTTAAACACGCTACCACGTCGCTTCCCGCTATCCATTTTCGAATGTGTAAACTCGCTCGCTTTGTTTGTTATGAACACAAATTCGTTTTATGAACAAGGATGCCTTGGAGCGTGACTCATGCTACAACGTGTTTAATTTTTTAATGCCCTTTATGGGCAAGGCACTAATCAAACCTAGGAAAGAGTGAGTCATGCGCATATTAGAAAATTATCAAATTGAAGATAATTTAATATTATGCACAATGTGACAAGACTATATCACTTTTGTGTAATATTACCGAGATAAGACACGTAAATATTTGCACGAAATTCTTTCAACATATTTTATTTCAACAATTCAACGGACATGTTCTTAGAAGAGATCAAAGGGGAAAAAAATTGGCCCAAATATCAACTCTGCTAGTCTAACCGAATTTTTTTTTCTAGTTATTTAGATTGGCTAATGTCAATGTTGATAAGTGTATGATTACAAAATCCAGGTTTTAAGAATTATTCCTAAATTATACATACCTATTCCAAAAATATCAGACAAATTTAAGAAAAGAAGAGACACAAGATTATCACGGTATGGCTAAATTTTTCTCCCCATTGAACATTTAATAGATGACGGATTCAAACAGTTAATTTCTTTTTGCGCAATTCACGTTTCAACTTTTTAATTCATTAGGAAATGTTTCAAGCTGATATAACAACAAAAGAATCGAAAATTAGAATGTTCGTAGAAATTAATTATTGAACGAACTACTTAGTTTACCCAAACTTTAATATCCAAAACAAAATTGTTTTTAAATGGTCGTCAATGAAGAGTTCTTCGGTCACAACACTACTACTACTATTACTTATTGGTTAATAATTCGTATTTTATTATAAACAAAATCACTGACCTCTCAGTATCTGGTACAGAAAGACTTTAATGTGGTCCGCTGATAGATGTTGGGGCGACACGATGATCTTGTGTAGGTCGCTCTGCAGAAGCTCCGTGATCACATATCTGTTATAATCTAGTTAAGGAAAATTCAAAAATAATACAAGAGAACCACGTAACATGTTTTAAATAATTGCGTATCATAAAAGCCGAGACCAGTAAAACGAAATATAAAAAGTTTTATGTTTTAAAATACATAATATTATATTTAATGATTTAATCTTAATTAGTGTTTTAGAATGAATATTTTACGCGAATTAAAAATGCGTGACCTGTAGACATTTCCACAAACGTCTAATGTCTAATGTCTAAACGTCTAACGGCCGTCTGGTGTAGTGGTAAGTGACATGGTCACTACACAAGGGGGTCGCGGGTTCGAATCCCGCCAAGGGAAGATATTTGTATGATAAATATAAATGTCTTTTCCAGGGTTATGGATGTATATTTTATATATGTGTATGTGTATAATAAAAAATCTTACATTTATTTCCATCATCTGGCACCTGTAACACAAGTTCTTTACGAACTTATCACGGGACCAGTTAACTTGGCGTGATTGTTAGTAAATATTTATTTATTTACTATTTATTTAATGTAGTAAAAAAAGGAAACATCGCTTAAATTCTCCAAAATACGTGAATAAATATGTTTTTGACAATAAAGGTGATCGTCAGATTTAGCACGGTGATAAACTTTCTAACTATCTATCAATGAAAAGATGCGATTTTTTTATATATTTTATATACATACTTATCAAGCTCATCTTGACAAATGGTAGTAACCATGATGAAATAAAATCGTTTAATAAATTTGAACTCTGCAGATTCGCAAGTATCTACTTGTGGTAGGGTTTATTCTAAGCATGCGTTATCCTGCCTATTCATATCACGAGTCATACTTAGCGACACGAGGGTATAGGAGACCCGTTATTATTATATAATACTGTTGAAGCTTAGACCTCACTTTTCTCTCAGTTTAACCATCTCGGCTCGTCCTTGAGTTATGAGTTTCCGTGGCAATTTAAAAACAAACACAATTGATCGCATTAATCGTAATATTGGCTACGTAATTTAAGGTTTTTTTTTATTATTGCTTAGATGGGTGGACGAGCTCACAGCCCACCTGGTGTTAAGTGGTTACTGGAGCCCATAGACATCCACAACGTAAATGCGCCACCCACCTTGAGATACAAGTTCTAAGGTCTCAAGTATAGTTACAGTTACAGTTAGAGTTTTAAAGAATACATAGTATAGTTACAGTTTTAAAGAATTATTAGCCTTTAGGACCTCAAGTTTTGATCAAGGATTCAGCAGGCCTTCCCCTACATCTTCCTCGCCTCGGGCCATAAAATAAAAGATCCAAAACATCCCATTGAGTTGTCCGGACGCGCGTGACAGACAGTGCGCCATTTAAACACCCCCCCACACACGAAAGGGTGGTTTTCGCTTCCCCACCCTTGAGCCGGAGGGACGAGTGCTGTCTCGAACGTTATCTCGCTTATCTGCTACACGCCCCCTTGTGACCATTATCAAAATTACAGAGCACGAATTGGGGACTTGTTCAAACGTAGAGTTCAACCACCTATTGTGTTAAAATGCGTATCAATAATGTTTGAATTCAGATTATTGAAGAATCCTATGAACCTGAACCTTTGTATTGAGCATACGAAGCAATTCTTGTTGTTTTCTACTGTATTTTAGCTATTATCGTCAATAGCCAAATTTAAGTTTAAATTTTGTTTTTTATCACAAGAAAAAAATTTGCTAGAAAAAATGTTTCCGAATTGTTTATTTATGCAGATAAATTCCTTATCGGAACCTTAACGGCCGTCTGGTGTAGTGGTAAGTGACATGGTCACTACACAAGGGGTCGCGGGTTCGAATCCCGCCAAGGGAAGATATTTGTATGATAAATATAAAATGTCTTTTCCAGGGTTATGGATGTATATTAAATATATGTATGTGTATAATAAAAATCTTACATTTATTTCCGTTATCTGGTACCTGTAATACAAGTTCTTTACGAACTTAACACGGGACCAGTTAACGTGGCGTGATTGTTAGTAAATATTTATTATTATTAATATTATGTTAATCTATACGTTTAATTTTCAGTAAATGTCCCGTATTACAACAAATTAAAGACGCGCGCTTGAAGCACTATACATAGATATCTTATATTTTTGGGGGCTGTGCGTTGCGTATCCGACATTAACCTCGGCCCTGTCAGGAACAGAACAGACGCAGTAATCACTTGTCACTTCGTTAAACTGTTATTGTACCGATAATACGTTAGAATGTAGCTGGACATGACCCGCAACTGCGCGATGTAGACCGTGAAGAAATTGCGTAAAACGAAAAAAAAAAAATGCAGTGGATTATTAAATTTGATACTTGTGAAGATTTCTTTAAAAAATATACCGAACATTGCTTATGACTAAAGAATTATTATTAACTAGTCAGGTCATAAGTATTGTCACACAGTAAAAACTTTTCTTTTAGAATGCTGGCCACAAAAAAGTTTATTGAATTCGAATTTCGAATTGTTCATGAAAATAAAAATGTATACTTTTAGAATTTTACTCATTTTTAAATATGGAGTGGACGCTTAAAGAAAACCATGTTGCAATTATTGCGTTGCATCGTTGCCGTTACGCGTAAATTCAAATTTTTAAGATACTGAAAAATTTGAATATAACCAAAAGATTCGTATAACGTACCATCAAACGATACAATGAAGACTCTAGTTTAGATGACAGGTCAAGAAGTGGTCGCCCTCGGTCTGTTAGGACTCCAGCAGTGATTAAAGCTGTGAAGGCGCGAATTCAAAGAAATCCCAAACGTAAGCAGAAACTGTTGGCCCTTCAGATAGGGTTAAGCAGAACCACGGTGAAAAGGGTGTTAAATGAAGACTTAGGGCTTCGGGCATATCGAAGAAAAACAAGAACTCGTTAGAATGCTCGTCTAATGGACCTGAGACTGAAGAGATGCCACGCTTTGTTGAAGCGGTACGCGGGAAAAAAATATCGGGAAATTCTTTTTTCGGATGAAAAATTTTTTACCGTAGAAGAGAGCTACAACAAACAAAATGATAAGGTGTACGCACACAGTAGTGAAGAAGCGAGCAACCGTATTCCGCGTGTCCAACGAGGTCATTTTCCATCCTCGCTCATGGTATGGTTGGGAGTTTCTTATTGGGGCTTAACAGAGGTACATTTTTGTGAGAAAGGTGTAAAAACGAATGCAGTTGTGTATCAAAATACAGTCCTGACGAACCTTGTGGAACCTGTTTCTCATACCATGTTCAATAACAGGCTCTGGGTATTCCAACAAGATTCGGCGCCAGCTCATAGAGCGAAGAGCACACGAGACTGGCTGGCGGCGCGTGAAATCGACTTCATCCGGCACGAAGACTGGCCCTCCTCCAGTCCAGATTTGAATCCGTTAGATTACAAGATATGGCAACACTTGGAGGAAAAGGCGTGCTCAAAGCCTCATCCCAATTTGGAGTCACTCAAGACATCCTTGATTAAGGCAGCCGCCGATATTGACATGGACCTCGTTCGTGCTGCGATAGACGACTGGCCGCGCAGATTGAAGGCCTGTATTCAAAATCACGGAGGTCATTTTGAATAAACTTTAGTATCATAAGAATCTATGCTTTGTTAAGTTCATTTTGGTATATGAATGGTTACATAATGAATAAACTTGTTTCAATTATTTTACATTAAACATGTGACAGAATTTATGACCTGACTAGGTATATTATAGTATGTTATGAAGTCGATTGTTCAGGAATTTTCAAAATACTTTAAACTTAAAGTAAGATAAGGTAATGAACTGAAAATATTTCAAAGAATAAACATTATATGAAATCTGAAAATCAAAATAAATTTAGTTAATTCAAATCCTATTAACTGAAGAGATTTAGATGTTGTTCTTAATATGAATATTTTGTACATCTATTGTCTCAGAAAATTACCTCGTAAATTCCATTTGTTTATATTGCGGTATCTTAACAAACCCAACACACAAGGAATAACGGACAGTGAGAGAGTCGGTTAGGCAACATAGCGGTCAGATTCTTCATGTAATACACGTATGTATATTGTACATAGACCATTACCATTCTTGAATCGGAGTAATAGTGGAGTACTAATGAAGTTTCAATAATATGTATATCAAAAATGAATTTAGAAATTATCGAAGCACCGTCAAACAGCTAAATATCCCGCGATTTATGAATAAAATAGATACAGTCCAAATCGAATGAAACTTTCATAAGAAGTGTAGAAAATATTCATCACTCAAATGTTTATTTAAAAGTGATAAAGTTAGCAGTTAAAAATCAATATTAAACTTCAGATACTGTAAGCTATTTAAATCAAGATAATTTATAAATGAGTAAATAATCAACAGCAGCTGACGCCGTAGCCTCTTATTTAAAATTCAACGCCCCTACCTGCAACAAAGATCGAAAGCCCTTTAGGTTTCGTAACGCCCTTTCATAATTCATCGTTCCCGTGTCACTTCTGTCGGGGTTCGTCGCTGAATAGAGCAAAGAAAAATCGGTAGTCGACAACATTCACGGAATCTCCAAGTAACAACAAGGGTGCGCGGGGCCGAAATAATTCAAACGCAACGCGAACGTCAGAATAATCCAGTCTTATGTAGATTTTTTCTGTTTAATTTTTGTGTATTACCTAAAACTAGAGTCCCTCAGTAGTCGAAATTCGACTATAATTAATTGGAATTGTAAGTTTGTACACTATTATGATTGTATTTTATACTTCTATAATCACAAATTTCGCCAAGACTACACTATAAAAAATATTAACAAAGACAAACAATATTTAATCTCAATTTGACAACAGACGTCAAGAACAAAAGTTTGACAAAAAAATTAAATAGTATGCATGCGTGTGTGCGTCAAATACATGGTATGTAGTGTGTGTAATGTTTTCTTTATTGATTTAATGTATCTTTTATGCATTATTTTAAAAAAAATATTAGTATTGTGCACTTCTTCTCTATATTCTCTATAAGTGTGGAAAAATTCATAGTCCTCCGTCCGCGCAATTTTCGTAAAAAGGGATACAAAGTTTTTGCTTCACGTATTAATATATAGATAACAGATCATACACAACAGAAGCGGCAGGGTTTAAAGCTAAAGCCATTTTCGAAAACAAACCATTCAAAGTCTTATAGCATGGACGGACCAGTTTTAATTTGTTTATCTCAAACTCAACACAAAACTTGCGTCGTCCATAATGAATCTTCAACCAATTAAGTGGGTATATAAATGAAAAAAAAATTTTGCTCGAAAATCTCCCAATTTTTACGGATCTTAAAGTTTTTCAGTCTCGTCAGGGTTGTTTTTAGGGCTGCACCCCTGTTCCCATACACGACGTCGGTATAATTATTTACCGAGGGGCTGAGAGTCAGCGTGCCCGGCTCTCTCTACCCCGCTACGCCCAATACGAAACGTGATATAAACTGGGTATGATTTAATATCGCACCACGTGAGCTGAAGTGTCGCTGGTCGATATTATTTAGCAGTAGCGAGTAGGTTTGGGAGATAGAAGACTACTTCTTATATCATGCCCAAAAAAATGTTTAAAAAAAACTAAAATCTTTATAGTAACATTGGAAATCTGTGATTTATCAAAAAAAAATGTCGTTAATCTTATTATAGTCAGAATAACATAGAAACATGATTGGATAAAAAATGAGAAATGATTAAGTATATTAAGGTTTTAAAACACAAACTTTGTAATGTAAATTTTATTCAAAACATATATACTCAAGCAGCCAAGAATAGCGAACTTTACGTTAAGATAAAACACGTCTCATCGTACAAAGTTAAAGCATTAAGTCAAGTTCTTCCATTTACGTAAATTTCTGATTTTACAACAAACACAGCATTCTCATTTTCAAGAACTTAAAAAGTTTTTAGAACACTTACATTAGACTCTAACAATAAATCAGAAAGAACGAATTCTAGATCATAGAGTAAACAGAGACAACTAATGAACCGGGGAACACATAACCCATATGGATAGCTAGCATCCGGATGTGCTGCAGCTGCGTACCCAATGACTCCAATACCGAACAAAAAATCATTTATTACCCATAAACTGCGTATATTTAGAAACGATATAGGCCAACATCCAACTTATCTGGACGATGATTAGTTAAGCGTTATCGGCCATCTTTTTTATCGATATAATGTTGGGCCAGCTGAGACTGCCGTGTTGTCCTTTTCCAATTAAATTAGCTATATTTTATATACGGATTTTTTGTACAAATATCTAAATAATGGATGGTAGCTATACATAGGTATAATGAATGGTAGCTACTTTACTTTGCCTTTATTTATAACTAGATGATGACCGGTTTTTTTTTATAACGCCATCTTGTTGTGTCTTTAAAGCAGTAAAAATAGTATTATTATTCGCCAATAGATTTCGGGAAGAGTCATAAAGTTGATTATCGATAAAGTTGATTATTGAAAACACGAATAAAACAACATTTTAAAATGAAAATAAATCGTAGCTAGATCGATTTATCGCCCCCGAAATCCCCTGTATACTAAATTTTATGAAAATCGTTGGAGCCGTTTCCGAGATTCAGATTATATATATACATATATATACAAGAATTTCTCGTTTAAAGGTATAAGATTATATGTTTCCTACGAAACTAATTTCAACGTTTAGATTTCAACAGACCACATCGTGATGTCTATTGATAGTACAATGTTAATTCAGTATATTACATGTGTAATTTACGATTCCCTGAACGGGCGGCGAGTGCATGCGTTAATTCGAACCAATAGTATCATAATATTATGCGATACATGGCCGAATGTTAGATATACATGTCTAATACGAAATCACATCAACAACGTGGTACAATATGGGTGAGATTATATGGCAAATATGAACCGAATAATATATCTCTATTTTTGCATGAATATTGATGCTATTTAAAAAGTCAAGATTAAATACCGAAGCTGTTTTAGATATTTAAGTGTGCGAAACGAATTAAAGCGCTATCTAACATCAATTTGAAATAATTTTTGCAACCCTCACTTTAAAGTTCAAAATCTAATGTGAACTGCCATTAATTTTGATGTTTTCAGTTGAGTCGGGTTGCTCGGCGTTTCTTTTTGAACAGCGACAGACATTCTACAATACAATTGTGACTTCGTTCTCGTGTCTCTTTTTTTTTTTTTTTTTTTTTTTTTTTTTTTTTTTTTTTTTTTTTTTTTCCTACCTATGCTGATAGCCTTGAGAGGCTATTTCAGCTTCACCCTAACGTTTGTAGGTGAGCTCGCGGGGCTCAACCGGAGAGTTGCTAACACTGACCCTAGCAAGAGCAGTGTTTCGCAGAATCTACCACCGGATCGGAAACGCGACCCACTGAGAAGATCCGGCGAGAAACTCAGTGGGCTGTGTCTATGGGTTAGTTCGCTCGTCGAGCCCTTCGTCGCAAGCGACGGGTTCGACAAGGACGGTGACCGGTGCTTGTGGTGCCTAAGAGCACCGTTAATGGATCAGGAGAATCCGTAATGACGTGCTTTGGGCGACGTCGACGGTTTACCATTCGGTCTACTGGGTCGGGTATGTAATTTCCAGCGGCTACGATGAGAGGGTTCTCATGTCGTGCCGCCTTCTCAAAATGGCGCAGCGATGCCGACTGTAGATACTTACTGACAGAGTCAAGCTCCAGGTCATCGTGGAGATCCACGTTCCTCAGGAACCATGGTGCTCCGACGGCTATCCTGCAGAATCGGGATTGAATAACCTGAAGGGGCTTCAAGTTGGTGCGGGCTGCGTGAGCGAACACTACGCTTGCATACGTCATAACGGGGCGTATGCAAGTTTTGTAGAGAGTTACCTTATTACGGAGGGACAGTTTGCTTCGCTTGCAAAGCATAGGGTAGAGACGTCCTAATATGAAGGCGGCACGGTCGCGTACCGTTTTAATATGGGGACGGAATGTCATCCCTCTGTCGAGGGTGACGCCTAGGTATTTGACCTGCGAGGCCCACGGTATGGGCTGGCCAAAGAGAGTGACGGGGCTAACGGCGGAGGTGTTTGCGCGCCTATTAGGGAGTGGGATGCTCGAAGTGGTATTCGGAGGGCGACCCCTTTTGAAGAGCACCGCTGTGCTTTTCGTGGGGTTGATGTCGATGCGCCACTTCCGGAACCACTGTCCCATGGTGGCTACTGCGATCTGGAGTCGCCGATGAAGCAGCGACATCTTCCTACACGAGTAGTAGATAGCCGTGTCATCGGCGAAGAGCGCTAGATGGGTCTCCGGAGACCGGGGTATATCATTGATATACAAACTAAATAATAACGGGGAGAGCGCGGAGCCTTGCGGGACTCCGGCAGTCAGTTGACGGGGACGAGAACGAGTTCCCTCTACTCGATATCGAAACGAACGGTTCGACAAGAAGTCTCGTATGATGAGCACGAGTCTGTCTGGCACTCCCATGTTGTACAGTTTGTAAATTAAACCGTTGTGCCAGACTTTGTCGAACGCCTTCGCGATGTCGAAGAAGAGGGCGCCGGTCGGGATTTGTTTACGCCTATTTAGTCCTATCAGGATGTGCTCCGTGAGGCGGTGCACTTGTTGTACGCACGAGTGTTTAGAGCGGAATCCGAACTGTTCGTCTATGAGAATTTTGTTCGCGGTAACAAAATCCCAGAGGCGTTTCCTAAGGAGCCGTTCGTAAATTTTTCCTATCGTCGGGAGGAGACTAATCGGACGGTAACTAGAAGTTTCGTTTGTCGGTTTGCCCGGCTTATGTATACCGATAACGTCCGCTTCTTTCCACACCGCGGGAAAGATGCAGTGCGTCATAGCGGCATTTAAAATTGTAGCCAACATTGCTATCAGTTGGACTGGCAAGAGTTTTAGCGCGCGGTTGCGGATGCCGTCGGAGCCGGGTGCCTTCCTAGGTTGGAGGTTGTGGATCGCGTCTCTAACTTCGTCAGTGGTAATGGGGGGTAACGCGTCCGAGGGCGGCAGGGAAGCTCTGCGCTCGACCTCCCTGTCGACTAACTCGGTGTGTTCGGGGTCCGCGTGTTGAGTGCTGGTGGTGCACTGCTCTTGCAGTGCATCGGCCAGCAGCTCAGCCTTGTCATCGTCATCGAATGCCGGTGGTTGGCCTGAAGGGCGTACGAGGGGAGGCATAGTAGCGGTAGTTTCGGATTTGAGAGTCCTAGCTAGTCGCCAGTATGCTTGGTGGGAGGGCGCGAGTTGTTCTAAATAACTATGCCAATTATCGTTACGCGCGTCACTTAGGCGGGAGTGGACTTCGCGTTGTAGACGACGCATCCGAATCCGGTTTGAATGCGTGGGAAGACGATCGTAGGCCCGGATTGCCGCGTTCCTAACTCTTAAGAGATTCCTAAGTTCGGAGGACAGTCTGATGCGGTGGAAGCTGTCCTCCACATCGACTTCTTTTGAAGATCTAATGATCGCGGAAGAGATGTGATCGGTAATGATGTTTATGGATTCGACGGTGTCCTCGGGGGATAGATTCGAATCCGGGCCGTAAGGGAGGATTGGCGGAGCGGCTTCGGCTAGGCACGTGCCCAGCTTATTCCAATCCACCATGGTCCTCGTAACAGTGGCTGGGTTGTGAGGGCGACCGAGCTGCATAAGGACAGGTCGGTGGTCTGAGTCGAGCTCTGACAGTGCTTCGATGGAACGTAAGCGCAGAGTTACGTTCCTAAGCAATGCCAGGTCTATAGTGCTCGGACGGAGCGCGATGTTATACGGATAACATGTTGGAGTTGGGGGACCGACTACTTCAAAAGTGAGGTCGTCTATAAACGCGTCGAGACGCCTACCGTTAACGTTCGTACGATGGCAGTTCCACCTAGTGTGGTGGCAATTTAAATCGCCTGCCAGGATGACGGAGTCTCCCATGCCAAACAGTGACTCGATGTCACTGCTCAGGAGGGGCTTGTCCGGGGGGAGATAAACGGAAGCGATGACGATCGGCTGGTGTCCCGTCAGCGAGATACGGCACACTGACGCCTCGATATGTAAGAGCGAGGGAGTATCGAGAGGAACAACGTGCAGAGCCCGCCTATAGTAAATGGCAGTCCCGCCTTTGGAGGCGGTGAGTCTGTCATTCCTAACCATGACGTAATTCGCGACTTTCGGGTCACGACGCGAGGGCTTCAGACAGGTCTCCTGCACTAACAAAATATCTACAAGATTATCGCGGAGGAATTCGAAAATTTGATCGCGTTGCCGCGCGAGTCCGTTAGCATTGTAGAATGCTAACGTAAGGGAATACGGTTTTTCTCTACCTTTTTGCGCCATTGATTACCGGTAAAGAATTTTTATAACGTGCGAGACACGGACTCGTAGACGTCCATGTGATCGAAAGCGGCCGCGAGCCGCTGTTCGGGGGTTACCGACCTACGGATAGCATCTGCGAACGATCGCAGACGGTCAAAGTTTACCGAGGTGACGAAGTCGCGCACGAGCGCGAAGTCGTTGACGACTGAGGGTTGCGGGGGGCGGTACGCGGGCGCGGGGCGAGGTGCAAGCAGAGGCTGAGGCGCGTGACGTGTCGCAGGCGGGAGCTGGGGTACGTTTTGTGTTCCCTCCTTCGTATACGGCAGCGGTTTTTTCCACGCCGAGACGGTGGGAACCGCAGCCGGTACGAAGGCTGGTTTCGGCACTGAAGGCGCCGAAGTCTTTGGGTCGACGGTTCGGGGGGCTGGGTGGTTCAGGCGTTTACGCGGAGCCCTAGGACATCCGCGGTAGTTTGCCGGGTGCCCTTGCTTAAGGCATAGGACACAGCTTGGGGGTTCCGTCGCGGTTTCCCTAACACGCGAACATTCTGTGGTTGCGTGATCGCCGAGGCATTTCACGCAGCGGGGGCGCGCGTGGCAATTACGCGCTGAGTGGCCATAGAGCTGGCACCTGTGGCACTGCCCGGGAGTACCACGTTTATGGGGGGCTTCGATGGTGACCCCGGAGAGGCCGCATATCGTTTTGAGACATGAGATTCTTTTCTTTGCCTCCGGGGTTGATTCTAGCGCGACGAGAATCATATTGTACGGCTGTCTGCCGCGTCCGCTGTGCATCCGGTGCACACTAATTATTGGGAGGGACTGACCGATCAGATCCTCCTTTACGTAGTCTATGTCGAGTTCCTTGGGGACTCCACGTATCACTACGCGGAGTTCGCGGTCCTCCTGAAGAGCATAGGTGTGATAACCTATGTTCTCCTTTCGGAGGTAAGCAGAGAGGGCCCTATGGTCGCCCGGCGTTGCGACCTTAATCTGAATCCCATGCGCGACGTTACGCGCATGGGTATAATTAATTTTGTTGGCCTGAAGGGCCTGGGATACGCGATTCCACGCTGACTTCTCCTGGAGTATCAGCGGGGGCGGGACAACTGTTTTAGGCGCGGGCGCGGTTTTTGGGCGCGGCGGTGGGATTACGCGGCGGGCGGAGTCCGACTCTGGCGTTACGACTACCTGCGGTCGGGAGGCGGTCGCGGACTTGGTTTGCTTCGTCATGGAGCTCCGGGACTCCACGACGCGAGTACGCTTTTTACCGCGCGTTACAGTTTGGAACCCATCCGAGGTTCCGGGTTGAGGGCTAGTCGCGGACTCGAAGTCCATCTCCGATTCGGTATCGGAGCCTGAACTAGACGCTATTGAGGTCGCGACGGACGAAACTGACGTGATTGACGCGGGCGCGGGGGTAGCGGGGGCGGGGGCGTTAGACGCTACGGCGGCGGCGTGCGTACGTGCGCTTGAACACGGACCGGCGGCGGGGCACGCGAGGCATGCCTGCGAGGCATGTTTGGCGACGGCGGCGAGAGATGCGGGGGGAGAATAATTACCAAATGAGGCCCTATAGGCTTCGAATTCGGGCGCGATTGACGGATATTTTTCCCGAATGAAGTCGATGAAAAGTTTTTCCTCCATCTTTACGTGATTTTCGCCCGGGGGGGGCGGCCCCGGGACTTAAACACGCGCTCGCCTTGCGGCGAGGCCCCTGCGTCGGTAACACTAAATTGGCCGAAGCGATTCTAGGAATTTTAGAAATTTTAGTGAATAGAACAAGTAGAATAGAATTAGAGTGAATAGAACTACTGCACAGTTCCCGGGCGGCAATGCCTTGCAATTAGGCGCAGGTACAAATTCCGAGAAACACTTGGGCCACAGATGTGCCACGAACAATGATCTATTATCACCGGTAGTCACTTCCGACAAAACAATGAGCACGTCCACGCGCGTCGGTTGCTCAAATCGGAATGCCTCGTGTCTCAACTTTTTTTTTTATTGCTTAGATGGGTGGACGAGCTCACAGCCCACCTGATGTTAAGTGTTTACTGCAGCCCATAGAAATCTACAACGTAAATGCGCCACCCACCTTGAGACATAAGTTCTAATGTCTCAGTATAGTAACAACGGCTGCCCGACCCTTCAAACCGAAACGCATTACTGCTTCACGGCAGAAATAGGCAAGGAGGTGGTACCTACCCGTCCAGACACACAAGAGGTCCTACCACCAGTAAAAAACCAACTAATCCGATATTCAATAACTATCTAAATAATTTGAATGAAAATCCTATTATTATCAATGTCCATGTGCGCAATACGCCTTCCCTGATTTCGGAACAGTACTCAACGGCCAAATCTAACGCGTATTAGTTCTATGCCACCGTGAGTTCCGGAGCCATTGTTTCGAAACGACTTTAGGACTTACTACTTAAGTCCCGGTGTGAACAATGAGAAAGCCTCATTGTAATGCAACCTGCCGTCGATTCTAAGGAGACAGTGCACACGATATTTTAAAATAATAACTAATGAGACTTTATTGTTACTAATTTGTTACGCTTCCTAATGCAGAATAAGAGAGAAACTTTATATCACTAAATTAATTTTTATAGCATTAAAATCTAAATAGATAATGAGTAAATTACATTTAAATTCTGGTCACCCCGAAATTTATTTCAGGTAAACAAAGTCGACCTGAACAATACAATGCAAACATTAGCAATTTAGTTCACCGCATACAACATTTATATCCTTGTTTATTCGAGAGCACACAGCTAATGTGCAAATAGATTTAGCAGAGGAAGGTGACGACTTCACGTCAGTTTGTGCTAAATTCGCTGCGAGACATATTGAATTGGGGTTTTTTCTTTAAATCTAACGATACTTCGTTCGATTCGATATCAATACTATGGATATAATATCGATTTTACGCAACAGATTTTCGTTGCTCAACACTGTATTTCCATTCGCTAAACCGAATACCTAACCCTTCAGTGAAACATTTCGAGGGGCACTAAAATAGCGAACAAAATAAAACAAATGAACACAAAACCGAAACGATCTATTGTAGGAGGGCCAGTTGGAAAGCTGTAAAACCCCGGCCCGCATAGTAATACATACCCATTGTGTTCTTTAGAAGTTTTCAATAACGAAGGCAAGGTGACATTGATGGATCATCGACATCGGTCCGAGACGGTGGTTTTACTGAAGCAAACCAGTTAGTTGCCTAGACATATCTGCATAAGTGCGTATACGAAAAACGTAGAGAGCCGTGCACGTGACACGAATTAAATGTTACCTTGTTCTTCTTCTTCTGAGTCGGTCTCTTCATTGCTGAAGATCGTGTCTGATTTGAAATGTGGACAACTCGATGCACAATGCTTTCCCACGTCTTCCGGTCCTCGGCGGTCTTTATAGCCTCGGTTATTGGCAGGCCGGTGAGCGTCTTCACCATATCAGACCAGCGGGTACGTGAGCGTCCGCGTGATCTTCTCCCGTCAACCTGACCAACCACCATCAGCTTCTCTAAGTTATCAGGGCCTCTACTAGCGATGTGGCCGAAGTACGTGAGAATAAGTTGGAAGCTGATAGCGGACAGCCTTGTGGCAATATCGCGCTCCTTCAGAATGGATAGATTGGTCCGGCGTGCTGTCCATGTTACCTTGTACATGTCGATTATTGATTGAACACAAAAACAGTTCATAGTGACGACTACGAAGGGGAAACGACAGTGGGAAGATCATCCTCCGAGCGAGGGTCTTTGTTCGGTACACCGACACGGCGGCGACCGGCCGCACATTTTATTCCGAACTAAAACTTATGTAAGCTTGCTTATCTTGAAACGAATCCACGAAGATAATTTTTCAGGTATTTTCTTTTAATATCCAAAAACGATGTCTTCTAGTTTGTGAACTATTATTAATCGAAAGTCGTTGTTATGAATTTCGAACTGACTCTTACTACTTAAAACATGAGGTAGTTTCAACTATTTAATAATTGATGTGCCATTCTTTAAACCGTATCATAAAACTGATTCGCGGCAGAAACAGGTGGAATGCTGACTTCTACCAGTGTGGCCTCAAAACAACCAGCGGTAGTAATTTATATTGTAGTTTTCATTATCATTGAAACGATATCATTCCATCATCGTGGAAGTCTCGTGAACACGTTTTGTATGAATATGAAATTGGTACATGCCGTAAATAGGATTTAAACACGTGTATAGTCGCCTCCGCTCCTTACGAATACATCTGGAGTTTTACGCGTACTTGATCACCTGTGAATTATAAATGTTTATCGTAAAGTGCAATAATACGAGCAAAATTCACTTTTAAAAGTCTTCAAGGAACCAAAAAGATTTTTAGAGCATATATTTCTAGTGATGTAAATACCACTAGATGATGACCGTCTTGTTGTGTCTTTAAAGCGGTTAGTTGCCCTCAATTAAGAAAAATAGTATTATTATTCGCCAATAGATGTCGGGAAGAGTTTATTATTGAAAACACGAATAAAACAATATTTTCTGATCGTAGCTAGATCGATTTGTCGCCCCCGAAAACCCTTATATACTAAATTTTATAAAAATCGTTGGAGCCCTTTCCGATATTCAAATTATATATATATATATACAAAAATTGCTCGTTTAAAGGTATAAGATACGTGATGAAATACATTTCGTAGAGACTACAAATGAGCCCTTTGAAGAACGCCACGCAGAAAAGGACGTTCACAAATTGTGCACTATCTTGGACGCCAGACAATCAGTCGTTTGGACGTCGGACATATAACATATTGTCCGGGTTAAGTTAATGGCATTTGTGCGATGGTTTGCTTTGAAAAACATGTATGTAATTTGTGTGAAAAAGAAGTCTATCTTGACTGCAACTAAAAGTAATGTAACCAATCTTCTATATATTATTATATAAAAATTAATTGCTGTTCGTTAGTCTCGCTAAAACTCGAGAACGACTGGACCGATTTGGCTAATTTTGGTCTTGAATGATCTGTGGAAGTCCAGAGAAGGTTTAAAAGGTAGATAAATATGAAAATTCTGGGAATTCAATAAAATTAACAATTTTGTTTGTTTTATGTTCATTTTATAAAAAAGTTTAGGTCTTTTATTTATCGATTGAGGCACTACGAAGTCTGCCGGGTCAGCTAGTAATGAATAAAAATATATTATACCATATTTTAATCTTACTCAAAAGTATCCGAAGTTTCTGTATGATCATCCCAGTCTAACCTACGATTAAGCTTTTAAAACTTAACTGACCAAAAAGATATTTTTATAACATAGTTTTATAGCCGGTATATAAAAGAAGATTTCAATTTTTCTTTTTCATCAACCTAAAGCAGCTTTTGCTGCTACTTATTTAATGTTTTATGGCTGGTTGTGTGTGTATTTGTGTATGTTATATTCTATATTGAGTATACTTGCAGACTTTAATAGATGGCTCTTTTACATTTACGTCGCCGCTTTCTTTGTTGATATTCATTTCATCGCAGATTGTCGGAAAAATTTCGCGGTTAGCGCTTAAACCGTCATTTGCAGCTACACTGATTTTATTACATTATCAATCAATCTATTACATCTTCTATACAAGGTAGGATAAATAAATAAAAGAAATACTATATCAAAGTCAATATAACAGAATAATAATACAAAATAGACAAGTTTTAATAAAAATTGAGTTCAAATAGAAAAAAAAAGATATTTCAAAACAAATTAATACACACTAAAAACAATAATCATCGAAATCGGTTGGCGTGATATTGAGTTATTCATCTATTTGTCGCGCACGTACTTAATGCAAATTTAAGACTTATATGGTTTTCTCATGGATACCATTATCAGAACTGGACTAAATTGAAATGGGACCACACGGGAAGCGTCAGTTTTCTAATAAAAAAAGAAGCATCAAAATCTATTCACCCAGTCAAAAGTTATGAGGTAACAAACATAAAAAAAAAACGTATAGTCTAATTAAGAAACTCCTCCTTTTTTGAGTTCGGTTAAAAAAACATACAGTCGAATTGAGAAATTCCTCCTTTTTTGAAGTCGGTTAAAAAATCAATCGATTTCTTTCGATAGATCGGATAAGCGCCTCTTTTTTTTTTATAACGAAATTGATTTTACTTTAAAAGTACCAAGTATCAACGTAGAAACTGAATACACAAAAAATAAGTGTTTGCGTTATCCAACCACGAGCATTACTTGTCTTGTTGCAAATCGTGAACGCGAGACATGTTCTTACTATTAACAAAATAAATCTATTATTATACTATTAAAATTTGGAAAACAATATAAAAGAATAACCGGTCACAACCCGTGATCAAACAGATTCAGCAAATTCGTAATTAATTTAATCTTAATGACAGCAATAATATTTTATTAAGGTAAAAATGTTTTTAATTTCCTTATACGAGTGCCAGTGCGCCAGTTTTTGTATCGGGCAATTTGCAAAATTCAAATTTAATTGACAATAGCCGTTGTGAGGATGCTAATATATTGTGGCTGTGAAAACCGATGTCTTTTGAAAGTTTTTGTTTTATTGCCGTAGTAGGCGGACGAGCATACGGTTCACCTGATGGTGAATGGTTACTGTGGCCCGTGGACCACAGCAATGCCAGAGGCATAGTCAAAACGCTGCCTACCTGCCTGCCTTTGTTAGATCCGTAACTTAACTATTGGTTGTTGCATATAGTTATTCAATTTTATTTATGAACAAAATTCAAGAAAGTCTCCATATTTATGAAAAAGATACAAATGCAGTGAAAACAATATACGATTGACTGTATTTGAAAACTGAATTAAATAATATATTTTTGTAATAATCAAACACCACGACTGGTTTATACTATATATTATGTATATTACCTACTATTATACTAGCTTATATACTATAATTTAAACCTATAGAGTTCGATATTAATGCGTAATGTTATAAGTTACTAACAAAGATTATAAGTAATACTAAAAAAATGTATGCTTGTCTGAAATAAATACTTAAAAAAAATGATCAAAGAACAAACAAACCAGCTTCGTTTGCTTTTATTTAAATACGAAACAAGAGGAAAAATCTACGTTAATCTCACTTAATGAAGGGCCTCAATAATTTGTAATGGCCTTTGATAATTTATAGTCAAGCGAAAAATAATTCAATTTCCCTTTAGGCAAATTCAAAGCGAACATTTACAGCGTCGGTGAAATTCGGCAGTAATGCGGTCGACATTCGGCAGGTAGAGACCAAAACGACTAAAGGGCCGGACGTTGATGAATAGTAGCTTATGGCCGATTGAGGTACGGTACCTGAGCCCACGAGGGAACATCCTTATGCTATTATTCAGTTCTAAGCTAGCCTTCGAGATTATATAATGTTGAACATCCCGAAACGCATTGGCATGCACAACATTAGTTGCTTATGTATTCTCCGTGAAGATTATAGAGTACGTGGTTTGGTGACGAATATAAAGACATTCTAGCTGTTAGCATTAAGCAATTGTGATTCGTGTCACACACATTGCTAATGTGAAAATAAAACAAATATGTACCTATGTTATATTTATAAATATGTTGTGCCATTCACTAAATATTATATTATGATGAAACGTTAATTCGTTGGACGTTTGATACAATAACGTATTGTAATTATTATTACATATACATATATTATACTTAGATATGGCCAAAAATATTAAAAGTTTTGCCTATGCTGATAGCTTTGAGAGGCTATTTCAGCTTCGCCCTAACATGTAGGTGAGCTCACGGGGCTCAAACCGGAGTGTTGCTAACACTGGCCCTAGCAAGAGCAGTGCTTCGCAGAATCTACCACCGGATCGGAAACGCGACCCACTGAGAAGATCCGGCGAGAAACTCAGTGGGCGTTTTTCTTCGGTTTCGTTAGTTATACCGATAATTAAAAATTCTTTTCGTGTTTTTTTAATCTCAATGTATTTATTGATTTAATTAATTTTCACGGAAGATTTCACGTCGGAAATAATAAACTGGAGATTAAGGCGTAAAAGTAGTTCTATGTGACAAAAATTGTTCACGTCGACATTTCGATAATCTTTTGAAGATTAAGAAATAAAGACGTCTCTACTGCTACAAGTTTTGTTACTTTCAATGTAGATAGCTCCTACACAAGAGCGTACATTAGTCGATAATAATCTAAGTTTCTAACAGAATTCTGAATGAAGGCGAGCTATTAGTTAGTCGACGGGCGGGCGGCGCCAATCCACCAACACCCGAGGAATTTCCGTTCGCTTTTCTTAATACCTTTCGCTGCGGGATTTTCCGCAGGATGCTAATTTACACAATGGAAATTAAATGCAAAAAAGAAACGAAACCTTTCCTTTAATCCTCCATTTATAAATATGGTTAAAGTAATGAAAGATCGCGGTAACGTCTCGATATTAAAGTCTCCATCAAAACTTTCATAAACATCAGAATTTGTAACTTTCACAGAAGTATCCAATATAAACTGAGACGCAAACATTGAAAGGACGCTCACAATTCTGGAAACGTTCATCAAAGAACTTCTCAGCACCGAGAATGCCTTGTCTTGACATCCGAAAATATTTTAAATTCAATTTACAAATTAATCTAGCTACGCTTCTATTTGACTGCTACTGTGTCTTTCATTTTGCTGAGTATTTGTATTCTCGAATTAATCTTTTAGCAGTTGACAATTACAACTTTTTACGTAGGTTTATCTTTCTTTTATAATGAGAATCGAGTGCTCTTTATCAGCTTAGACCAGCTAATGCTATAAAGTCGATGTCCTTGATACTGACAGTTCATACCACAATCTCTTTCCGTCATTAAACACATGTACTGACAAAACATGAATAAATCTTTAGCTTTAAAATTCAAACTTAGCGTTGAGATGTTCATGTTAAGTTGAATAGACGCGTTTGTGTTTTAACGTAATTGAAAAAACAGAAGAACTAATATTTTTAAGCAGAATAATTCATGAGACATTGTCATGTCATTTTCGGAACACCGAATAAAAATAAGTTAAAAGTATATAGTCACTTGCATTTTTAACTACAGACCGGTAGCAGACGGTTCAATGAGACATGTTGCTCTTCATTACGAAAACGTGAATAAAATTAACATTTAAAACGACACATTACGAATTTTTTATTCTCAACAAAATTAATTTTACACATTCAAACTGTGAGATTCTTCAGAGATTTTTCTACGTTATCTATATATTAATACGTGAAGCAAAAACTTTGTACCCCTTTTTACGAAAATTGCGCGAACGGAGGAATATGAAATTTCCTATACTTATAGAGAATATAGAGAAGAAGTGCAGAATGCTAATTATTTTTTCTAATTATGCATAAAAAATACATTAAATCAATAAAAAAAGGATTACACACACTACCATGTATTTGGCACAACACATACATAAAAATATAGGTACTCTTTGTCTGTCTACTGTCAATTGTCAAACTTTTGTTATTGTTTAAAGTATGTGGTAAAATTGAGAATAGATTAATATTCTTTGTCTTTGATATTATTTATCTATAGTGCAGTTTTGGCGAAATCTGTGATTATATATATTAAAAGTATAATTGTGTTTGACAATAGAACCATAATAGTGTTCAAACTTATAATTTCAATTAATTATAGTCGAATTTCGATTACTGCGGGATCACTAGTTACTATGAAAAGATGCGGTAGAGGAAAGTTTTAGATCGGCACCCGCAATACGGAAGGTTCGTTCAGAGCGCTTCGGGCAAGATTCCAAGACGTCATCGAGACAGGGAACAAGGGGCCACGCCTGCACAGCACCGATCTCTTGAGTCTACGAGCCAACAAGCCTCTCCGACTACCCGTGCCAAATACTCTCCTTCGTTACCCTCGACCACGACATTTACCCATGAAATGAGCTTAGGCACATTTTAAAGTAACTCAAAGTCTACATTGGCCGTGTATGAATCGATCAAATCCAATTATAAATAATAATAATAAATATTTACTAACAATCACGCCACGTTAACTGGTCCCGTGATAAGTTCGTAAAGAGCTTGTGTTACAGGTACCAGATAACGGAAATAAATGTAAGATTTTTATTATACACATACATATATTTAATATACATCCATAACCCTGGAAAAGACATTTTATATTTATCATACAAATATCTTCCCTTGGCGGGATTCGAACCCGCGACCCCCTTGTGCAGTGACCATGTCACTTACCACTACACCAGACGGCCGTTAATGTGTTCAAATTCGAATCAACTTCTCTCGCAATGGCTCGAGCTTCGGCTTCCGATTGCAATAAAACATCGGATCATTTAATTCCAACACAAATAATTCTCGCGATCAATCATTTCGGAGATGCCATCAGCGACGAATAATAGTAACTATTCATATATAACTGATTACAGTACAGGAAGTTTATGATTAGTGAGTTTGTGTTAATATAAGATAATTTATCTGAAAAGATTTAGTGGAACATTCAGCAGTACAATGGAAGAAGTTGTTCGGGAAAAACTTTGTCTGTAGTTTGAATGGTTTCAGATGGACGTTTGTTTCTTTTCCGGATTTAGATAGAATTACAATGAATCTTAGTCTCAAATTTTCTTCCATATATTGGATTAGACTGGTCATAGAGCTCCTATAGCATGAATGCTTGAATTTTACTGAATTCCAAACAGAGGATCGTTTTAAATATCAAATGTATGTTCAATATAAAAAACATCATGCCATATTTCGTAAAGGTTGAATAAAGTACTTTTACTGGTGGTAGGACTTCTTGTGAGTCCGCGCGGGTGGGTACCACCACCCCGCCTATTTCTGCCGTGAAGCAGTAATGCGTTTCGGTTTGAAGGGTGGGGCAGCCGTCGTAACTATACTTGAGACCTTAGAACTTATATCTCAATGTGGGTGGCGCATTTACGTTGTGGATGTCTATGGGCTCCAGTAACCACTTAACACCAGGTGGGCTGTGAGCTCGTCCGCCCATCTAAGCAATAAAAAAAAGTACAGATCTTTCTCTTGATGTAAAATTTAAAACTATTAAAAATACATATAAACCACGTATAACTACGAAGGCATTTTAAAAGTGCTACAATGAGACCGAAGAGATAAGTAACAAAAAGTAATGATAAACGGAAGGGTACAAATTTAATCTAGGGCCTAGGACGGGCTCGGCGGGCCCCTGGAGGCGACGCCGGCTTTTGCGAAATTGCCAGAATACATTAACGGGAATGCAGGAAGGGCCACCCCTCGCTCTATCCGAACCTGTACAGTAAGCTACGAGTTAAACTCTCTTTGAATCGCAAATTACGAACTTAGACTTTTCTTGTTTAATGTATAGGTACATATCGGTACGTGAATTTATTTTTTATTTTTTTATTGCATTGAGGGGTAGACGAGCTTACAGCCCACCTTATGTTAAGTGGTTACTGGAGCCCATAGATATCTACAACGTAAATGCGTCACCCACCTTGAGATATAAGTTTTAAGGTCTCAGTATAGTTACAGCGGCTGCCCCACCCTTCAAACCGAAACGCATTACTGCTTCACGGCAGAAATAGGCAGGGCCGTGGTACCTACCAGTGCGGACTTACAAGATGTCCTACCACCAGTAATTACGCAAATTATGATTTTTGCGGGTTTGATTTTTATTAGACGATGTTATTCCTTCACCGTGGAAGTCAATCGTGAACATTTGTTAAGTACGTACTTCATTAGAAAAATTGGTACCCGCCTGCGGGATTCGAACACCGGTGCATCGCTCAACATGAATGCACCGGGCGTCTTAACTTTTAGGCCACGACGACTTCAAACTTCACTTTTTGCCGTGCTCATGCAAATGAGCATAATATGACCCTCCTGATGACGAATGATCCACCTTCGCTCATAGACATCAACAATGCCAGGGGCAAAATGATTTTGTACCGGCATTTATTTGTGAAGTAGTACGTACATAGCACAGGACTAAAATTATTTTCTTTAATTGTGTAAAGAAAGGTTTTGAAAACGTACCTTTGATTTTTTTAAGCCTCTATCGGTCTGTTTGTAAACATATAATTTACTAACAAAAGAAATTACGAATCTTTCATAATGATATAACAGTTTTTTTTTTCGCATTCGCAACATATTGTTGCGAAGCCATAATTCTTGGTAATATCACTGAAGCCGTAGGAATATCATAAAAACGGTTATTTATGACGAGATTCTTCTGCCTTAAACGAGTCTCTGTAAATAAAGCCAAGGTTTAACGTTTCACAAAGATGCGCGGTTGTGCGCGTTAAATCATTTTTAGCATGTCTTTGTTCGGGTTTGCATTTTTCGGGCAATATTGATAAATTTTTACTTTTGTATGATGACTTCGAAAACAGCATACGAAACATTCGAAGAATACACAAAAGTCTAGTTGCTTGAAAATATCAATAATTTCTCAGTAACGCATGTAGTCACGACTTTAATAACAAAAACGTAGTGAAATTTTAGCAATTTGGTCGATGAACGAGTTTTCTCTCGCCATATTTTGTGTCATTCCTCGACCTTTTATGAGCATATGAACACATTCAGACACGATGAAATAAAACTATTTAATAACTCTAATAAACCAAATATTTCTCTCCAATGCTTTTTTTTAAATACTTCGTTGTGATCCGATTAAATTACAATCCATATATATATATAAATGAATTGCTGTTCGTTAGTCTCGCTAAAACTCGAGAACGGCTGGACCGATTTGGCTAATTTTGGTCTTGAATTATTTGTGGAAGTCTAGAGAAGGTTTAAAAGGTGAATAAAATGAAAATTTTTGTTTGTTTTAAGTTTATTTTATAGAAATGTTTATGTATTTTATTTATCGATTGAGGCACTACGAAGTCTGCCGGGTCAGCTAGTAACAATATAAAAAAGAAATACATACTATATATTCAGCGGTCTGAGGCCAAAACTTCACGTGAATTCCTGAATAAGACAAAAACAAGTATTAAACTGAGACATCGAATACCATTGACATAGACACTGACTCCGACCGTGGCTTGCGGCTAGTCCCGTGGTACAGTTGTCAGGTTTACTGACCATTAAGCCAACGGGATGAAAAATACTACCTAGCAGTCGACGATAAGTCTCGAGATAAATTACAGAGGTAAGATAGGTACGGCTTCTTTTAACTCAGTCCGAAATAAGTTTTGCCTCATTGAGTAAATACGTTGAGTTAGGAATGGATCGTAAATGTAAAAAGTGTTTCGTTATGTTACTCTGTGGGCAGAAACGTCGGCTCCAAATACCATTTCGTGGAGTACACTTTCGTTTCATATTGGTTTTTGCACGAATGCAAACATTCGGGTAGAATTTATTTGATTAGGTGCTCGACTTGATGGTAAACATTACGAACTCCTGTTAGTGAACTCGAAGTCCTTAGATGTTCTCATTTCGAATACAAGATGAAAGTCTATGTGAAGAACTTAAAGTTAAAGATAATTTTTTTTTAGATTATTTAGTTCGCAATCGAAACATTTATTTGTTAAGAAATTTGAGTCTGTGTTATGATACCGATTTTAAAATCGATACATTTTCGTTCACTTCTATTTAGTGGAAGAACAGCATTAGCTTCCTCGAATACGCAGATATTATTGATCGTTTTGAATGGATTAGCAATGAGTTAAATGATTATGCGGATCATAGAAATCACCACATGAATATCATCTCTCAGTACTCACACATCTTGAGACGTGAATTGATAAAATTGGATAAATTTTTGGGCATTGTTTGTTTTTTCGTGTTCTATCCTGTTATTCGATTGGATAAACATTACACTATAGTACAATAATTTTGGAAAGTTCGAGAAGAATTTCGAGCATAGCGCAATCAACGTGCGAAAGATGGCGGGCGATTCCTTTGAACGAAGGAGTGCAATTCATTTACTCAGCGAAACCTGGCCGGAATCGACGAATCGCCAATAATTGAAAATATTTCTGTTTACATATCGGGGATAACGGTACCATCTATATACATATATAAAAATGAATTGCTGTTCGTTAGCCTCGCTAAAACTCGAGAACGGCTGGACCGATTTGGCTAATTTTGGTCTTGAATTATTTGTGAAAGTCCAGAGATGGTTTAAAAGGTAGATAAATATGAAAATGCTCGGAATTAAATAAAAATAACAGTTTTGTTTTTCCTTTGATGTGTCCTCCGTCGGACCGATTCCTTTTGTTTGTTTTAAGTTTATTTTATACAAAAGTTTAGGTCTTTTACTTATTGATTGAGGCACTACGAAGTCTGCCGGGTCAGCTAGTCATAAATAAAATACGAACTTCACTAGTCTCAAAAAAAACACCATAAAACATTATTAGTTTTCAATTCAAGAAAAGCAACTAAATCAAACAAATTTGAATACAAACACGTGAAAACATGAGCAGAATAAAAGTTTTTATTTTCTATTTGTAGACAAATTGTACGGAATGGCAAAGTTTTATTTGGTATATTCTTAGAAATAGGTCGCTGACCCCATTGACAGCATGCGTGAACCGTGAAATTGAAAATTTAATCCTGTCTCTATACACTTCATAGTAAGTGCATGGTTGAGTAATGTTCGTATGCAGCCTTGGATCGTCGCATTTTAATCGGGTTAATATCTATATATTAATACGTGAAACAAAAACTTTGTATTCCTTTTTATGAAAATTGCGTGGACGGAGGAGCATGAAATATTCCACACTTATAGAGAATATAGAGGAGTGCAGAATGTTAATTTTTTTTTTAATTATGCATTAATAACAAATTAAATCAATAAAAAAAACATTACACACACTACCATGTATTTGATACACACACACACAGATATGCTGTTACATAATAAACTCTTGTTTATTGTCAAACTATTGCTATTGCTTAAAGTCTGTGGTCAAATTGAGAATAGGTTACTTTTAATATTGTTTATCTTTAACATTTTTGGTCTATAGTGTAGTCTTGGCGAAATCTGAAGGTCTATGGAAATCTGTGATTATAGAAATATGACAATAGAATAGAATAAATAGTCTTTGACAATAGAACCATATTTAATAAAGTTCAAATTTATAATTTCAATCAATTAAAGTCTAATTTCGACTACTGCGGGACCACTAGCACATATAAAATCATGAAGTAAGACCCAATATAAATTGGAACCATTAAAAACATTTATTTCTTGATCCGTTAAAATGTTCCAGGCTCGCTAGTATCAATTCTAGTTTTAAAATAACAAAAATTAGATATTTCGATTAGAACTCCGGAGCCAATCAATACATATGAAGAACCGTAGTATAATTGACTTATGTATATGTAACAAGGCCATCAGGACTTCGATTAAATGTCAAGATTTCAGAAAATCGCTTTTAATAATATTTTATTAAAAACGATATAAATTAATATTTTCAATTCCATGTGTTACGTAATGTGGAATTTTTACTACTTTAATCAAATGAAATCAAAAAAAAAAAATTCAACATAAATGAAAGTACATACTTGTTGAACGTCAAAAGAACGAAAAGAAGAATGAATAAGATGGTTACGTAAAACTATTTTATGCATTGATGTAAACTATAAAATGTGTAAATTTTGCGAGAAAGCGGTAAACGACAACAGTTTTTGTTATTAACCGACTTCAAAAAAGGAGGAGGTTCTCAATTCGACTGTATGTTTTATTTTGTGTTACCTCATAACTTTTGACTGGGTGAATCGATTTTGATGATTCTTATTTTATTAGAAACCTGACGCTTCCCGTATGGTCCCATTTTAATTTAGTCCAGTTCTGATAATGGCGTTCGTGAGAAAATCATAAGTCTTAAATTTGCATTAAGTATGTGCGCGACAAATAGATGAATAACTCAATAACTCAATATCACGCCAACCGATTTCGATGATTATTGTTTTTAGTGTATATTAATTTGTTTTGGAACATCTTTTTTTTCTATTTGAAGTCGGGTTTTGTTAAATCATATCTATTTACAATTATTTATAGAGCTCGTTCATTACTTTTCGGTAATTTGATGAAATTTTATTCTGAGATCGTATTTTTAAGATACTACACAGTATTTTACCCGACAGTGATTAGACGTAGATTTTTGACAACGCTAACGAAACATTACCGGTTAATCAAAATGAGCCAATTACGTAACGTTTCATCTCTTTGAGATTAGATTACCTTAGGGAACTAATTCAGTTGATCTCAACATAGAACACCGACTTCAGACTAAAATTAGAAGCTTCGAGAATGTTAATGGGACGAGCAGAGTAGGTAAGCCTACACAGAAACGTTAGGGTTTTATACCTCTCCGTTGTTACTATCGCTAAGCAATTAATTCTGGTTCGAGAGCTCGGATAGCCTTCTTTGAGGGCTTAACACTTAAGCTAAAGATGGTGTATCTATAAAATAGGCCATTCAAGCTAATACCATTCTGTTTTAGCTGACCGCAGTAACGAATAGACATTTCTATTAGTGGGGCGGTGGGTTATAGAACAGAATTTACTTGCATAAGGATGATTATTTTTTAGTTTATATATAACCGGGTAAGTCGATGCATACTTAGCTTTAAATCCCTCACAAAGCCGCAGAGAAAAGAGGTCGGTTGAAAAGCGTCGTTGTACGATATATTTTTCTGAAAACCATCGTTGTACGATATATTTTTCCTTTCTTTAATTTATTATTTATTTACTTTTAAAAATCTAAATGCATGTTCCATGTGAATGAGGATAAATGCATTTTTTATTTTATTATTCTTATACCCAAACCGGAGATTGGCTATATAATTCGGTTTTAATTTGATTTAATTAAACTACTCTTATGTTTATTCTGTTTAATATAGTATCTCAATTATAAAATAGTTTTTTTTTTGTTACGAAGCACTATAGTAGTAGTAACCGTATTAGTCTATATATATAACAGTGTACACCCTTCCCATTTCGTGGATCGATGATATGGAACAAAAAAAAATCTCAAGATCGTTAAACGTCTTAAAAGTGACATAAGTATAATTAGTAAAAAAAATCTGTAAATATATTTATTTATACATAATATGCACAAAGGTATGTGGTAAACAAAGCTGTCCGTAATACATTTGCTCGAAATGGAAACCGAACCCACGACGTTCTACCTCGCAGTAAATTAAATTCTACAGTTTTTATTATTGTTTACAGTATCGAATTTTGAGTCCTTTAGAACTGATAAACGATTATTAATTGGCGTCCAGTATTATCTGTATTGATGTAATCTGTAAGTAATGGCTTGGAGAGGCCTATGTCAAGCAGTGAACGTCTGTGGACGAAAATATAGAAGACAGATAGACAATAAGTCGTATAGTTAATAATAAAAATAATGAATTAGTTAAACAGTTGCTTGGCAGCGCTTCGCTGTGAAATATATGCCTCATAAGTACATACATTGATGGCACTAGGTCATAAACCGTCTTTGTAATACCGACGACGACTGCACAAAGTTTCATCGCAATCAGATGCCTGATATATATAAAACGAAATGGACAAACAAATAAATATTCATTTATATGAACTAGCGATGGGCGGGTGGGGTGACCAGGATGGACAGAGTTCGGAATGAATACATACGGGGGAGCTTTAAAGTCACATCAATCACAGACAAAATGACGGAAAATCGCCTTAGATGGTATGGCCATATGAGACGGGACGAAGACTATGTGGTGAAGGTCGCATTGGGCTTGCCAGAGCAAAAGAAAGGTAGAGGCCGCCCGCCATCGACCTGGTGGTCAAAGATCGAAAGAGACCTTAAGAAAGCCCAATTGCCAAAACCGACAACCCAGGACAGATCAGCCTGGCGCCGTAAAGTGAGGAGACCCGACCCCAGATAACGGGAACAGGGACGGTTAGTAGTAGTATATGAACTAGCGATGCTCGGACTCGCTCCGCTTTAGATATCGCTAATTGTATTAAAACATCGTTAACATACTACTCGCACGCCATTTATCATACGTTGATGAGACAGAAAGCTTCCCCGAGCCATCAACGAGAACTTACTGGTGGTAGGACCTCTTGTGAGTCCGCACGGGTAGGTACCACCACCCTGCCTATTTATGCCGTGAAGCAATAATGCGGTTCGCTTTGAAGGGTGGTGCAGCCGTTGTAACTATATTGAAACCTTAGAGATTACATCTCAAGGTGGTGGCGCATTTACGTTATAGATGTCTATGGGCTCCAGTAACCACTTAACACCAGGTGGGCTGTGAGCTCATCCACCCACCTAAGCAATAAAAAAATATAAAAAATCTGGCCAATTTCACCGTTCTCGAATGTATGATTTAGAAACAAATAGAGGACGAACTCACAAACACATGTTGGTTATTATTTATCTATAATTAAAACGCTTCGGCCAACAAATTTAAAGTCCAGATTAATATAGAAGGGCACGTATGTACGTCGTATCTTTTATTCAAATCTAATCTGGTTATAATGGGTAGCACACGAGACACCGTATCGATCGTGGGTAATTAAAGCAAACTGGCCGAATAACGGGTGGGAGTTGCTGGGAGCCGTGAGGGATTTGATCACGGGACAAATAAATCAGTTATTTATTCGAATCCGTGTCGTTTATATCGCATGTTTAATTATTGCGAGATAGATACCCGAACACGTAACAAATGCTTTCGGCTAATGAAGGATTTGGTGGCCAGAGGAGTTCATGGACAAGTTCCACGTAGAAGGAATGATATCATGGTCTAATGTAAAAATGAAAAAGCAAATCTGCACTTTTCAACACTGCTCGTGTTAGGGCGTATTGTGAGCTCGGTTGCCTAAGCAGCCCATCCTGTCATTTGTTTTATGAAGGAGGGATTGCTGGTAGCAAGCACGGGCTCAGCCAAGTTCTTTATTTATTGCATAGTTGGGTAGACGAGCTCACAGCTCACCTGGTGTTAAGTGATTACCGGAACCTATAGACATATACAACCTAAATGCTGCCACCCACCTTGGAATATGAGTTCTAAGGTCTCAGTATAGTTACAATGTCTGGTCCGCCCTTCAAACCGAAACGCATTACTGATTCACTGCAGAAATAAGTAGGGTGGTGGTACCTAACCGTGCGGACTCATAAGATCAGTAATAAGATGGGTGGGATTTGCTAACAGCTACTGCCTCCAAAAGGACCTAACAACTCCAGAACGGCTGCTTCGCGAATGAATCTACTACCGGATCGGAATCGCGACCCGCTGAGATGATCCGGCGAGACACTTAGCAAGCTGATGTAAGTAAGAGTTAGGTATTCATTCCGTCTACTTCTAATTCGAAGCAGTTTTGCCTTTCTGGTTGAAGCTTGATACATTCATCACACAATAAATAAAAGAGTACAAGCTCGTGTCTTATTTTGTTGTTGCATAGATGTATCGATAGTTACCCGCGCCCATAGATATCAAAAACAATAATTCCCCCATACATCTTGAGATATGAATTCTAAGTTTCAGTTAACACAACCAACAGTCTGAGTCAGTCTCAGCAATCAAACTTCCTTACCAGATAGGCAATTAGAAGATGTGTCAAAGACTAAAAAAAGGCATAAAATAGCATTGCTTATTTAGAAACTCTGACATGTGACTTTTATTAGTCACGACTGCCAACTTCCTAGAAACATTATAAATTATCCACATTATATTATAATTATAAGCTATTACTGAATTAAAGTGGAAACTTCCTGGAAACTGTTTTGTGTTATGAAATTAATTAGGAATTATTTTCATGAGACATGACCGTGTGCTCCCGTAATACGTGTTTTAAAGTTGAAAAATATGTCTTTATAAATTAAAGTTCTTGTATTTCGAACATCAATTCGTCTTTTCGCATTAAAAGTGTACAATTTTCAAAAATGTTCGAAATTGAGTTGATATGCGGAATCATTTGGTATCACCAGTATTTTTTTTCATAAATGCTGTCAAAAGAGTGTAGTTTAGTTTTAGTAATTTTTTTTTGTATTTTACCTATGTCTTGACTACTATTAACAAAATTAATACATAATTTTATCTTACTTTAAAAGACAGATAATGTAACTGGTAAAAAATAAAAAATAAATGTTGCATAGATGATTATACCTAGTCAGGTCATAAGTATTGTCACACAGTAAAAACTTTTCTTTTAGAATGCTGGCCACAAAAAAGTTTATTGAATTCGAATTTCGAATTGTTCATGAAAATAAAAATAGTATACATTTAGAATTTTACTCATTTTTAAATATGGAGTGGACGCTTAAAGAAGACCGTGTTGCAGTTATTGCGTTGCATTGTTGCGGTTACGCGCCAATTCAAATTTTTAACATACTGAAAATTTTTAATACAACCAAAAGATTCGTTTATCGTACCATCAAACGATACAATGAAGACTCTAGTGTAGATGACAGGTCAAGAAGTGGTCGCCCTCGGTCTGTTAGGACTCCAGCAGTGATAAAAGCTGTGAAGGCGCGAATTCAAAGAAATCCTAAACGTAAGCAGAAACTGTTGGCCCTTCAGATGGGGTTAAGCAGAACCGCGGTGAAAAGGGTGTTAAATGAAGACTTAGGGCTTCGGGCATATCGAAGAAAAACAGGATATCGTTTAAATGCTCGTCTAATGGACCTGAGACTGAAGAGATGCCACGCTTTGTTGAAGCGGTGCGCGGGAAAAAAATATTGGGAAATTCTTTTTTCGGATGAAAAAATTTTTACCATAGAAGAGAGCTACAACAAACAAAATGATAAGGTGTACGCACACAGTAGTGAAGAAGCGAGCAACCTTATTCCGCGTGTCCAGCGAGGTCATTTTCCATCCTCGCTCATGGTATGGTTAGGAGTTTCTTATTGGGGCTTAACAGAGGTACATTTTTGTGAGAAAGGTGTAAAAACGAATGCAGTTGTGTATCAAAATACAGTCCTGACGAACCTTGTGGTACCTGTTTCTCATACCATGTTCAATAACAGGCACTGGGTATTCCAACAAGATTCGGCGCCAGCTCATAGAGCGAAGAGCACAAGACTGGCTGGCGGCGCGTGAAATCGACTTCATCCGGCACGAAGACTGGCCCTCCTCCAGTCCAGATTTGAATCCGTTAGATTACAAGATATGGCAACACTTGGAGGAAAAGGCGTGCTCAAAGCCTCGTCCCAATTTGGAGTCACTCAAGACATTCTTGATTAAGGCAGCCGCCGATATTGACATGGACCTCGTTCGTGCTGCGATAGACGACTGGCCGCGCAGATTGAAGGCCTGTATTCAAAATCACGGAGGTCATTTTGAATAAACTTTAGTGTCATAAGAATCTATGTTTTGTTAAGTTCATTTTGGTATATTAATGGTTACATAATGAATAAACTTGTTTCAATTATTTTACATTAAACATGTGACAGAATTTATGACCTGACTATGTAAATATCACATGTTAAACCTTTAAAACACTCTCCTGTAAAATTAGTAAGTTTTGAGATTATACAGTTTTAATGCGAGAAGACGAATTGTCCGTTAGGCCTGAACTTTGTTATTAGCACTTAGAGCGAGGTTTTAATATCATATGACATTCGCATCAACAACATAGTTAACGGGCAAGCATTCAACAAACTGGTATATTTAATAACAGTCGAAGTCGTCGTGGCCTAATAGATAGCACGTCTGGTGTGCTCATATTGAGTGACCCGATGACGTCAGAGTTCAAATTCCGCAGACAAGTACCTGTTTTTTTCTAAAGAAACTCCTATTCACGAATTACTTCACGACGAAGGAGACTTTGTGATAAAAATCAGCCAACAGAGTTTCTCGCCGGATCTTCTCAGTGGGTCGCGTTTCCGATCCGGTGGTAGATTCTGCGAAGCACTGCTCTTGCTAGGGCCAGTGTTAGCAACGTCATCAGGTTTGAGCCCCGTGAGCTCACCTACTAGTTAAGGCGACGCTGATATAGCCTCTCAAGGCTATCAGCTTATGTAGGGAAAAAAAAAAGTAATAAAAATCAAAGTCGCAAAAAATATTATTTGCGTAATTACAATACCATTGAGGCTTAGACCTCATGACTCAAGGCTGTTGGCGGCATTCGCGTTGTGATATCTATGGACTTCGATAACTGCTTAATACCAGAGATCCGGAAGCACGTTTACGCGGCTGTTTTAAAAAAAAGAACAGATCCATATCTTATGACGATACATCAACACTGCAACAGTTCCACAAATTTAATTTATTATTATTAAACAAAGCGAAACTTCTTTTACAAACGTTTCGCGTAATTCAAAACAAAGAGACAAAAGTGCACCGACTCGGAAACCTTGGTTGCGCCGTGACGTCACACGACATATGAGAATTCGTCATGAAATATTGCTATGTGTGAATCACGAAACAAAGCCGCGACGTGCTCTTATATACGTATCAACAATAAAAACAAATCTTAAAAAAACGGTTTATTAACAAGTCAAAATAAATAAAAAACTATATTTTTATTTTCATCCTTGCGGTCCTGATCAGTCTTTCAGGCTAAACCAATAAATTCTGATAAGCCGGTCCTTAATACGTATGTAAATTTTAAAGTTAAGCTAACGTTTTGCAGTTGATAACAATAGCGATACAAGACCCCTTTGCATAGATACAGGTACTTACTCTGTGCTTAGGAGTGTAATTTGTATGGAGTCAGAACAGCGCCCCTAGCGGCAAACGTTGTAACAACAACTCCATACAAATTTGAGTTAACTTTTACGCGATCGAGAAGTAAAAAAACTCGCACTAAACACACAGGTCGATGATAAATGACGAATTTTAAAGAGGTCTAACTTTTTTCTTATTGCTTAGATGGGTGGACGAGCTCACAGCCCACCTGGTGTTATTTGGTTACTGGAGCCCATAGACATCTACAACGGAAACGCGCCACCCAGCCTGAGATATAAGTTCAGTTAACTGTACTGTCAGTCCTCGCAAGTAGATAGTAGTTCCTCCACTGTTGCAAAATCCATGCTTTCCGTCTCCAGGGGAAGAGCAGAAGGTGTCTACAGAAGAATCTTTTAAGACATCTTCCCGTATACGATAAATCATGGTATGTTTATTTTAACATTGGGCAAACAGTGATGTTCGTCTGAGCTTCTATGACAATGAAAGAGTCTAGACTAGAATGACGGACAACTTCAACCGTAAAAAATTCTGCCTCAAGAGTACACTTGATAAACAGAGTTTTTAGCGTGAGTGAAGTCGAATATCGTCTTCTCGCATTAAAACTGTACAATCTCAAAATTTAGTAAATTTTACAGGAGAGTGTTTTAAAGGTTTAACATGTACTTAATATTTTTAAGATTAATAATATTTGCAACATTATTTTTTTATTTTTTACCAGTTAAACTATCTGTCTTTTAAAGTGAGATAAAATTATGTAATAATGTTGTTAATAGTAGACAAAACATAGATAAACTAAAAAAAAAAAACTAAAGTACGCTCTTTCTGATAAAAATACTGATGATACCAAATGTTTTCGCATATTAACTCAATTTCGAATATTTTTGGAATTTGTACACTTTTAATGCGAAAAGACGATATGTACCTACGACTCGATACTAATCCAGTTATTGTAAAGTAGGATTTAAAATTAATTATCTATAATCACCGAAGCGGTAATTTAGTTCGTTTATCATTCTATCTTAATGCGACTAGTTAATTGTCTAACCGTGACCGATTAGTTAACAGACAGTTCGACGCTTACTTTTAAGAGTATATCGGATATTATTATCATTGATATAGATCCGTTACAGAATTAACACCTTGTAAATCGAGTTACAATATCGATGTGCTTTGAAACGTTTAAGATTGATGTTTCATTCATACATTTATTGGCTTCGCAGCCCTCGTAAAGGTCACGGGTGTAATTCCAAAGATCGGGGAGTCTTTAATTTGAACACTCATAAAGTGTTTTATTTTCGAAGCCTTTGGAAGTCGTGTCGCGTGACAGCTCGAGACCTTTTGACTTTCAATCAATTCCTTTTCGCCCTCGGCCAAAGCCACCAGGGACCCGTCTAACTTTTTATATATCGAGACCGACGGAGACTTTGAAATTACAAGCCCTGGTCTGCCGAAGGTTCGGTCTGTTGAATAACCAATATTCTCACGTCGATATACATTACAGTTTTATTTTACTGAACAGAAATTCAATAATATCCGTGGGAAACTATTAGCGGGCGGTCGCGTGTATTGTGAACAATTGTCCGGTAGTATTCGGTATTTATGTTTCTCGGTGTGATAAAACTTTAGTGTTTGAAATCGATGCGAGCGCACGGTCAGACGTGACGCATCGAGGTTGAATCTGAAAGGGCGCCCACGCGATTCCGCTAATTAGGAAACGCACGGACAAGGGCGCTGTAACGTGCGATGCACCTCGACTCCGGACAAAGACACCAGCGCGCAAAACGACCAGCGAAACAAAAGAAATGACCAAGAACACAAAAACAATAGCAAGCCAGCAGATACAGGCCACAAGCACAAAGACTGTTGTATGAAATTGTTTTATTGTTCCTTACGTCTTTCGGGCATTCTTCGGGACAACGGAGAAGGCTACGCGTCCGTTCGTACAGACCTACATTTCCGCATCTAAAACTGATCTGCGTTAATTATAACGTATTATTTATCTAACAATGGAAACATGAATACGCTATAGATCTTTCTTTAGTTCCTAAAGAATACTTTACCAGTACACGGTTTGTTAAATACAAATTAAAAAATTAAATCGGGAGATTGTGTCAATGACTTGTAGAAGGCGACGTTCAAAATATTTACGTTTGCGAAATAAGAACGAAAATAATCGCCCATTATGCAAAAAAAAAATAAAGTCACAAGTGTCGCGTGCTGCTAACACGAACTTAGGGACTCTCGCTTTCAATAGGCACATTAAAAATGTGACACGAACAGAAAAAGTTTTAGAACAAAGAGGAAAGGGAATCACGTTTATTAAGCGGAAGCACTTGGTTCTATTTCGGTTGGCTCGTGTTGACATCGGAAGCTCCGAACAGCTCACTGAATATAAAGTATAAGCGCAGCGGTTCGGTTCATCGATGCTGTATATACTGACCATCCTTCACTGGTTGTAATAAAGCTTATTTTTAAAAAACATAAATCTATATATTAATACGTGAAGCAAAAACTTTGTATCCCTTTTTACGAAAATTGCGCGGACGGAGGAGTATGAAATTTTCCACACTTATACAGAATATAGAGAAGAAGTGCACAATGCTAATTTTTTTTTTAAATAATGCTTATAAGATACATTAAATCAATAAAGAAAATATTACACACACTACATATAATAGCCGGCAAACTTCTTGAGCATTTGTTGACGTAGTGGGGGTAAGTTTGCGCATGGTACACTCACGTGCAAAAACATTACTTACTCTGCGTCATAATGCAATTAAATTATTAAAATCAAAATATGTATTTTTTTATATATTTATTAGAACATCAACAAAAAATGTAGGTTAATAATTGTAATAATTTAATCTTGGGGTAAAATAGATATTCCTTCTATTAATTCAAAACTAGAGCTCTTGCCAGGTCTTGGTTCAGTTGAAGCGAAGCTGGTATTTGTATTTTTTTTTTTCGTTATCATAATCTTGACCATCATCATCATCACTGTTTTCATCACCCGAGTCGCTATCATCGTGATTAGTCGACATAGGGCTCATCGGTGTAGTTTACAACTCGGTCGATTCGGTCTTCTTTTTTGTCTATAATTAATTATTTTTTTAAGATATTCGATTCGTAGTAATCGAATGTTACTTTTTTCAATTACCAGCTTCCGATTATTTTCTGTTCTTTTTTCCATCTAAAGCCTAGCTCTTTCATAATACGTCGTAAGCTTCATTCCGAGCCATTAAAATTTATATCTTCTTTAAAATTTTCGAAGCCTTTCTACGGTACGGAGTTTCGCTGCTTGTTATGTAGTTATTATGATTACATCTTTTTATTACAGATTGAACGAAACTATCCATTACGGTAACTTTCTTCTTCCCTGATCTTTTCTTACCCAGAGTCCGAAACACGGCGAGCAAGCCAAAGCCTTTAGCTCCCTTAATAATGTACCTAACAGTCCTCACTGATGGTTTTGTTACTTCCGAAGTCTGTTTTAATTTTTCCATATCATTCTTCCCCTGTTTTATAATAAAGCAATATACGTCGTACACAATTTTTCTACCCTTTCTTTTGAATACTACACCGGTTTGTCGCGGCATAGTGTATGTTTTATAAAAAATCAACAAACACTCAACAAATAGCAATGGCAACAAAGTCCACAAGTAATTATAACAAATAACTTAACGATTAATAACGATAGACTTTAATAATATAATAACTTTCCACTGTACGCAAGCGTACTTTTGGGAGCAAGCGGAATGAGGGCGCGGTGCGGGACGCAAGGTTCGACTGATCTACCAATAAAGCGCTCGATACGATTTCCCCTGCCGTCGCGCCTCACCCTCACCACCAAAGTGATCTAAAATTCGGTTCTGCGCAGTCAAGGTCATTTGCTCAAGATGTTTGCCGGTTACTATACCATGTATTTGACGCACACACGCATGCATACTATTTATTGTCAAACTTTTGTTCTTGACGTCTGTTGTTAAATTGAGAATAGATTAAATATTGTTTGTCTTTGTTAATATTTTTTATAGTGTAGTCTTGGCGAAATTTGTGATTATAGAAGTATAAAATACAATCATAATAGTGTACTTTACAATTCCAATTAATTATAGTAGAATTTCGACTACTGCGAGACCTCTAGTTTAAATAAATACGTGTCTAGTTGTTTTATGTAATACAGCATTCAGTTCATCATTTAGGCGCTAAGTTGTAATTGTCCAATAAAAAAAAAAAATTGATAGTATCTATACTAATATTATAAAGCTGAAGAGTTTGTTTGTTTGAACGCGCAAATCTCAGAAACTAGTGGTCCGATTTTAAAAATTCTTTCAGTGTTAGATAGCCCATTTATTGAGGAAGGTTATATAACATCACGCTAAGATCAATACAAGTGGAGCACCAATAAATAATGTTTCAAAATAGGGGTTTAAATAGCTTCCTAACATTCTATAATTCAAAAATATTTTTACTTTCTACGTAAATGAAGTGGGGGGTAAAATTTAGCGTTATGCCAAAGTAACTATTCTACGCGGACGGAGTCGCGGGCAAAAGCGATTTATTACTATAATTTTATATTATAATTTAATTTTATATTAACGGCAGGACTATCGTGGAACTTTTCAACCGTAAAATCACAATCATATATACATGTAACACACAAAGAAATCTCAAATATTATATAACAAAGAATATTTTTTCAAATGCATAATGCTCATTGAAAACTACAATTGAATATTCGTCAGCCGATTCTCTTATTGAACAATGCATCTCCGATTGAACAACCGCCCTTCAACGAGGAGAACCTACTTCCTGGAACCTATTGACTGAAAAGATAAGAGGAAAAGATTTTATGCAGAACATGAGTATACCTGATCAATATGACTATAGGAATGAGATGAAAAGATTTAGGTAAACATTAAATCAAAGATTAAAGACAACTTAAACTAATTCATAGTTCTTGTGTTTTTAGTGTCACTTTTTCAGTGTCATTTACATTTCATCGCCTTTGAAATATAACGGTACTAAATAAGTTTTTTGCGCTAGCAATTTTTATAAAGATTCTCGTCTAAAATTTGATCTTAAAAATGATGAAATATCTGCAACATCTTCTATGCCCTTGACCTTTATCAGGGGTGGATGTCTTACTCTTCTTCAATTTAGTCAGACTACGACTACATTCATATCATACATACAATCCATGACGTAAGTTATGAGCGTAAGTATTTTTTTATGTATAGCGACTTTTCCGTCATTGTGACCGATTTTGAAAACAAAAAAAAATCCTATGAATACTCTCGAGACAACCCCATTACTAAGTTCAATTGATGTAGTCACTATTAATATTATTAGTTTTACAACAACAACAAGTTTTAAAGAATGAGTATATCAGAGGAAGTGTGAAAGTGGCCCCGGTAAACAACAAATTAAGGAGCGGACGGTTAGCGTGGTATGGACATGTGATGCGTAGAGAGAAGATGCATGTGACTAGGAGATGTATGGAAATGGTAGTGCAAGGTAGAGGGGGAAGAGGTCGACCGAAGAAGACATGGATGGAGTGTGTGAATGACGATATGAGAGAGAGAGGAGTGAGTGTTGAGATGACGGCTGATAGAAGAGAATGGAAGAGAAAAATTAGCTGTGCCGACCCCACCTAGTGGGATAAGGTGGTGAAAAAGAAGAGAAACAAAAATAACTGTGCGAATGGCTCTTGAAACAAACACCGTGACGCTAAATTAGATAAGTTTACTAAAAGCCGATATCTACATTCCAAATTCATGGTTAGCTCGCGCATTCCGCATTAATGATTTTCGTTCGAAATACACATTGTACACTCCTCATTTACATTTGCTATGAATGAAAACATAATCCCCTTATTAGTAGTTAATAAACTTATACCTATCTAGGTAAAGAGCCTAGTTTTAGAAAGCGGTGCCTTCTATTAATTCAGCAGTAAATGAACCCCGCAACCCCTCTTGAGACATGAGGTCGAATCGCATTACACAAAAGGTCACCCTTGAAACCGAAACGTTCTCCGAATACATCTTATATAAAATCTTTTAGCCACACTATATTTTCCATAATACCATTCCATTTTACTCCTTGCTAAAATATACATGGGCAAAACTTGTTTAATACTATTCACCTTATCTTCATTTTCGAAACGCGTATATATTTTTAAAACAAGAGCTACGAGGTGGAAAGAGCTGTTTAAAGTGTTCGCCCTTCGTTGTGAAACAAAATGAGATGCTTACATTATATCGACGGAGCCGACATTTCGATATTATAAGATCGTATGGAACAAAACAAGTTTTAATTTATTTTATAATATATCTTATTTCGCAATCTTGTAATTGAAACATGCGCGTGAAAGTTCTTGAGTGTACTAGTATGTACTGATTGACTAAAACTTTTCTGTATTAACTACTAATTATAACAATATTAAGAACACCATTAGGACACATGCGGATAATAACATGTACTTTTAGGTTAGGAATATTGTGTTCTTTTTTTTTATAATAAATAAAATATATTAGGACACTCCAAACTCCGAACAATTCCGAGACTATTAGCAAAAACTATGTGCAAAAATCACCTCCAAACATATTGAATGGGACATCTCAGATTCTATAAAATATGTTTTAATATAAAATATTTTGTCTATTAAAAATAAAGTGTATACGTTCGTGAATAACAATTCCATTTATTTATTTATGATGTATTAGGATAGCACCACCCCATCTCTTCAGGCGACTAAGGGATTCAATGGCGAATACATGCTGTTAGGCAGGGCGTATTGAAAGTCCACACGGGTAAGTCAATCCAAACTGCCTATTTCGGCGTCATGCATTCCAGTTTGAAGGACTGGACAGCCATTATATAAAACAATTGAGATTTCAACTTCATGTTTAGAGTGGGTGGCAGTAATCACGGCATATTTATTATATCACCAAATAACACCGTGGCACTTTCACCTACTCAAGCAATATTAATATTTCTTCATGCCCATTAAAATGATATGCCCATTGTTTACTGGTGGTAGGACCTCTTGTGAGTCCGCACGGTTAGGTACCACCACCCCGTCTATTTCTGCCCCGAAGCAGTAATGCGTTTCGGCTTGAAGGGTGGGGTAGCCGTTGTAACTATACTGAGACCTTAGAACTGATATCTCAAGGTGGGTGGCGCATTTACGTCGTAGACGTCTATGGGCTCCAGTAACCAATTAACACCAGGTGGGCTGTGAGCTCGTCCACCCATCTAAACAATAAATAAAAAAATGATAAGATAACAAATGTAATAGTAATTTTGTTCGCCCCAATTCTAGGTTTGTAATGAGCCTTGTTTGAAAGTCGTCTGGCTACATAAGGACGCTGGCACTTTGAGGCGGTTTTCAGTTGGTGCGGAACGCCGAGTGCCATTCCGTTTTCAATAAAACTTGAAGGGGAATAAATCGTTGGCAGGGCGGCTCTGCTCGGAGTATTGTGTACTTGCCAGCTGACGCCATCTCCGGTCCGCACCGCACACCCTCGGTGCAACTTTCCATTCAATTTTTTATTCCCAATATTCGAACTATCAAGTATGAATGTTTTAAATGCGAGATGTTTAAATTTTAACAGCGGCCGTTTTTTTTTTTATTTTTACGTTCATAAAATTTGGATTCAATTGTGAAATTTTTAAATCGTTGTTGATATTGGAGATTTTTGTTACGATAAATATGTTTACGTACGTGTTTATGTACGTGTGTATAGTTAATAAAGAAACTACTTTCAATTTCAAATTATTATTTAAGCACGCACGTCAGTACCCGGCACTCACAATATTAATAATAATGAATGATATTTATAAAATGGTTTCTTTTAATTGCAAGAATGTTAAGCGCTCTGTTCAAAATATCCGTGACTTGTGTAAACAATCGGATATCATAGCGCTTCAAGAAACTTGGTTATTGCCCGATGAAACCTCATTTCTTGATACTATTAGTCAAGAGTTTAGCTGCACTGGAGTATCAGCCGTGGATACGTCATCGGGTATTCTGCGAGGTAGGCCACACGGTGGGGTCGCCCTACTGTGGAGACGCAGTCTGTTCCAGGATGTAGTGATTGTTCAGTGTGATAACCCACGTATTTGTGCTATAAAAGTTATGTTAAAGGATAAATCCTTTTTAATGTTTAGTGTATACATGCCGACGGACATTACGGCAAATCTTACGGATTTTACGGATATACTGAGTGTGGTGAGTGCCATTATTGAGAGCTGTCATATTGACCATGTTTTTATGTTGGGTGATTTTAATGCACATCCTTCCGAACAATTTTATGATGAGTTATCTGTATATTGTGATGAACAAAAATGGATATGTATAGATACTAAATTATTAGGAATACGATCTAACACGTATACTTTCTTAAGCGAGGCTCATATGTCAAAGAGGTGGCTTGATCATTGCGTGGTTACCGAAGCTGCTGTGAGCTTGGTTGAGAATGTATACGTGTTGTATGACGTGTTATGGTCCGATCACTATCCTTTGATAGTTGAATGTAGGTTAGATAAAATAACTGCAAAAAGACTTGATGTTTGTTTAAGTAAATCCAATAACGTTATTTGGGGTGAGAGAAGTCCTGATCAAATAGAATCTTATCAGAAAGAATGTAATAAAAGATTAAGATTAATTGACTTTCCTCATGAACTCAGTAAATGCTGTGATGGTGTGTGTACTGAAGTAAATCACATAGCAGTTATAGATAAATTGTATACAGATATTGTAAATGCCCTAAGTGCAGCTGCATTGGACGGTCGGGAGGGCGCTGTAAAACGTGCTAGAAGAGTGGTAGTGGGCTGGAATAAGCATGTTGCCGAGGCTCACAGGGAAGCTAGGCAAAAGTTTTTGTTGTGGGTAGGGTACGGTAAACCTACTTCTGGGTATGCGTATAATGATATGTGTGAATCTAGAAAAGTTTTCAAGTCTAGACTAAAGTGGTGCCAAGATCATGAGGACCAAATAAAAATGGATATTCTAGCCTCACACCATTCTAAAAGTGATTTTCGTGGCTTTTGGAAACACACAAATAAATTAAAGAATAGGCCGACAATACCTGTGAGCGTCGGTGGCGTGAGTGAACCAGAACAAATTGCCAACATGTTCAAAGAACGCTTCTTTGTAAAATCTACTTTAGGACTCGCTGGGTCGGTGCTTGATATTGAGCACGGCAGGGAAATTGGAGTGGCATTTACGTCTAAGGATGTTAAAAAGACAATTAGGTCAATGTCACGTGGTAAGTCTCCGGGACATGACGGGCTCAGCATTGAGCACCTGCGTTATGCGGGCGTGCACATCTCTAGGGTTCTCTCAATGCTGTATAACATTTGTGTGGGTCATAGTTATTTGCCAAGGGAAATGATACGAACAATAGTTGTACCAATAGCTAAAAATAAGACTGGAGACCTTGCAGATAGCAGTAACTATAGGCCTATCTCACTAGCTACTGTTATATCCAAAGTGTTGGACAGCATGCTTAACTTTAAACTAAATAAATATGTAAATCTTCATGATAACCAATTCGGATTCCGTTCAGGTTTGTCGACAGAGAGTGCAATCTTAAGTCTTAAGCATGCTGTCAAATACTACACTCGGCGAGGAACACCTGTTTATGCCTGCTTTCTTGATCTGTCCAAGGCGTTTGATTTGGTTTCCTATGACCTCTTGTGGAAAAAGTTGGAAAATATTAAACTACCCACGGAAATAAATAACATTCTAAAGTTTTGGTATGGGAACCAGATCAACAATGTGAGATGGGCTGGGGCTTTGTCTCTTCCGTATAGGTTGGAGTGCGGGGTGAGACAAGGCGGGTTGAGTTCGCCTACGCTCTTCAACCTGTATATGAATGAGCTGATCGGCGAGCTCAGTAGGACCAGGATTGGTTGTTTCATAGACGGGGTGTGCGTAAACAACATCAGCTACGCAGACGATATGGTGCTGCTGAGCGCGTCTATCTGTGGCCTAAGGCAACTTGTTTCTTTGTGTGAGGGATACGCCAAATCACACGGTTTGGTGTACAACTGTAAAAAGTCGGAGATCATGGTCTTTGAGACCAGGGGTGGGACGCATGATAAAATACCTCCCGTAGTACTCAACGGAACGCCATTGACAAGAGTTTATAAATTTAAATATCTCGGCCATGTGTTGACCCCTGATCTCAAAGAGATTGAAGATATTGAACGAGAGCGGAGAGCGTTGTCGGTTAGAGCAAACATGATAGCTCGCAGGTTTGCACGGTGTTCACTTAAAGTCAAGGTCACCCTCTTTAGGGCCTACTGTACTAACTTTTACACGTGCAGCTTGTGGGCTGGATATACTCAAAGATCGTACAATGCTCTCCGTGTTCAATACAATAACGCGTTTAGGGTGCTGGTGGTGCTGCCCCGCTTTTGTAGCGCATCAGGGATGTTTGCAGACGCGCACATAGATTGTTTTTACGCTACCATGCGTAAGAGGTGTGCATCTCTGGTAAACAGAGTGAGGGCCAGCTCCAACAGTATCCTGAGCATGATCGCAAGCAGGCTGGACTGTATATACATGGGTCGCTGTGGTGCCATCTCCCATGGGATGTTACCACAGTAATTCATTGTGATCTAAATATAACTACTAACATAGGTCAAGTTTTATTAACAATTTATATGAGTCATGGATACTTGAAATAAAAACATTATTATTATTATTATTATTACTTATTGATACTGATTTGATCCGATAAAGAATATGTCTTAAGAACTAAAACGTACTTCATTTATTCATTTTTATATAAATATTTTATAGTATTTTCTTCGATTGTAACGAGTCTTAGACATTTATTATTACCGTGGTGTCATCCGTGACTAGGAAAACTGTAAAGTAATCGAAACGTCGTAATTAATTTACTAACAATAATAAAGGCGATACTAAGCTGTAAAATTATATTCAACTATATCAAGATTTTGAAAATTCAATATAGAAAAAAATATATGTATTCGCAATAATCCTCAAATCCAACATAATTTTATGAAGTAAACATGCAAAACGATCGATCAGTCATTATTCAATAACATCTGATATCGTAAATGTCTGTCTGTACGTGCGTTTAACAATCGAGCGCATTACACGACTCGATACTGTGTCTATAGAGCGTGGACTGTAATTTGTGCTGGTCGCTTCAATAATTTGATATATTCAGAGAGAAGAATTATTTTTATTTTATTTTAATTAGTTACAACACGTGCACGTACGACCTGAATTGTTGATTGAATTTACAATGAATGTGTTGTCAAAATTATTATTCTATATCAAAATTCAAAAAATAGTAATAAAAACTTCATGTTTAGAATTGCTCTAAACAGATACATCAATGGAACTCGTAACAAACGCATTCGGACATGTACAGATTCTGACGTAAATAATTTATACGGAGAGAGTGTTACGATTACTTGGTCGACTTTCAATATTTCTAATTTCAAACTATAACTAGTCAGGTCATAAGTATTGTCACACAGTAAAAACTTTTCTTTTAAAATGCTGGCCACAAAAAAGTTTATTGAATTCAAATTTCGAATTGTTCATGAAAATAAAAATGTATACTTTTAGAATTTTACTCATTACAAAAATATGGAGTGGACGCATAAAGAAGACCGTGTTGCAGTTATTGCGTTGCATTGTTGCGGTTACGCGCCAATTCAAATTTTTAACATACTGAAAAATTTGAATATAACCAAAAGATTCGTTAATCGTACCATCAAACGATACAATGAAGACTCTAGTGTAGATGACAGGTCAAGAAGTGGTCGCCCTCGGTCTGTTAGGACTCCAGCAGTGATAAAAGCTGTGAAGGCGCGAATTCAAAGAAATCCCAAACGTAAGCAGAAACTGTTGGCCCTGCAGATGGGGTTAAGCAGAACCACGGTGAAAAGGGTGTTAAATGAAGACTTAGGGATTCGGGCATATCGAAGAAAAACAGGACATCGTTTGAATGCTCGTCTAATGGACCTGAGACTGAAGAGATGCCGCGCTTTGTTGAAGCGGTACGCGGGAAAAAAATATCGGGAAATTCTTTTTTCGGATGAAAACATTTTTACCGTAGAAGAGAGCTACAACAAACAAAATGATAAGGTGTACGCACACAGTAGTGAAGAAGCCGGCAACCGTATTCCGCGTGTCCAACGAGGTCATTTTCCATCCTCGCTCATGGTATGGTTGGGAGTTTCTTATTGGGGCTTAACAGAGGTACATTTTTGTGAGAAAGGTGTAAAAACGAATGCAGTTGTGTATCAAAATACAGTCCTGACGAACCTTGTGGAACCTGTTTCTCATACCATGTTCAATAACAGGCACTGGGTATTCCAACAAGATTCGGCGCCAGCTCATAGAGCGAAGAGCACACAAGACTGGCTGGCGGCGCGTGAAATCGGCTTCATCCGGCACGAAGACTGGCCCTCCTCCAGTCCAGATTTGAATCCGTTAGATTACAAGATATGGCAACACTTGAAGGAAAAGGTGTGCTCAAAGCCTCATCCCAATTTGAAGTCACTCAAGACATCCTTGATTAAGGCAGCCGCCGATATTGACATGGACCTCGTTCGTGCTGCGATAGACGACTGGCCGCGCTGATTGAAGGCCGGTATTCAAAATCACGGAGGTCATTTTGAATAAACTTTAGTGTCATAAGAATCTATGTTTTGTTAAGTTCATTTTGGTATATGAATGGTTACATAATGAATACACTTGTTTCAATTATTTTACATTAAACATGTGACAGAATTTATGACCTGACTAGGTATATTAATACGTGAAGCAAAAACTTTGTATCCCTTTTTACGAAAATTGCGCGGACGGAGGAGTATGAAATTTTCCACACTTATAGAGAATATAGAGAAGAAGTGCACAATGCTAATATTTTTTTTAAATAATGCATAAAAGATACATTAAATCAATATACCATGTATTTGACGCACACACGCATGCATACTATTTATTGTCAAACTTTTGTTCTTGACGTCTGTAGTCAAACTGAGAATAGATTAAATATTGTTTGTTTTTGTTAATATTTTTTATAGTGTAGTCTTGGCGAAATTTGTGATTATAGAAGTATAAAATACAATCATAATAATTTACAAGCTTACAATTCCAATTAATTATAGTCGAATTTCGACTACTGCGGGACCTCTAGTATTTCTAACAAGTTTAAATTCTTACATCCTTTACTGCGCCGTTATTCTCAGCTTCGTTCTCTGTTCACCCTCGGGCATAATGAAACAATGCATCAAGCCGTAAAGATCACAGCGGCTCATAAAAATCACAATAGACTGCGCGATATAAAATTTGAAACATAAACCCAACGTTATTCCGCGCCCTGAAATTTATGTGGCGGCCGAAACGAAAAAAAAAAAAAAAAGATAAATTGTGACCGCTACCCGAGTACAATGAAATCCAGAGCTATCCGAGCTGCGAACGTCGATGGCTCAAGCCACTGAGATCACCTATTATACAGCTACACGATTTCACGCAGCTATTGACCTCAGCTTAGACGAAAAATTGTACCGAAAATCATGGTCTTGACAAATCGTGCGAATATTGATCTATAAACCATTAAAAAAAACAATTTTGCAGTTTTACTGGTGGTAGGACCTCTTGTGAGTCCACGCGGGTAGGTACCACCACCCCGCCTATTTCTGCCGTTGTAACTCTACTGAGACCTTAGGACTTATATCTCAAGGTGAGTGGCGCATTTACATTGTTGATGTCTATAGACTTCAGTAACCACTTAACACTAGCTGGGCTGTGAGCTCATCCATCCATGTAAGCAATAAAAAAAAACAAAAAATCCATGGTCTCGACAAATCTGTAAAAACGATCTGTTACCCAATAAACAAAAATCAATTTCGCAGTAACTAAAGTACAAAGTGTTCGTCTCCTAAACAAATTAGTAAAGAATCTCGAGAAGTTATCATTCTGCAATAAACCGAAAAAATACAAATTATAACAGGCCTATAAATCTAACATTCTCTCAAGGGATCTAACAAAGATAAATCACTGAAATTAGCGTACAAAATACGGAGATATTCAATTTAATAACAAAATTATTTTTGATAGCCTAAAACACGCTGGTAAATGCTATATTGGATAGATAACGTGTGAGGTCAGATAACATGAGATCGTCATCTGCAAAATATGCCGAGCGAATAACATTACACGAAAAAACAATTAAAAAGGATACATTTCCTGGAAGAAGTCGAGGCTAGGTGGCTGTAGGATGTCTAACGCCGATAGTACCTGAAAAGACAAAGAAACACTTCATTAACACAAGGCCGCCTTTCACAGATCTGTCGATAGCGATAAGCTTCGAACTCGCCAAATGTCAAGCTGACACGTTATTACCCACCGCAATGAGTTCACCACCGACTTTCTCATTTCAATGCTAATAGGGATGTTGGCTATGTTTATTATCCCGATATTATCTATAATCTAACATAACAAGGATTTAATAATTCCGTTTAGAAATGAAAGTAAGACATTTTCAAAACAGGCGGTTTAGATTATTGTCAAATAACTAAAAGGGAAGAAGATGTTTTTTTTTTCCTACCTAAGCTGATAGCCGTGAGAGGCTATTTCAGCGGAACCTTAACTAGTAGGTGAGCTCACGGGGCTCAAACCTGACGACGTTGCTAACACGAACCCTAGCAAGAGCCGTGCTTCGCAGAATCTACCACCGGATCGGAAACGCGACCCACTGAGAAGATTCGGCGAGAAACTCAGTGGGCTGTATCTGAGGGTAGAAGATGATGACGTCACGGCCATTAGTGTTTAAGTACACGACAGAGATGAATGAATTCCCACAATGAATCCAATTTTCTTTCATATAGTACCTATAATCCAACTATGACAAACTTTTGATACTTTATAACTTTGATACTTTATAATCAAAGTGTCTTACAAACTTTTGATACTTTTTGCATAAAAACGTACATATTTGTTATTTAGATATAAAGCAAAGTGCACAACCACAGGCGACATCCTTATTCAGGTTTGTACGTAGCGACAAATGCGCGCAAAATGAAAACAACACACGCTAATCGATAAAACAGTGAAAATGAATAAATTATGAGCGAAGCCGCATTCTGCATCATAATAATTATTTCGTGGTAACGTCCAATTCATATTATCCAAAACACAATGACTATGTAGATGTTTCAGGTAAATTAATTGGCTCCGTATCAAATTATGGTAGTATCGGATCTGATTAAAGCACTGGTTCAGAATAATTTATGGTTAACATGAATAGTTTAAATTGTGATAAAATTTTGGCGGTAGGCAGCGGCTTGGCTCTGCCCCTGGCATTGCTGAAGTCCATGGGCGACGGTAACGACTCACCATCAGGTGGGCCGTATGCTCGTCTGGGACAAGTGCAATAAAAAAATATTGAAGCGAGATTAATATAGTGACGGCTGACAAGTCGCCCCATTATGAGAAAACCAAAGATATTTTGATGACAAAACTGCTTCTCTATAAGAGGTCGAGTTAATACAGTATTTCGTGTTCAAAGGAAAGAGCTGTGGTTTTAATCAAATACAATTTAAGATGAGTGTATATTTGTGTATGTGATGTAAATATCATCAATTTGTTTATTTATGTTATCATTTTCGGATTTGACGTTTATTGTATGATCACGAAGGAATTGCTTTCAATTTGAAAGACGGTGATTACTGGCAGCTCGTTATGGGAACAATCATTACGCCGATTTCTACAGCAAAGCAGCCATGGCTTCCAGGACGTGATTTTGGTTTGAAAAAAGATGATTTTTTTTATTGTGCTCAGACGATCAGACGGTCCACCTGATGGTGAGTGGTTACCGTTGCCCATGGATTTCACCAATGCCATGGGCAGAGCCAAGCCGCCGCCTACATTATTAGCATCCTATTCTTTGTTTAGGATCCCAAGCTGCTTCTACATCATAAGTGTAGGTAAAATTTAAATCACCAACCAGATTAACTTACATTTTCATGCTTGAAAAAGCAGAGCATCTTGAGCTCGCGGAAGACACGTTTTGAGGAGACAAGCGACTGGAATACGTTCGGCAGTTTCTTGAGCGCCACCCGCCGGCCATCGCGAGGGTCCGTCACAGCCCTGTCAAGGAAACAATATATAATTTAGTTCCGTATTCAGCTAAGCAAGTAAAAATAAACGTTTATATTCGAGCAAATCTGAAACCACTAACGGAAGATATTTGGGGATAAAACGTAATCTATTCCAATATTACTCTAAAGATGAAAGACAATCAGTTCTACCAATAAGTTCAATAATAGCCCTGTCATTTAGATATCCTTCGATTGTAATAAGAACAATCGGGCCGTAATAATTATATTTCTGGAATTGCATTGATCTTCCTATTGTCATTAAAGTACCAGCAGTACCCCATTACCATTACAATGTAAGTGGGGTTACGCACAACAATATGAATTTGCCCGCTGGTTCGTGACATGTATTGACATAAGCATCTGAATAATCCAAAGTTCGAAATTAGCATACCGAAATAATTGTACCTCATTCGGGTAGCCGAAAATATTTAAAAGAAAATCTGTATAGATAAAATGTTAGAGGTGTGCTCTGGACAGATTTTTCTAGCAATGCTATTTTTATTTCACTTCATGGACCATATAAAATTCTTATATAAAAAAGTAGCATGATATTTTTATTCAATACTAGCTGACCCGGCAGACTTCGTAGTGCCTCAATCGATAAATAAAAGACCTAAGCTTTTGTATAAAATAAACTTAAAACAAACAAAAGGAATCCGTCCGACGGGGGACACATCAAAGGATAAACAAAATTGTTATTTTAATTTTATTCCGAGCATTTTCATATTTATCTACCTTTTAAACCTGACTTCCACAAATAATTCAAGTCCAAAATTAGCCAAATCGGTCTAGCCGTTCTCGAGTTTTAGCGAGACTAACGAACAGCAATTCATTTTTATATATATAGAAGATAGATAAAGTTATTAAAGTTTATAAGCGCTTTTAGAGTAGTGCTCGATACAAGATATTATTAGTTTTCTGAATCGCGTCATACTTATGTTCAATAGCGTAATATATACAAGTGTATTTCTAAGCAACTAATTTAATATTTTTTTTAAACTATATTTCTTGACTCAACACTTCACTCACATGTAATCATTAATGATGTAGCCAAGTTCCTGTCGTAATAAATACAATACGAAGACAAGAGACTCCAAAGTCAAATGAAATATGTGGATTCATATAAAACTAGAAACTTGGCAAATGTAATCATTAATGAAGCGATTTAATCAATGACTGATATATTGTAAAAGATTCGTGCACGCTATTTACCGTGAAGAACTGGAGAAACGAAGATGTAAATGTAAATCTATACTTAATATTATAAAGCTGAAGAGTTTGTTTGTTTGAACGCGTTAATCTCAGGAACTATTGCTCCGATTTGAAAAATTCTTTCAGTGTTAGATGCTAAGACCAATAAATACAAGCGGAGCACCAAATAAAGAATGTTTCAAAATCGGGCTTTTTCCCTTTTGAGAGCTTCCGCTGCGTGCGTTGCAGAAACAATTAAAGTTCCGCTAAAATAATGTATGACAGAATTGTTCCCCTTTAAAAAATCTAAACAAAGTCCGCGACAGCATATGTCCATATGTTAAGGTCGGCTCACTATAACGTTTTTTATGCTAACCAAAATTTGTTCTAAAATAAAGCATTCGGTATTTGTGAACCATTCCTCGCGGATGAAGTCGCGGGCAAAAGCTAGTTCAAACTAATCAATTTTTACTTTTACATTTCATTTGATGTTAAAAATTCAAAATATTTAAAAGGACTCTTAACATGTTCGAAATACAAAAATACGCCAATTGTGTCGAATCCAGGACGTACCCTTGTATTAAAGGGACCGTTAGGTCTGCTCTCGCGATTATTATCACACGGAGAATGCCCGATAATATCCGAAGCGAAGGGAACCAGGGATGGCAGTTGCGAGCAAGAGAGCAACGACCGAGCCCAACTACAACGTACGCTACAACAGCGTACGGGAGATTTTAAATTAGGGATGTAGCTCATTTATTACACGCTACAATATGAAACGTAAATATGACAGAGTGTTCTCCATGCGCGGGACACATTGAATAAGAAAACACTTAAATTTAAGAACGTGTTTTTGCGTGTTCCGCTTGAATAGGTTCTTTATACAGGGTGTTGCTATTCATTTTCCTTATAAATTATTTGAATTAAAATGTTTAGTTGTTCTTCGTTTATCCTGTCATATACGAATATATTAATTTCAATTTATTTAATATAATATTTATTGCAATTATAAAAAGGCGCCATAACTGTATTAACAGTATGGTCTGACAAGCTGAACTAACAAAGCTCGACGAGATCATAGCGTGGTTGGTTACCTTAACATTAAAAGTATTATTCGTTACATATCAACGATATTACTGTTTGTTTACTTTTTTTTTTACCAAATTTTGTGGAGTTTTCTGAACAAAACAAACTTAAAGAACGGGCATCCAAAATTAGTCGTATTGATTCTGTAATTAATCTGCCTAGGATGTACATAGAATTGCAAAAGATCCTGCGTAGCATTAATGTTTGTTTTCGGTTGACCGAATAAATTAAGAATATTGTTGTTCACATCTGTCTGTGAAAATATCTTGATATTATTAATAACGTGATAAACATTTTTACCAGGATTCTTGTATTCGCCAATACATATTAATGGTTTTCGGCATTAGCAACCCACATACACGAATAACATATGAACATATACCCCTACACTTTCTAAGAAATGTCACGTAAATTAGTAAAAGCTAAAACTGGAAACACAACGGTGCGTGCTTTAGCTTGTAAAGCTCGAATAAGTTACGCAATATTGCTCAAGTTCGGACCGAGTTAATTGGGGAATACATGAGCCTCGGTGGGCATTGGACCTATCAAAGTCTAGGTGAACTGAAGGTAAATGATCCATAAAGGCCCTTCGTATCTAAAGTACGTTATTAAACGAGCGGTTGTATCAAAAATATATATAGTTACCGTGGACTATCCACCACAAGTAATTTTTCTTATGAGTTTCTGCATTTTACGATACCACTCTCTCGGTTTAAGATACATCTTTTTTACGATGCTCTTTTCTATATTTAGCTTTTGCCTTTTAAATGTCCGTTTTTAGGTTTTATTTAATATATTTATTTATTTATCCTAATGATATAACGTCACATATGATTGATATTTAGCCAGGACGAGGTTACAGACGTGCTTATGTACTGACTAGAACCATTAGGTATTGAGTTCTCAGAAAATATTCTAACAGATAGTTCGGTACGGACTGAAGTAACAGTTTAACCCGTACTGTTGTTTTCCACGAAAATTTAAATTGGAAATAACAGTAAACGAATTAGAGCTATAATTTCATGGTTGCATAATACCGTAAGAATGGCTGCTTGATGAACAAACATAACATTTATAGCTAAGCGATATCGTAACGTGGGTCTGTATATTGATATCCTCAAAAAAATTAGATTAAATTTAGATGAAGTACATACACACATACACCTTTGTAGGTCTCTAGCATAACGCAAAAACTACTGGACCCATCGGAGAAGCCTTCTTTTTTTCATTTTCTATTTAATTTTTTTATCATGTCTTGTCTAAAAAAAAACCTTACATTTGTAGTCAATAGCAGCTAACAATGTGATTTTCCATTAGCAATTCACTCAACTTAAGACTAGTGGAACCGTAAGACATATCTTATTTCTGATCGTAATTAAAACAAAAAATATTAAGCAATTATAGCAGCAAATCCTTTGGTAAGATTTTTGGACCCACCTCAAATTTATATACATTAGTATTCATAATAGAATTAAAACTATACAAACAAACGGTCCAAAAGTTTATCCCAGACCTAACTTTTATAAAGCTGTACCTTCAAAATGAGAACATAAACTAAACCAATATCGGTGTTGATATAAAGCTAGCCACTAAAATTAGATTAAGTCCCGCCACACCGAGCGACCGGTATTTTTATCAAATTTCCAAGCCCATTAAGCCAGTACCACACGTGCGGTTTTTACACGCCCGTTATCAAATACAAACACCTGCTCCGAAACGAAATTACTATTGAAATTAGAGAGCAGTTATACAAACAGCCAAACACAACGTTATGTGTCATAATAAAATTTCTAGATACATTTAAAATTAGCTATTTTTTAAACTAAAATCTGAAATCCATTTTTTTAACAAAACTTTTTCCAGAACAGAATCCACTTTCCAGTTACAGCATGTGCCAAAGAAGTAGATATATGTATTATACATACGTTCGAGAAATATTGAACTCATTTTAGGGTAATAGGATAGAGCTATATCAATGTGTAGATCTATTATATTTAACTTCATGTCTTATTTAGTAATTAAAATACATTTTGTAAGTTATGCGGAATATAAACGTTCCCTGCTGAAAAAAGTGGGCAGTTGACACGGAGGATATAACTGGCCTTTGTCTATGTAATTAGGAAAAGGCTGCCATTAGTCTGCTAATTCGTGATGGCGTCTCATTAATTTTTTTACTGTTGCTATAATAGTTTGACGAGTTCACATCTGATTTTAAATGGTCACCGGAGCCCACAAACATCAACAACGTAAATGCCGCCACGAATCTTGAGACTTAAGTCTCAGTTTTTCAGTATAATGGCTGTCCCGTCCTTCAAATCGAAAAGCATTACTCTGCTTGCTTAACGGCAGAAGTAGGTAGGTAGGGTGGTGGTACCTACCCGGGCGCGCTCACAAGACGCCCTACCACATGTTAAAATAATCTCTAGTCGCTTCACTTCGTATCATAATTTGTAATATCTGAATTACATCACCGGAAACATGTTTTTCTTTTAGCCTGCACGTATGCGTATTGATGTTACAGTGTCTACTTGCATTACTGTAAACAAGACCCCGTTCGTTACGTGCTGTTAATTTATTCTTATTGTCCCATTTTGTTTTCCCAGCGTGTGTTTCGTATGTTTTCATGTTATCTAGCTATACGGCCATTCTTTTCGTAATGTTTGCTTGTATATATAGGTGGTGTGCCGTGAACGTAATGCTTTACGCTCCGGCCGTTTCTCAGCGGTGTTCTTTAGCGTCACATAAAACAGGAACGCGCCTCAAAATATCAAGTAAATCATGTTTACTTCGTGTTTTGGGAGTCAAGAACAATTTATAAATCATATAAGGATTTTGATGTTTGACGTATGTGCTTCGAATGCTTTCGGTGAATTATTTCTTTTTTTCTTTCTCTCTAAGTGTAAGTTTTATGTATTTGTTTTGATGAATATACTGTAAAGTTAAAACGTACTACACTTTAAAAATTAATAAATAATAGTTCAAAAAAAACTAACAAAATACACTTTAATAGAAAATCCAACTAAAAATAAAGTAAATTTTAATAAATTTGAATTAAAAATAGTTTAAGACATAAATTATTTTATTGTAAAAAAGCGTGGGGTGCTTTTCGGGATATTATCAAAATAACCCTTCTACTGATATCTGTTCATAAAATATTTATAACTACTAATACCATGCACCACACGCTTTTTTTAGTTGAATTTAAATTGTTTTCAAATATTTTTTTTTTAATATTGATTTGTCTAGGTCCTCAATAAGTATACCAAATTTCGAGTTAATCCGACGTTTTGAAGGGGTCAAAATCATGTTCAAAGATTCCGTTACATACTAACATACATACGTCTGAAGCTAATAAAAGCGTATTAAAAACCACCATAGACGCATATAGTTTCCCACGTACCTACTCTGATATGATATTTTTTCCCACATTTCCTGTTTTTCTCGAAATGTTTTTATGCATGTGAAACCACATTCGCAATCTCCACATTCCAAACTACAGATATTGTAATAAATCAAACTAGTCGATGTGCCATCATCATTTCTAAGACTAACAGAAACATTATTTAGGGAGCGTTAAATTCAAGTGGTTTTCAAAGTTGGCTTTTAACAACAAACTTTCCGATAAGACAGATCAATAAATTAGTTAGTTAGGCGTCATTCATTAAAAAAAACCTCTACTCAAAAGAAAATGTTTACTGGAACCAAATTAAACCATCTTTGGGTAAATAATTGTATTATTAATAATCGTATTATTTATCAAGAGGTAAAGAAAAATTTCAATAGTTGCAAAAGTACACCAATAACACTTAATAATTACATTGGATAGTTCGCGAGCAGTTCAAGCTGTTCGGTAGTTACAAATAAAATTTAAGTTACGAACCAACTTCAAAGTTACTTTGGGTTCAGAGCACTTAGAAACTTATAAATCAAGGTTATATTATATTATATTATACATTACATCCTAATAAGTTAACATAATTTTATTAAATGAAATGTTTTGTAATTAAAACAATAGGATTCTTTATGTAACTTCAAACAACTTTTTATCAGAGAATAATTTTCTATTGGAAACATTCTATTGTTAAACGTGTATTACTATTTGAAATTTAATAAAGGAAACACATACACAGCTATTTTAGCTGTTAACTTATATTTCCAATTTCGAAAGTAAGCGCAAATCTACCAAACTATTTCGTATTTCAAACAGGTTTTATGGGGTATTGCTAGTATGGGCGAGTGGGTAAGTTTTCCAATACGCTGCGTGCGGCAGGGTCGTCATGGCGCCGAAACTTTCGTTTCCGGTATGTAACCCGTCGCCGGGAGCTTTGACTCCGAGCTACTATGGTATATATTTCCCATTATGTGCGTATCTAGGGATAACTTTGGCGAGCCGCATCTTCGCGGCTGTTTTCCTGATATCCGAGGGTAGTTATGTTCTGTTTGAACCGCATAAATTAGATTATTATTGGCCAATTGTGCGGCCACATCATTCAAATTAACTTCGTTACATTCAAATTAATTTCGTTTCAAATTGAAAACATTGTGTTGGTTTGATGAAATCTATATATTAATACGTGAAGCAAAAACTTTGTACCCCTTTTTACGAAACTTGCGCGAACGGAGGAATATGAAATTCCCTATACTTATAGAGAGTATAGAGAAGAAGTGTAAAATGCTAATTATTTTTTCTAATTATGCATAAAAAATACATTAAATCAATAAAAAAGGATTACACACACTACGATGTATTTGACACAACACATACATAAAAATATATGTACTCTTTGTCTGTCTACTGTCAATTGTCTTTTGTTATTTATTTGTCAAACTTTTGTTATTGTTTAAAGTCTGTGGTAAAATTGAGAATAGATTAATATTGTTTGTCTATAATATTATTTATCTATAGTGCAGTTTAGGCGAAATCTGTGATTATATTATTTATAGAAGTATAATTGTGTTTGACAATAGACCAATAATAATGTTCAAACTTGTAATTTCAATTAATTATAGTTGAATTTCGACTACTGTGGGATCACTAGTATAAATAAAACCCCATTACACATTGAAGAGTCGTTGAAATTAATATCAATTTCTTTCAACGGGTAAAAATATACCAAGTATTTTTTTCCTTAAACCACGCTACATTCATCTTCCTAACAAGCTTAATAAACTTTTCTCGGAATACGGGGCCCTCATTTCCGTATTAAATATTCGCTGATTTTTCTCAAGAATAATGAAGGAATAAAAAAATTGTTCAGACTGGCTAACTGGCACCATTAATAACACCATTCCATCACTTCCCCAGCGTATCATAAAAGGCTATTAAAGAAATGAATGGAGAATGGGCAGCACCGTTCTTTGAAGACCAGTATACTGCAATCGCGAACCGGCGCTTACCATACTAGTGGTAGGGTGTGGTGTGATCCGCACGGCTTGGTACCACCATCCTGCCTATTTTTGCACCGAACAACCGTGCGTTCCGGTTCCAAGGATGGGAAAGCAGTTATAAGTAACATTCAGACTTCGTTTTCATGTCTCAAGGTACGTTGCAGTTTTACAGTATTATAATGCTATAATAGCGTCATAGGGTTCCGATAACCACTGACCACCGTGAGCCGTGAGTTCATTCAAGCTATTCCAATGACTCGTCAATTGTTTTGTCGCAAAACTAAATGTCATCGCTTTTGTCATTTACTTCGAAGATAAATTTAACCAAACACCCATTAAGAAAGAAAATATTCGAACAAGTTTATATAGGACATGGGAGGAGCCTATTCCCAGGAGCGGGGGTCGGCGTGACGATCACATCCAATATTTATAGCTTCGACTTTTCACTACAGCCTTATATAAAGCAACGTACACACGCGAGCCGCTGGCTTATCTCACGTAACCATTTGCGTTTGAAATACTAAGCCATAATTAGGGACGGTTGATTAAAAAATACGCAGAGATTACATTTTAGACGCACGAAACCTATTCAATTATTATATTGAAAATGAAATACATTATTTGTTTAGCTTAGGAGAAATGTTGATATTCCCAACATACAAATACCTAACTATAAAACGTGGTCCTAAACGCCTTCAGTACACCAATCCTGTATGAATTTATCAAATGTTTGACCAAACTCTATTTAAAAATATTCCAACCTATGGAATAATAATATCGATTTCAATGTGTCGATGGATCGTTGAGTGGCCAGAATTTACTATGCGAAATTCTGCAAATGCTATTAATGAGCGGTTTCGAAGCGAAACTGACAGGAGAAAAAAATACATTAAACAAATAGTATTTTGAGAGGGAACTGGCAGGAAGTTTCGGGCCGGCAACTATGTCAATGTCAGCGTATCGATGTCTTTTTTACACGATGAGACGTTCGCGGTCGAATGACTTTTCTAACGAATACAAGGCAAAACAAACGCAGAGACGTATATAATATATTTAAATGAATTTAAAATACCAGTTTTTCGGTACAGTAGCCATGTCAATTGCGAACATCAGATTGTTTTTTTTTTGCAATCGTTAATGTACTGCATTTATTGATGATTAATGTATTCCCGTACATTATTAGGTTTGTCAACGGGCCCAATAATACCTTTAACAGTTCCAATATCAAATTCGTTCACGTGAAACTCAAGTACATTTTCCTTCTTTTCTTCTGCCAAACTAGTCATCACGTGTAGAAGTCTCAAGACGGCACTTAGAAAGAGACAAATGCCCGACTGAGAGAACCTTCACTATTGACAAATCTATAGCTATCTCAGTTTCGCTTCTGTCAAAAAACTTTTCATTGTTCCCGCTTGGCAAGCCCATTTATTTATTCTAAGTGTTTAGGGTTAGAAATAGTGGTATACGACTCTGCCCTTTTTGACTCGACAGATTTTGAATGCGCATGCAATCACAATATATTATTTAAATGGACACACCAATATTTAGAAACTTCTCAAGACAGTTACAATAATATGTTCACTGTTTACTGGCTCATAGCTATGTAGTGAAAGAGATTTAAACTGAACAAAGATTATGAGAGACTTAGAAGGCGTCGCATTATTTTAAGAAAGAGAAATAATATCGTAAATTCTCTAACACATGTTCCAAAACTATAGGAGAAATGAGCAGACTACTTATAGTTAAAAAAAGATGGACTAAGATGGTTACCAATTGTAAGCATTCTTCGGAAAAATAATACACAAATAGTAATAAGCTACGTTAAAAATTAGCAAAATGGAGGAGAATCTTTACTCTTCAAGAAACGGAGAAGGAAATGATAGCTATTAAAGAAAAATACGAACCGCATTGATAGCAAAACTGAATAACCGTCGACGCCTTTGCAAGTTACAATGAATGGAAATAATACTTATGGATTGCATTTTTTCTATTTTCAGTAATCGTATACAAACGTTGTTAAAGTTAATTATACTATTGACTTTCTCGTTGGTTTACTTTGCAGATCTACAGAAGTGAATTAGTTGAAGTCTATTGACTAGAAATATTGAGGTTCGAAATGTCGATTACAGAAACTGATTACAATTTAATGGAGCAATACTAATTTTATTTAACGAAATAACTACATTTCACAAACCGGAAGTCGTTGGATCAGTGCTCGACTCTTTACTCAATAATTTATTGTTTGAAGACACTTCAACGAATTCTTATGGTACAATCAAAGACAGTCAGATTGTAAAGGAGAAACCTCTATAGAGGTTATTCTTTTAATTTAACAGTTATATTAAGTGATCGGCGGAGCTCATCGCTACAAATATGCCACTCGCCTGATTGCAGGTCAGTCTCAAATATGATTCTCAAATGTAGCTCTTATCGCCAGAGCAAATGTCAAGTTGGTAACTTTATGTTATTCTGTAAATTTGCGAATTCCCAATTCATTATACACAATTTCACTTTTGTTTTCGCGATACGATTTTTTTTAATTTTTTTTTTTATTGCTTAGATGGCTGGACGACCACACAGCCCACCTGGTGTTAAGTGGTTACTGGACCCCATGGACATCTACAACGAAAATGCGCCACCCACTTTGAGATATAAGTTCTAAGGTCTCAGTATAGTTACAGCGGCTGCCCCACCCTTCAAACCGAAACGCATTACTGCTTCACGGCAGAAATAGGCAGGGTGGTGGTACCTATCCGCGCAGACTCACAAGAGGTCCTACCACCAATAAAGTACGAAACGGCAAAAGACTATATTGTTCATGAATCGTCTCATCAATTAGTTACAATCAATTATTCTCGACGATGGGAAGGTTTCGGTTGTAACATTCACCGAACCGAATATCCCTTTGGTGTAGTTAATAACTCTTTCATTTTCTACTTATTAAGGGTAGACGTTATTTCATTGGATTTGACACTTTGACTTTCGCAGGGTGTGCCGACATTTACGTCGTGGTAGCCACGGACAACGACCGCGGTTATTATAAGCATTACATAATATGTATGTATATATATACTAAGCAGTATTAGGTATATATATATACTAAACCCGTGCTGGCACATTCGAAATTAGAGTAAAGTAGAGGATATCTTCGAATGTGTATAATTAATGTTTTGTCCGGGTTTTTTTTTCGAAAACTATCCTTTAAATTTTTTACTGGTGGTAGGACTTCTTGTGTCCGCACGGGTAAGTACCATTACCCTGCCTGTTTCTTCCGTGAAGCAGTAATGCGTTTCGGTTTGAAGGTTGGGGCAGTCGTTGACTGTAAAAACTGAGACCTTAGAACTGATGTCTCGGGGTGGGTGGCGGCATTTATGTTATAGATGTGAATTGGCTTTGGTAACCACTTGATACCAGGTGGGCCGCGAGCTCGTCCACCCATATACGCAATAAAAATATATATTTTATCTAAGGTATAAGAACACAGGGTCCACTCGAACACATGGAAATACGATAATTTAACCAATCGCAGTTTTTTTTTAAATTTGTGTTTATTTTTTGTGTAAACAGGGAAAACTAGAGATATGATTTTAACGTCAAATTACGTATAGGGGTCTGCGGTATCAGTTCATTTTGGAAAAGGGATCTCTAGTGCGAAATACTTTGGTATTCTTTGCTTTATCCGCTTGATTTGAAATTTAATGAATTGCTCCCAGTCCCCAAATTACAAAGATATGATTTCGTTGAGTTGACAAGGCACCTAAGCACAAAAACAAACTAGATGCCCAAACGTAAAAAAAAGCAAATATATTTAAGAACTAGCTGACCCGGCAGACTTCGTAGTGCCTCAATCGATAAATAAAAGACCTAAACTTTTATATAAAATAAACTTAAAACAAACAAAAGGAATCCGTCCGACGGGGGAGACACATCAAAATTGTTATTTTTATTTAATTCCGAGCATTTTCATCTTTTAAACCTTCTCTGGACTTTCACAAATAATTCAAGACCAAAATTAGCCAAATCGGTCCAGACTTTCTCGAGTTTTAGCAAGACTAACGAACAGCAATTCATTTATATATATGTAAAGAAAAACCTTCATAGTCTAAAACTCTTTAGTTTTATAAAAAGGATTTTTCTTAAATGTCATTCAGTGAAGTTTGACATTAAGTAAAAAGAAAGTTCAGTTTGTTAATATAATAATTTTATTAAATTAAGGGCTTTAAATGTTGTTTTCTCATTATACACATAACAGAAAACGCAATTAAGTCTTTTATTGTTTATTTATTCTGGAGTACCCAATATCATTATAAAACAACATTTTTTGCAACACCATGAATAAAATGGAAAAATTAAGGTTTGATTTTGCTGTGAAATCAACGGAAGATGGAAAATCAAATGTTATATGCATAACTTCAATTGCTACACCTGATGGACAGATTTTTGGGATACCAATCGAATATCAAAATGCCAACTTTCATGAAGAAATTACAAAAACTTCAAATTATGCAAAGGTAAAAAAATCTTTAAACAAAAGACACCAAACCAGAAAAGTATGGATTACTTTGACAAATGATATGTCAAGAATTTATTTAGACGAGGATCAAAATTTACAATTTGATGATTTTTATTTGGAAGAAATTTCGGAGAGCAATGCTAAGTCTATTGACGATTCGAATCAGAACGTTGAAAAATTATTAGAAAAAATGCTTGAAGAAAAAATAAATAAAACGGAAACTCAAAATTTAAACAAAATTTCTAAGGAATTCATCATTGAAAAATTTTCTGGGAGAAATCCAAACGCTTCACAATGGATTAAAGATTTCAATAAGGAATGTGAGCGTTTTAAAATAATAGAAGACAAAAACAAAATAGAAATTTTAAAATTTTTTTTGGAGTACAGTAGTGTAGATTGGTATAATTGTATGTTAATGAAATTGAATATAGACTCAGAATGGAAAAAATGGGAAGAAAATTTTTGCAGGACATTTGCAAGCAAAGGCTGGTCACCCGTTAAATATGCTCTAGCTTTCAAATATCAAGTTGGATCTTTACTTGACTATGCTTTAAAGAAAGAAAAATTGTTGCTAGAAGTCAGGAAGTCGATTGATACTGGGACACTCATAGACCTGATAGCATTCGGATTACCTAATTATGTTGCTGACAAAATAGATAGGGAAAACATACAGGGAACAGAAGATCTTTATAACGAAATCGGAAGACTAGAACATCTTGTAGGGAAAAATAAATTTGATAATAAATTTGATATTAAATATTCCGATACTACATATTATTATAGAAAAAATAAAGAAATAAAACCTTGCTTAATATGTTTAAAGGAAAAAAAAGGTAAACGTTACCATCCCGAAGAAAGCTGTTGGTTTAAGGAAAATAATAAAAAAACAGTTGTACGAAACATAAATAATTCTGAATTAGAAATCGAATTAAATGAGAAGAATCCAAAAAACTAGAGGTGCCACCATTAATAAAAGTCAAGTTAACATTAAATGATACTTTAAAAGTATCTGGAATTTATGATTCTGGGTCAAATGTGTCTTTGATCAATGCAAAATTATTGAAAATACAACCCAAAGAAAATTCAGGTGATATAGAAAAAGTTAATTTGAAAACTATTAATGGTGAGAAGAAAACAAAAGGAATTGTAACATTAAAAATAAAAATCTATAATATTGAAGGTTTTATGGATGTATTTATAATAGATAACGTCAACTTTAATTATGATTTTTTAATTGGTTTGGATTGTATAAAAAAATTCAAACTAATACAAACGGAAGAACTAAAAATTAAACAATGCTACAATTCAGAAGAAAATCTGAAAAATAAAAAAAGCTATAATTATTCTCCTACAACTGTCGAAATTCCTAATGTACTAAGTAACAGAAATGAAGGAAGTTTTTCAGAACCTGAAGTATTAAAAAAAGAAATTAATTCTACATACAATGGTGAGATTAACTTTAATGAACACATAAACTCGGAAGGATTTGAAATAGTTGTAAGCCATCTTGATGCCTACCAGCAGTCGGAAATTAATAAATTAGTAGAAAAATACAAAGCAGTCTTCGCCAAAGATAAGTATGACGTGGGGACAGTAAAAGATTATGAAGCTCATATTGACTTAATGGTGGATAAGTATTGTTTCAAACGTCCCTACAGATGCACGGTTGAAGATAGAAAAGAAATAGAAACCCAAATATCAACACTATTAAAAAGGAATTTGATCGAGGAGTCTTACAGCCCATTTGCTGCTCCAGTAACTCTGGCATATAAAAAAGAAGATGGGAGAAAATCAAGGCTATGTATAGATTTCAGAGAATTGAACAAAATAATTGTACCCCAATTACAACCATTTCCATTGATAGAGGATTTGATGGTAAAAACTGTAAATTGTAAATATTTTTCAACCCTTGACATAAATTCAGCTTTTTGGTCAATTCCAATGAAAATTCAAGACAGATACAAAACTGCATTTGTTACACAAGAAGGCCATTTTCAATGGACGTGTCTTCCATTTGGAATAAAGACAGCGCCTGCCATTTTCCAAAGAATATTGAGTAACGTAATTAGGAAACATAAACTTTCGAGTTTTGTAGTGAATTTTATAGATGACATTTTAATTTTTTCGAAAACTTTTAAAGAGCATTTAATGCACCTATCAAGACTATTGGAAGCAATACTAACAGAAGGATTTAGACTGAAATTTTCGAAATGCAGTTTTGCAAATAATTCCGCCAAATATTTAGGTCATATAATAGAAAATAATTCAGTTAAACCTCTAAAAGATTACTTAACCGCTGTAAAAAAGTTCCCAGTTCCAGAAACAAGAAAAAATATACGTCAATTCTTAGGAAAAGTAAACTTTTACCACAAATTTGTACCTCATAGTGCAATTATACTAGACCCGTTACACAATCTGTTGCGAAAGGATGTGAAGTTTATCTGGTCTACAGAATGTCAGAAGTCATTTGATAAAACAAAAGAACTGCTATGTTCAGAACCAGTTTTAAAGATTTTCGATCCTGAATTACCGATAAATATTTACACGGATGCAAGTATCAAAGGAGTGGGAGCGGTGCTAAAACAAGAAGAAAAAAATGGTATAAGTAAACCTGTTTCTTATTTTTCAAAAAAACTAACAGAGGCCCAGAAGAAAAAGAAGGCAATCTATCTAGAATGTCTGGCAATAAAAGAAGCTGTGAAATATTGGCAGCACTTGCTTATGGGAAGAGAATTTATAGTATATTCAGATCATAAACCATTAGAGAATATGAATGTTAGAGCCAGAACTGATGAAGAACTAGGGGATTTGATGTACTATTTATCTCAATATAATTTTGAAATAAAATATTATCCAGGAAAATCGAATCAGGAAGCTGATTGTTTGAGCAGAAATCCTGTTCTAGAGTCTTATGAAAACACTGATGATTTTTTAAGAGTGGTAAATTTAATAAGCCTAAATGACATAAAAAATGATCAGAACACAAATACAGATCTACGAAATGGAAAACATATCTTCGAAAATGGAATATATTACAAGTTAAACAGAAGAAGAAAAAAAATCGTACTTACAGAAGAATTTAGTAAGAATTTCATAAAAGCTGTTCACAACAGCTACTGCCATATAGGGAGATCGCAATTAATAAAAAAAATTACGCCTTTTTACGAGGCCAAAAATATGATCGCAAACATTAAAAATATTTGTGAAAATTGTGAAATTTGTATAAGGAATAAGTCAAGAAGAAAGTCAAGATTTGGATTAATGTCACATTTGGGTCCAGCAACACGTCCATTCGAGATAGTATCTATTGACACAGTTGGAGGTTTTGGAGGGTCACGATCTACAAAAAATATATGCATCTTTTAGTAGATCATTTTACAAGATATGCATTTATTTTAACATCTAGGAACCAAAGCTCTGGAGATTTTATAAAACTTATACAAAGTGTGACACAAAACTATAATATTGACATAGTATTAACAGACCAATATCCTGGCATAAATTCGAAAGAATTTAAAGATTTTCTGAAAAAGGAAAATATTACAATGGTTTTCACTGCTGTAGATGCACCATTTTCAAATGGGCTTAATGAAAGATTGAATCAAACTTTAGTTAATAAGATTCGATGTAAAATTAATGAAAATAATAAAAAAATAGCATGGACATCGATTGCACAGAAATGTGTGGAAAAATACAATGAAACTGAACACACGGTCACGCGGTTTGCCCCTAAATACCTTTTGGAAGGTAAAAATGTGGATGTTTTACCACTGGAACTAAAAGCAAATGGTACAATTGAAGATCTTGAGAGAGACAGAAAATTAGCTTTTGAGAATACAGTTAAATCTCACAATTATAACAAAAAAGCATTTGATATTAATAGAAAAGAATGTGAACTGAAAGTTGGAGACCAAGTTTATGTAGAAAATGGAAATCGATTAAATAGGAAAAAAATGGATGAATTGAGAATTGGACCCTTCAAAATTCTAAAAAAGATTTCAAATTCAATATATTTAGTTGATATCGGACACAAAAAAATGGAATCGAACCTCTATCACATTACAAAATTATCTCCAGTATCAGTTCCTACATGAACAATTACACGTAATTGTTTCCCTAAGGGGGGGAGATGTAAAGAAAAACCTTCATAGTCTAAAACTCTTTAGTTTTATAAAAAGGATTTTTCTTAAATGTCATTCAGTGAAGTTTGACATTAAGTAAAAAGAAAGTTCAGTTTGTTAATATAATAATTTTATTAAATTAAGGGCTTTAAATGTTGTTTTCTCATTATACACATAACAGAAAACGCAATTAAGTCTTTTATTGTTTATTTATTCTGGAGTACCCAATATCATTATATATATACCTAGTCAGGTCATAAGTATTGTCACACAGTAAAAACTTTTCTTTTAGAATGCTGGCCACAAAAAAGTTGATTGAATTCGAATTTCGAATTGTTCGTGAAAATAAAAATGTATACTTTTAGAATTTTTACTCATTTTTAAATATGGAGTGGACGCTTAAAGAAGACCGTGTTGCAGTTATTGCGTTGCATCGTTGCGGTTACGCGCCAATTCAAATTTTTAACATACTGAAAAATTTGAATATAACCAAAAGATTCGTTTATCGTACCATCAAACGATACAATGAAGACTCTAGTGTAGATGACAGGTCAAGAAGTGGTCGCCCTCGGTCTGTTAGGACTCCAGCAGTGATAAAAGCTGTGAAGGCGCGAATTCAAAGAAATCCCAAACGTAAGCAGAAAATGTTGGCCCTTCAGATGGGGTTAAGCAGAACCACGGTGAAAAGGGTGTTAAATGAAGACTTAGGGCTTCGGGCATATCGAAGAAAAACAGGACATCGTTTGAATGCTCGTCTAATGGACCTGAGACTGAAGAGATGCTGCGCTTTGTTGAAGCGGTACGCGGGAAAAAAATATCGGGAAATTCTTTTTTCGGATGAAAACATTTTTACCGTAGAAGAGAGCTACAACAAACAAAATGATAAGGTGTACGCACACAGTAGTGAAGAAGCGAGCAACCGTATTCCGCGTGTCCAACGAGGTCATTTTCCATCCTCGCTCATGGTATGGTTGGGAGTTTCTTATTGGGGCTTAACAGAGGTACATTTTTGTGATAAAGGTGTAAAAACGAATGCAGTTGTGTATCAAAATACAGCCCTGACGAACCTTGTGGAACCTGTTTCTCATACCATGTTCAATAACAGGCACTGGGTATTCCAATAAGATTCGGCGCCAGCTCATAGAGCGAAGAGCACACAAGACTGGCTGGCGGCGCGTGAAATCGACTTCATCCGGCACGAAGACTGGCCCTCCTCCAGTCCAGATTTGAATCCGTTAGATTACAAGATATGGCAACACTTGGAGGAAAAGTCGTGCTCAAAGCCTCATCCCAATTTGGAGTCACTCAAGACATCTTTGATTAAGGCAGCCGCCGATATTGACATGGACCTCGTTCGTGCTGCGATAGACGACTGGCCGCGCAGATTGAAGGCCTGTATTCAAAATCACGGGTTTCATTTTGAATAAACTTTAGTGTCATAAGAATCTATGTTTTGTTAAGTTCATTTTGGTATATGAATGGTTACATAATGAATAAACTTGTTTCAATTATTTTACATTAAACATGTGACAGAATTTATGACCTGACTAGGTATATATAGATTATGTGTGTATATAAACATGTACTTTCATTAACACATAGGTAAGATAGAGTATGTTCGTTGAGATTCAGCCCACTTTGAACTTACCGAGTAGTGTGGGAAACTCATTTTAAACATTTCGCTCGTTATCGTTTGCAGCTCTGCAGGGAATCGCGCTGTACGGCCTCGTTTCGCGCTACGTGGGGTTTCGGTATCATTGCGTATATACACGTGCATAGAACGCAATAACGCGGACTATCTCTAGAGGCGAACGCGGAGCCCTTACTTTTTCATTACCAGTTCAAGTACAATGAACTTACTAAAATCACATGTGGTTATTTAACAAAAACTTATAGTCAATTGAAATGTTACATGAGCTTTGCATTTTTTAGAGGATGCGAATTTTTAATTTCCCATGTCCCAAATGTCTCATGTGTGACACAATATGTCCCAAAAATAAAATTGCGTCCTCTACAAAATGCAATATTCGGTGCTTAAATTGTATTATAACATTTCAATGGACTATTAGTGAATATACGATTGTAAACGCCCTGTATAAGACAAAGGTAAAGACAGTGGAAAATTGTGGTCATTTCCGCCGTTACGCTGTAAAGCGTTTTGATTTGATTCGGTAACCACTTAATACTAGGCGATCTCGAATACTGATCAATACAAAAATGCATTAAGAAGTTCATGACTTAGCTGGATCATTAAACGATACAATTCCTACCTTTCTTCTGAATATATTCTTAAATGGCATTGGACCGCGGCCCAAAATTAATCTCCATCGACAGAATACGTGAATTCAATTGGCCATCTTTAATAAGACTTCAAGAATATTAAGTAAGCATAGTTATTGAAGTGCGCGATGCTCGGTTGGCAAGTAATAAAAGTACTGTTATGTATAAAACAAATATTTCGTAGGCAAATATTATCGAAAAACGTAGACAAGGCATCGTAAAATCGGCAATACCTATTTCAACCTCATTACATGATACATACGTGATACAATGTACGTACGACTATTGCTGAATACCAAATGCTTAACAAATATACTAGCTTCAGTAGCAAATCGAACCCCTAGACGTATAATAATAACATACTGCAAACATTAAGACGCGAATTTAAAATCTCATTTAAACAAAAGAAAGAAAAAATAAATATATCCAATTTTTACTACTCACATTGGGAATGAGATAAAAAATTAGAAGAACCAAAAACCAATAAATGTTCCGTTCGCAGTAATTCCTGATAAATCATCAATACTGCCGCAATCATCAGCGCTAGCAATTTAAAAAAGTACAAGGCGATTAACACGTTATTTATTGCTTAATTAAAATTAGACGATGAAAAAAATTTTGTGTTTTAACACGACCCGGGGCACCGGAAACACGATACAGGCGAGCTCCCACCTGCCACGTCTACGTACACACATTACGTTGACAAATAACGTTTTAGTTCTTTTTTCCTTTTTTTGTTAAAGATAGACAAATAAAGTACACAATATCGATGGATCGTAGATTTTTTTTTATTGCTCAGCCGAATATTCTCACCTGATGTTACTTGTTTCCGAAGCCCGTAAATATCACGTTATAAATGCCGCCACCCAGCCTTAAGGTCTATGTCTCAATTGTACTTATATATTTATAATATCTGTACTATGCAAAGTATGTTTTATGCGGAAATCAGTCGTGGACATGTCATTGCGTGCGTATTTCATTAGGAAAATTAGTGCCTGCTTGCGGGATTCGAACACCGGCACTGTAACATCGCTCGATACGGGTACACCAGGCGTCTTATCCTTTAGACCACGATGACTTCATCCTCTGGATTTATGGCTGAAGATTAGGATTTAGATAGATACTTAGGACAGAAAAGGTTTCATACGACACAGAACCACCCTAGGACTACAAAAGTGGAAGGAAGGATTTCTGAAGTTTTCGCGACACGTCATTCAAAAAGTTGGAAATGGTCAAGTAATGAATGCGTTATTAGCCCGTTATAGTGGTTTTAATAAATCTCATGGGTATATGTTAATATGTATAAGAAGTAATTCATTAACAGGCGTTAGGGCATATTTCGCCTTTTTCTACACGCCACGTATCCCAAATTAAAGACGTTGACTGATCTAAAAGGCTTTAAGTAATATCTCTCGTTAGTATGAACTTCATACTATGTAATAGGGACATAATCTTTGTGTTACATTATATTAAGAAGGTGAAATGACCGTAATTTAAAACAAAAATCTTACAAAAATCACATTTTTACCTTGAAGAGGATTGTTCTAATTCAATTTTAAGTATAAAAAATAGCTTTGAGTTTGCCTTCTTTCACGGAGCAACGGAAAATCGATCGAGATGATTTTTGCAAAGACAATTTATGGCCCAGAGGGTCACAAAACTTCACAATGCCGGAATAATGAGAATTATTTATTTATTTAAGAATTAAAAACCTAATACCGCGCTATGCAGGGTTTAATTTGTAAATCATACAATTATTTTTATTTATATAAAAGCGTGAAGATAGGTTTGTACATTTTTTTCATTGCATAGGTGGAGTGCACGAGCCCACTTGGTTTTCAGTGGTTACCAGACATCAACAAACCACCCAACAAACTGAAACGCATTACTGCTTCTCGGCATATATAGGCTAGGTGTTGTTAGCATCTACCCATGCGGCCTCACAACAGGCCCTACCCACCATTAGAAACTGTTAAGATAGGCGATGATCATTAACCGTGCTTACATAGTGTTGTTTGGTTGAAATAGATAATTACTGCATACGTCAGTCGCACGCCGTCACTAACTCACATAACTCATATGCTATACAGAAATCTGTTTGTTAAATAAACCTAATAAAGAAACTTGAAATCTTAAATAAACTTTCTACTGTTTCGATTCACGTCCCAACAGAATCAAACACTCAACATGAATACTTGAATAGAATATCCTCTGTCACATTTTAATTATCGTAAAACATTTAAGTACTGGTATGTGTGTTTTAAATTTACATTAATATTCAGTATGGCTGAATTTTATATTTGGAAACTAGCGACCCGCCCTCGCTTCGCTTCGGAAACGTTAAATTTAATTATTGATAGCTGAGTCCCACGGTGCTACCCGCGGTTATTGTCGTATCGCGGGTGACGCCGTGGGGCGAAGCTAGTCTAAAAAATGTATCCTAAGTTACTTCTTATATCATCAGCTACCTATCAGTGAAAGCCTCGTCAAAATCGGTCCAGCCGTTCCAGAGATTAGCCGGAACAAACTGACAAACAGACAAAATTTGTAAAAATGTTATTTTGGTGTATATATAATCATATGCATGTAGTAAAAAGCGGTAATTTCAATATTACAAACAGATACTCCCAATTTTATTTAAATGTATAGATAATGCTACTGCAGTGCGTTTACTCCTTCCGTTTACGGTAGGCAGCGACTTGGCTCTGCCCCTGGCATTGCTGATGTCCATGAGCGTCGGTAACCACTCACCATCAGATGGGCCGTATGTTCATCAGCCTATACGGCAATAAAAAAAAAGTCCTTCAAATTTCTAAGCCACGTGCCAACAAACGCCTATACCTTTTAATACATTGAAGCATTCGCTAAAATCTATATTTTATTATGAAATATCGTAGGACAATGTTGACATTCAAGCATGATATCGGATTCAAGGCGGATACTCAATTACGTTAAATGGTATAATGTTGAGAAGTGTACTTGAGAGGCGAGTCCTTAGTGTGCATTACCTAGACTCACTAGTGTATACTATGTAATAGAATATACTATGTGTTTATAATTTAATATCGATCGACGGAGGACTTCTGCTGTCATTAAAGGATCTTTAGATTATGTCACGTAACATTGTTAATTTTCTTTTGATAAAACTTTACATGTTTGAAGACTTCTTTAAACCAATAACTGCCGGCCTGACTCAGTTTCGTTTGGGTAGTTCAAGATTCTACTGAAAGTAAATTACAGTATTTATGAATGTATTATTTATAGTATGGCAATATAGTCGATGATGTGTTTTTTTTCCTACCTATGCTGATAGCCTTGAGAGGCTATTTCAGCTTCAAACCGGAGTGTTGCTAACACTGGCCCTAGCAAGAGCAGTGCTTCGCAGAATCTACCACCGGATCGGAAACGCGACCCACTGAGAAGATCCGGCGGGAAACTCGGTGGGCTGTGTCTATGGGTTAATTCGCTCGTCGAGCCCTTCTTCGCAAGCGACGGGTTCGACCAGGACGGTGACCGGTGCTTGTGGTACTTAAAAGCATCGTTAATGGATCGGGAGGATCCGTAATGACGTGTGTTGATTGTTTCCTTCAGGACAAACGCGAAACAGGTTCTCTGTCTACACTATTTCGTTTAAAAAAAGAACCTTAGTAGTACCCAATCACGAAACTTCAAAAACTTAACCTAGTCGCAAACTCAATGTGCGCCGGCTACAACAGATCATAGATTGTCTGCATATACAGTTCGAAACGTCAGCAAATGACGCGAGTGAGTCTACGTCACGCGCTCAGCTGATCGTGCGACTCGCTGCGGTGTAAACAAATCATAGTAAAGCTCCCACGCTTGTCCGACGCCCCACTATCGTTATATCAACAACTACCAGTCACCGAGACTACAAGCCGCATTTATCAAACGGCATTAACTCTATCGTAATGCAGACAGACGGTCATACGCCTCAGTTTCACATATCAACTTTACTTAAGTAAAAACAATTTTACGATTTAATCTCCGGTTTGTTCGTTTTACATTTCCGACGCTTTAAAATTTTTAATAGGGTTAGTGATCACTGATAACTAACCGGGCGATTGTATGTTTTTAAAAAACAGAAAGTACAACTCAACATTCTCAAAATTTTTCGTATTTTTTTAATCTTCAATATAGGTACATATTATTATGTACATTTAATACCTGATTATTGAATCGTGTTTTTGTTTCAAATACCTTTCAAATTATATCGACGAAACTATAGATGACCTCGTAATGAACTTGAAATCATCCGCTATCATTTATCATTTCTTTTGACGGCATATTTATCGTCTTTCACGATGACCGCGTGTGCGCACAAAATAAATCCTTTAGCACAGTTGATATATAGATCATATTCGTAAACATACGAATTTGCGATTAAAACTGGTCACGGCCGGCACGATTACCGGTCGTCGGTTAATCCTGAATAAGTACTGGCTAACGAACAGGGTCAACAGCTTCTTGTTATCACCGACCAATATGTTGGCACATAACGCCAACACAAGCGCGTATCTCAGTAGGCCAATATCGCAATGCTGACGTCATAATCCCTCTCGCATAGATTTCGAATTGTTTTACTCATTTTCGTGTTATTCTTGATTGATCCAATATTTGCTTGAAAATAAATGTTAGTTATTAATTTAGTTACCAAAATACCAATACACTATTTAATAATAATACTTTATTTACAGTGTGTTTAGTGCGAGTTTTCTAACGTTCTCGATAGCGTAAAAGTTAACTCAAGTTTGTATGCAGTTGGAACAGCGCCCCTAGCGGCAAACGAAGACAAACGTTCCAACTTCGTACACATTTGAGTTAACTTTTACGTTATCGAGAACGTTAAAAAACTCGCACTAAGCACACAGGTCCTATCACGACAAAGAAACGAAAGAGTAAAATTAAAAATTAACGATCCGTGTCAGATGGTCGTTGGCTTGTTACCATATCGTTCTCATCACACCGAAGCACCGACCGTGATGGGACGGTGCCGCGAACATCACATTTGCATATTGTATGTTTATACCTGCTATTACACTGATACATACGAAATCCAATTACCAATGAATTACGAAATGTCTAAAAGATATAATTATTTTTTCTAATATCAAACTTAGGTCGTGTTTAAGTAATGTTACCCACAAACACATAATAAACGAAGCATGACGTAACGTGGGGCAGGATACACCTGCTGTTCTGACCGTCTCCTCCGCGCACCTGCTAGACAATATTAAAAAAATTCGATTTTATTACTTTAGCATGACGTAATTCATCTTTGCCCCGACATTTAGGTAATTTTTAGTGATGGGTATTGTTATACAAAGCTATACTATCAAGTTATACAAGCTTCGATCGACCTGGTATTTAAAGGTGCCTATAGATATCAAACGAGGTCGAGGCTCAATTGCATTAGAACCTTTATGCTGCCCCCTAAACCAGAACGCAGATTACTTTCCAGGACGATCATAAAAATTCGAACGAAACTACAGTACCTTACCATCACACCGCAAACTATAAAATTATTGGGGATCACAATAGGAAATTTTGTTTCAGCAATGTTACGCGCGTGTATTAATCGTTGAAAACGGAGCCGGGGAATCCGACCCTAATATTTCATAATCAAAATCATATTTCAGTGTAGGCGGGCGCTAGTGCTGCCCGGGGAAGGCACGATGGCACGTTCGCAAGAAATATTGCCAGTTCGGCGGCACACTACGCAAACCGGGATATCTCCCATCTCCAGACCGGCCTAGGCCCTTGTGCGGATATCGCCGCGCACGCGGCACGGCTCCGCTCTTTGGGAAATTGCGTACACAGCAAACAAAGAAATTGCACGTCTAGATAAGGAAGCGGAGCGAATCGCGTTTATGAACGCCCCTCGGCGTCGTCCACCCGCTACTCTGTGAACGCCGAATCGTTAGCGTTTCGTTTAGTTCCCCCTTTCGTAAATGTCACACTGAAAACGATTTTAATTTCAAATAAAATTTCAATGATTTACGAGAGTATGTGTCACAGCGTTTTTTTTTTTTTAATAAACCACAGTTCATCAAATATGTTTTAAAGACTAACCCAAATTGCAACATCAATTCATCATATCTTCATATCTGTACATCCCATGAAACAATACAATTGTTTTATGTTATCCTCTTCTTCGTATGTCTTGCGAAGGGTCGTAAGTAATGCGGGAAAAGCTCGATTCAAGTTTCATAATCCGCAAGCCGCTGCCCGTCAGAGATAGGGCGGTTTTCGACGAGGGTTCGTTCGGACGGGAGGCCGTTCAAAGAGAGGCTTAGGCCCAGTCGCCACAAAAGAATGGTAACGGCAGTTTCGGCGTGCAAACCCGAAACGTAAATGGGCGGAGCATGCGCGTCGGTCAACCGATAAACCGCGCCAGCCCCGGTCGGCCAATAAATATTTACTTTCATATATTTGATTGTTAAAATACGAAGCCATCGTAACGCAGTTGTGTGCAGTCCCAGTGAGCACGTTGACCTAAACAAATGAATACGAGTCAACGCACCGTGGATAATCGATATTCATGCAAATGATTGCTTTAATAATTAACTTTATGTGCAAACATTAATACAAAGTTCCAATACATTACGGAGCAGTCGATTGGATTCCCGGAGGGTGCGAATACTCGATGAAATCACTCGAGCCGAAATACGTCGTCTTCCACAACGTGGCGAACCCTCCTCCTTCGAAAATATCAGAGAGCAAGGAATTTTGGGACTTTGAGTGACGTGGCTGCTTCGCTCGACGGGTTTGGAGGGAGATTCTTATGCCAAATATATATTATGTATTTAAGTTGGTAATGGTTACGCGGTGGTCTCATTAGCGAAGTGCGACAATGAATCTTGAAACTAGCGACATTGAATCTTTTGTCCGTGTTCAACCGCTTCAGAAAATTTATTAGTGAGGCGTATCTCAATCCTGCCTATTTTTGCCACGATGCAGTCATGCGTTCAGTTTTAAGGGTGGAACAGCAGCATCGTCTCCAATGAGCACTTCACTACCAAGTAGGCCGTGAGCGCAATATACAGACAATTTATAATTTATCTTTTTTTGTGAAACGAATTTATTAAATTTTATAACAGACGGCGTGTTTTATCCGGAAAACTATTGCGATAGATAAACAATATGATCACAATCGTTTGAGAGAGATTGCTGTTCCAAAAATCTTTAGATTAATGAATCATTTTGCTAATTATATAGCTATGCTGCTATGAATGTATTATGTTATGTTATGTAAGTAAGTAAGTAAGTAAGAATGAATTAAGTTTAAATTGCATACCCACCGATCGATGTACGCTTTAAATTTCCAATAAACGTCATTGTAGCCTAACCTAGTAGTCTCTTATTGCACAAAATGCAGACTAAAGCCTGATTACTACACGGAATAAACACTTTTTTGATATTATATAATTGAAAACGTGCTTTTATTTCGTATCTCCGACATCAAATCTCCATCGTCGAGTCGCCATATAAGTGTCATGTTACCGACAGAAGGACGACTCTCGAAGCCCGTAGGGAGAGGCGGCGCGGCGGCGGGGTGACACTCTAGGCAACGTGACATTTTCGCAAACAAGCCACGAGCGAAGCAGCCGCGCCGCGAAATTTGCAACCTCGGCGCCACTGCCAGATAGATAAACATCAGATATTACATCGACACATTTCTATATAGAAATCTTTGACGTGTATTTATTTATCACTTTCAACTTATATTTAAGTTCACATTTACCGAATTCCGCTTTTTTATCAAAGTATTTTTCGTTTTTTTTTATTTTTAAGGCACATTTATTTAAACGCAACGCATGGCCAAATTGCACCGTCTTTTGACTCGTTTATTTGTGTTTGAAAGGAATGCACAAAAAGTAGCGCGTTGTAACTATTCCTGTGTAGGGCGCATTGTGAGCCCACATAAGTAAGTATCTCCGGACTATTACTGCCGCATAGTAATCGTGCAGTTGCAGAGTGAGACAGCCCTTACAGAATAGGTACAATTGAGACTTCGTTTCTCGAAGTGGACATAGACACCGGAATTCGCGTTATGATTTCTGAATTACGTGATATGTTGGACTTGAATAACGACTAAATAACGACTAAATAAACTCTCCGTGAATTCTACTACAAGTCCGCAGTAATAAAACGAATATATTTTCATTATCTTCCCAACTACTAGATTTATCATTTATCGAAAACGGTTATCAAAATACAATGAAATATTATTTAAAAAACTACTGGTGGTAGGACCTCTTGAGAGTCCGCGCAGGTGCCACCAACCTGCTTATTTCTGCCGTGAAGCAGTAATGCGTTTCGGTTTGAAGGGTGGGGCAGTCGTTGTAACTATACCTAAGACCTTAGAACTTATGTCTCAAGGTGGGTGGCGCATTTACGTTGTAGATGTCTATTGGCTCCAGTAACCACTTACACCAGGTGGACTGTGAATTCGTCCAACCTCCTAAGCAATTAAAAAAAAAACTCCGAAATAAAAAATGTAGTAAGTACCCGAGACGTTGTTTCACTACATTCGTGAAAGCCCATTCATTACCGATCATGCGCGCCTCATAACGCAAAGATTAGCATATTTATCTCTCCGTGCGTCATTAGCATTAGATGCAGGGAGGGGTTAAGCTCGAGTTTACTAAATACATTTGTCAGTATTAACCGTGCGACTGTTTTAAGCCATACGAAAGCCAACGTCGTAATGCCATTAAAAGAAACGGCTGTTATCTGTCTAGATGCCGGCGCTTGAAGTTTTTCTTAACACCAGTGGTCCCGCAGTAGTGAAATTCGACTATAATTAATTGAAATTATAAGTTTGGACATTATGATGGTTCTATTGTCAAAGACTACTATACTTATGTAGTCACAGATTTAGCCAAGACTGCACTAATATTAATAAAGATAAACAATATTAATCTATTCTCAATTTGACCACAGACTTCAAGTAATAACAAAAGTTTGACAATAAACAAAGAGTCTATGTGTGTGTGTGGGTCAAATACATAATAGTGTGTGTAATGCTCTCTTTATTGATTTAATGTATAGTTAATGCTTAATTGAAAAAAAAAATTTGCATTTTGCACTTCTTCTCTATATGCTCTAAGTGTGGGAAATTTCATACTAAGCCGTCCGCACAATCTTCGTAAAAAGGGGTACAAAGTTTTTGCTTCACGTATTAATATATAGATAATATCGTTTTTACAATTTATTCCTAGCCGTAGTCTGATTTCAATTAGATTATTTCTTTTATATCATTATACATCGATGCATCAAAAATGCATCGCTAATATTCACGGGGATCCGAAGGAACTCAACAACAGGTGAGCTGTAGGCTCGTCTTTATATTAAGGCAATAAAAAATATGATCCCAAGTATTGATCAGTACAAGTTTGCGACCTTGAGATCTTTAACATATTAATAACAATTTCTGTTCTTCTGGTTTACTTATACCAGTGTCTCTCTTGGTTCTATCTTGAACACATCGTTCTGCATATTTCTGCCACAAAGTAATCAAACGGTTCTGATCTAAAGGATAAGCAATCATTATCCCTGATTGTGAAAGTGCTTCTTACTCAGCGGCGGCATCTATCCATTATGTATTGAACCTAGATTACGGCTTAAAATCAGATAGATGGTAGGTACCACCAAAAAAAAAAAAAAAAAAGGTACCACCTCATGAGCTCAATTACTAATAACTAGCGGCCAGCTCCGGTTCCGCTCGGGTCTTGAACAAAAATATCAACGATATTTGAAGTTGTTTTATTTTTTCAAATACTACCACTTATTGTGGAATAACTAAAATCGTTAGGCATATGCTGTCGTGACACTTTTTGTAAATATTAATGTTTTCTACAAAGTCGTAGTACATTCATTTTAGTTGAGTTGAATACCTACCTTGTACAAGTGGTACCTTGAATTACATTATTGGAGTTTTAGGAAGGATCCCTATTTTTTTCAAAAAAGATTATAGCGTATGTCACTCGGGAATAGTGTAGCTTCCAAACACTGAAAGAATTTTTCAAATCGGTTCAGTAGTTTCGGAGCCTATTCAATACAAACAAACAAACGAATCTTTCCTCTTTATAATATTATAAGTATAGATTTCAAATATGTTTCAATCATCTATCATCAGTAGCACAATAAGTCTAATTTCTGGTTCAATACTTTGTTATCCGTCACAATGAAAATACCAGTTCTCGAAGAACCTAAACGAACGGTCACAAAGAAACGCGGCATCGTCCCGAGCGATTAACCAAACAAGTTCTTTCTGACGATAAGAATGTCGTGGGCCCGTGAATGGTAAAGATAAGGTATAAACACGGGAGCGAGATAAAAAAAAAACAGTACTATAATTAAGCCAAAAGATCAAGGGAACAAAGTTATGGAAATGCTTGAACAATAAGTTCAAAGTCTTCGAAATTCGAACAAGATACGGTGATTGGTTCGTGTTCTTTTTTCCTGTTTTAGTATTTGCGAGAATCTTTGATGGGATAGATGCTCTGAGAATGGTTTTAAATGATACTTCGTATTTCGATCCGGCTACAATGGTATGCGATATAGAACATTACCTATAAAGTATTTAAACCTTATGGTGAATGCCGTACCATTCAAACTACAAGTCGAATAATTTTGACCAAGCAGAATAATCTGCATTTATTATAAATGTGAATGTTTGTGTTTGTTGCTCAATCACGAAAAAAATGTCTGAAGCGATCTCAATGAAGTATTACATAAACATAGTTTATTACCTCTATATTGACACATAATACTTTTATCATGGTTAACGTCATGACCTGGATAATTGTCGTCAGATGACGCCCGGTATTGGCAGTTCACTAGTTCGTGTTTTTAGGTACCAACGAATTTAAAATTGCACTTACAGTTTATGGACGAGAGACTGAAACAAGCAACTCTTTATCCTGGGGAACAACATCATGATACATTCCTTCTGTATTACACATTTAAAGTGGATAAAACCACGCATATATCTATCTATACTTAATATTATAAAGCTGAAGAGTTTGTTTGTTTGACCGCGCTAATCTCAGGAACTACTGGTCCGATTTGAAAAATCTTTTCAGTGTTAGAAAGCCCATTTATTGAGGAAGGCTATATAAAATCACGCTAAGACCAATACAAGCGGAGCACCAATAAAGAATGTTTGCAAAATCGGGGTTATTTTTACCTTTTGAGAGCTTACGCTGCGTGCGCTGCAGAAACGGTTAGTTTCGCTAAAATAATGTATGACAGAATTGTTCTCCTTTAAAAGATCTAAAAAAAAGTCCGCGACAACACATGTCTATATGTTAAGGTTGGCTCACTGTAACGTTTTTTATGCTAACCAAATTTGTTCTAAAATAAAGCATTATTTGTGAACTATTCCACGCGGACAAAGTAGCGGGCAACAGCTAATTAAAAAAATAAAATAAATGAAACTCCTAAAAGATAATAAAGGATAGATATTCGAATTTAATAAAAGAACATTGACTAAAAGATATTCGGGACAATAATCCTTTCGTGTTTACGTTATCCGTTCATTCGGGTACGTACGTATATTGTTTACAGAAACGTTTGGTTCCGTTATTTTTACCGGATCAAGTAAATTGTGAACTCGTTTCATGCGGACCCGTACAGGTGAACGTCGTTTGACACGAAAACAGATAAACATACATACCGACGCGACGCTGTGAGAACGAACCGGTATTTACTTTAATCTCTTTTAATTAAGTTCATAAAGCTGTACGATTGATACGAAGAAAAGCTTGTGTTGTATGTATGGAACGAATGCTTTCGAAGGCAACAGCATACCACGTATAATCAAGTTGTCGCGTGAATTGAAATCTGAGTAACTTTTTTTATTGCTTAGATGGATGGACGAGCTCATAGCCCATACTTTACTGGAGCCCATATACATCTACGACGTAAATGCGCAACCCATCTTGAGATATAAGTTCTAAGGTCTCAAGTATAGCCCCACCCTTCAAACTAAAACGCGTTACTACTTCACGGCAGAAATAAGCGGGGCGGTGGTACCTACCCGCGCGGACTCACAAGAGGTCCTGCCACCAGTAATTACGCAAATTATAATTTTGCGGGTTTGATTTTTATTACACGATGTTATTCCTTCACCGCGGAAGTCAATCGTGAGCATTTGTTGAGTACGTATTTCATTAGAAAAATTGGTACCCGCCTGGGATTCGAACACCGGTTGTATGTACCGGTATATGTAAGATGTATAGCGCGAGCCGCGATAATTTGAAGAATAGGGATTTGAAATTTTAAACCCTTCTTTATATATAGGTCAGTATATAGCGCATAGAGCTGTGTAGCTCGGAATAGAATTATATAACTATCATAAACATTTTTTTAAGTACTATATCAGACTCCTCTTGTTGCTATATTTTTATTTATTATTTTATTTATTCGTATAACCTTTGCTGGAAGTCTGAAAACGGATTGAAGGTTGTGACCACCTCCATCCACGAGGTTCGTCCTCATGAAAATAATTTATAATATAAAACTGACAAATTCTGTTTTTTTTTTTTTTTTTTTACTGCAATCACGCTCACCGCGAAACACAGTTACATTTACAGAGTTGGCATAATAAAAAAAAATCACACGCAATATAATATGTATTATCAAAATTAGAAAAATGCGTTTTTGACGAAGCATTATTCTGTATAAAAAAATTATGAAATTTAGTCTATAGTCTAACTCTATAGGATTAGTCTATTCATCATCTTGCAACGGAATTATCTTAATATACACCAAGACGAATCTGAACATCATCTTTTATGAACAATAGCAATACCTTCTCTTCTCCTAGTAGGGGAGCCCATGCGAGGATTTCGCGGGATTTACTAAAGCGCGGCAGATTAATATACAGGAGGATACCTTGTACCCGGTTAAGTACCTCCACCAAATATGAACCTCATAAATAAGGCCACGCGTCTAGGGTAAACGATCAGATTCGTAAAAAAAATTGATCATCAGTAATTCTCGAGCGCGTCAGATTATGGTAGGGTGAGTTAATTACATGCTAAAAAGTGTATATCCCACTAATCTGACAATTTGAGAGTGACGTAAAGAAAGGAGAGGGCTACAAAGTTGTACAAAAAAAACGTTTTTTTTATTAGTGTGTATTGACAAAGTATAATTTTGTCCATAACGTCATTTGCAAAGTTTTATTTTCACCTTTTTATATAAAATGTAAACATTTTAATAATACATCGAAAGCCAAAATACCTAATTATAAATCTAAATCTTGAGGTGTACCAGGAATTTTAGTCCATTTTTAATCATCGGACGAACACCAGTTATAATTAAAACGAACTCCAGTCGGGGAGTGGTGTCGCGACATCCGTCGGCATCAATTATAATTGGAAACAATTAGATCGTTCTAGAAATAATTTATATGTATTTATGTATGCAAATTCTCGACAGGACCGCGTGGACTGTCCATCCCCAAGATAGCCGCCTATAAATCCCTTTGCGTTTGTACTAAAATAATTCAACACTTCAGGGTTGAAGTGTCTGAACTAATCAACGCTTTTAGGAGCAGACTTGTATAATACTCCGGGTTATCAAAGTGGAGCTCATTCCGGAGCCTACAAGTGCGTGAGAATATTTTTCTCTTGACGTGAGTGGTTCCAGAGCGAGCACTGGCCTTATTTTTTAATTCACTTACACCGTTGAAGTAGCAAACGGCACACCTGGGTTTTGTTTAAGGATTCATCGTCGTAAAAACTGAAAGAAAGCAACGCTTTTGTACTAAAAAAAGAGCAGCAGGAACCCTAAACTTTTTTTTAGTTAATCTCTTTCTTATTAGATAATTAATACTGATGATCCTTAATCTCGGCCACAAAACCGTATTGATCTATGTCGCGAAACCTCTAAAATTATTTACGAATAACTTAGCAGATACCGCCGTTTTACTCGCGGTAAATTTGTAATTTAAGACAGTAGGATAGTTGTCATTTTCCTAAGTATAAAGTTTTTTTTGGCTTTTATAGGCAGATAAACGTACAGCTAACCCGACAGTAAGGTTGTTAGTTTCAAACGTCGTTCTTGTGAAATCAAGTCGCTCAACTGTTTATAATACTCTTAAATATTAATTTACTAGTTGATATTTCGATTCAATTTCCGCCGCAAAGAAATCTAAATTCCAGGTTAAAGGAGGGGGACATAATGAAAATATATTTTTGCCTTCTAAAATTATACCTCAACTTCAAGAATACAGTTAAGAGCCGAGTATCTAAGACCGAATAAAAAAAATGACATTGGCCATATCGTCACAACGCGAAGGTCAGTTGCTGAACAAACGTTCAAAACTAGACATTAGTAAATCGATAACATTATTGACATTGGTGCCAGAAAATTTATTGAAAATTAACAGTCGTTACTTGATCTCCCATTAAAACTAATTATTTTCGGATTACAACCTTGAGGGTAGATGAACTGTAATGTATTAGCCAATAACCGTATTGAGTGGATGAACTGGCATGGTTTTATTTTCATCAATAATTATAAACTTAATAGATTGTGTTCTCGTAAGAAATTCGCCACATAAACAACAATCTAGATCACTTGTAGCCTTTGTAGTCGTCGTGGCCTAAAGGATAAGACGCCCGATGCACTTGTATCAAGCGATGTGACTATGCCTGTATTCGAATTCCGCAAACATGCATTTATTTACCATAAAAATACGTATCAACACGCATCCACGAACCATTTTCACGATGAACTAATAACGGCATGTAATGACAATCTCTTAGTAAAACCTATTCTCAGACCACCATAATGTGTTCTCGTTTCTCCTTCCGTTCTCCTATCCCCTACCTACCACCGTACCTCCTATTTCTGCCGAAATTCTTGTAATACTAATTAATATTATAATATCACGTCTTAACATCAATTAGTCGTAAAAAGCACATCTCATCTCATAGAAGTCATTACAAACAAAGATTTTTTAAGGTTCCGATGCGATCACAGTTGGCAGTAGCTGTGTTATTAAGACTAAGTAATTAGCTTTAGAGAGGTAGCCAGTTATGTATACATATACTTGAATGTCTCATTGATTAAGTGAGGCACATCGGAATGCACCGGTAGGAATGTTTACCAACATTCAGATATATGTGTCTGTCGATTGCGATCTATAAGGGATATATTGACACGCATAGTAAAATCTTTGGCTGTTTATGAACTTAGAATAGAGCCAGTCCATCTTTTTTTGTGGGATTCACTGGAGAATGAGCACCAGCGTTATCTGAGTTCTATCCTAACATGCTGCAATCGTGAGTTGACTAAAGGGCGTATTATAAATTCTCACGGGTAGATACCACCACCCTTCCATATGACTGTCGCGAAACAGCCATTCCAGTTTTACAGATACAAGCAGCCATTATATACAAAAAGCAATTCAGATGTCGACCCCACGTTTCAAGGTACGTAGAGGCATTTACGACATAATATCATTGGATTTCGATTACAATTTAACACCAGATAGGCCTTGAACTCGTCTTCTCAGCTTAAATTGTAGTAACATTTAAATAAGTTGTAAAAACGAATCATTATAATATTAATATATTGTTTTCATTGTTCAGATAATAAACCTTTTAACCACTGAGAAGAACCGACGAGAAACTCAGTGGGCTGTGTCTATGGGTTAATTTACTCGTCGGGCCCTTCGTCGCAAGCGATGGGTTCGGCGAGGACGGTGACTGATGCCTGAGGTACCCAAAAGCAGCGTTAATGGATCGGGAGAAACCGTAATGACGTGTTTAGGGCAACGTCGACTGTTTACCGTTTGGTCCACAGAATCGTCTATAATAACCTTTTTTTATTATTATTAATATCATAACTTTGTCGTAAATGTCGTGGCGTTCGTGTAAAAAGTCGGCACGTGGACAAAGGCGTCTCAGTCGAAACGTAACTATTGGTTCGCTCGATTGTTGTGAGGATTAATTGTTGTGAAATCATTATTGTTTGAGAAGCGATATTGACTAATACAATGAACCCGATAGCCGAACGGTGACGGCTTTACGGCTCAGCAATCGTTCACGCCAGCATATCAATAAAATATAAGTTGGTTGTTGAAGAATAAATTATCCACGGTCGAAATAGAATTTTAAACGTAATTATTCAAATTGTATAATGTTATCATGAAGTTTGAGTAGAGCTGGATTTTCAAAGGCAGAAAGGTTCATTCGGTATTCCTTGGAATTTTGGTAATTCTAAAAACTATATCTAATAAAGAGTAATTACTATTCACATTATGAGGCCTCCTTGAGCTTCGTCAATGGCCGAGCCCCCGCTGCTCGCAGTTAATGTAATTTTTCTATAACTTCTATCCATTTAAATAATATGATTATTTATATATTTGTCTTCTATACGTTCCTAAACTATTCATCCGATTGTGATGAAACTCGGTACAATTGTTGTTGGCATTTCAATTAAGGCTTCTGTCATAGTGTGAGTATTTGAAACGGAAATCATATTATAATGATACAACATATTATATAACAATAGGAAATTCGAGATTAAGTCGTTTTAATTATTACTACAACTACAACTACTATTTTTTTTTTATTGCTGTGATGGGTGGACGAGCTCACAGCCCACCTGGTGTTAAGTGGTTACTGGAGCCCATAGACATCTACAACGTAAATGCGCCACCCACCTTGAGATATAAGTTCTAAGATCTTGGTATAGTTACAACGGCTGCCCCACCGTTCAAACCGAAACGCATTACTGCTTCACGGCAGAAACAGGCAGGGCGGTGGTACCCACCCGCGCGGACTCACAAGAGGTCCTACCACCAGTAAAACCACCAGTACTAGGTAAAGGATGTCGTGTACAATGATATTATTTAAGAATTCTTTACCTCAGTTAGCAACTTACCAGTCCCATTCACATGTTTGTAGCACACACAAAATTTTGATTGAAAATAACGCAATATTACCGGTATTCCATGAAGCGTCAATGTTTACAAAAAAATGTGAAACACCTAATGTTTATGCTACGTAATATGTAATTTATATGACTACGACTATAGACAAAGTAACACATAAGCGGATGAAACAAACGGCTTTGCGTAACGGGATTGTTAGCTGGTACGCATTACGAGCGATCCGCGTTCTATTTTAATAATATTGAATACACACAGACTTTTATGTTATTAACTTATTACGCTTTATTTGTGCCTACTTACTGCAACTTTATAATTGAGTTTAGAATATGTCTAACTGCTTTATTTTTTGGAAGATGTATTCTGCGACCTATTCATGATAGATACCATTAGATCTATTTTTTCTGTTTGAAATCGAGTTTAATATTTCAATTTTATATTATAACTAACTTTTGCTCGCAACTTCGTGTGAAATAGTTACTTTGGGATAACGCTAAATTGAAAATATTTTTGGATAATAGAATGTTAAGAAGCTATTTAAGGTACCAAAATAACGTTTTTTAACCGACTTCAAAAGAAAAGGTTATCAATTCAATCACCATTCTTTTATCTAGGTATGTATGTATTATATTCACCGATTTCTCGAGAATGCTTGAACCAATTCTAATAATTATTTTTTCTTTTTTTGTTCGAAAGAGTACACCTCCCGAATGGTTATATAATCATTACGATCAGGATCTGATGATGGAATCCTGGAGAAATCGAGAAAAATCTACAATGTTTCAAAGCCTATCTTGCAGTGTTTTGGGTAGTTCTTGTTCTCACGTAGCGGAAGTTAGGTCGTTCAACGAAACAAACTCTTCAGCTTTACAATATTAGTATAGATTTCATACGTTTATATATTATGACCTGGATAGTGTATTTGACTTGGGCTTACCATCTTTAAGTGTAAAAGATTCTTACAAATTAAATTCGATACAAAAAAAATGTTAATGCATTATCTAAAATTTGTACAGAAATGAGTCAATCAGGTGCAAACGATTCAATAGTTTTTCACGAAGCTTAGCTAAGAACTATCTATGTAGATTAATCAAACTTCAAATAATAAATAAACACATTAAGGTCGCTATTTCCGTGAAGATACCGATGTACGACAGGCTTTAAAATTATAGCGCCCCTCTTTTTATTGCTATGCTATAATAGATCTTCGAAGGAAATAACGAGATTAGGAGAGGTTTACTCACTACTACTAATATTAACTATGAACAAATTGCTCCTTCAACGTTTCTGATCAACACAGAACATATATATAAAGATTACTTATCTATACTAATATATAAATCTACAGTGGTTTTTACGGATGTTCCGTTATAACTTCTGAACCATGCATTCGATCGACTTGAAACTTGGTATCCATGTAGAAAATACATGTGCTTAATGGATAGGCTAATATTTATATGAGTGTTGGACGTTAATGATGAGAATCTTTGTGGGGGTGAGAAATAATAATGTTAGTTTTAAATGCCCAGCGAAGCGGACAGGTACAGCTAGTTACATAATAAAAACTACAATTTCGATTCAGTTTCATATTAATCTATTTATTCTATTTACATTAATCTATTTATTTAGTATAATAGTTTTTTGTTAAATAAATAACTGTTTAATTATTTTAGCACTAGATTTAGATTTAATGACGTCAATATACAAATTTTGTAAATGAATAATAATAAAATTTTATTCTCATTTTAAAATTCATCGTTAAGTTTTGGGACAGTGATGAGTCACGGTTCGTTGGATTTTGTATTCGTGCCTCGACCGACGTGGCACCGAATGGGACTGCATTCATGATACCAACTTGTCAGGAATAAATCAATAGGCACCGCGTAATTTTAACTGAGTCATTACTTCGGCTAAGTTTTGTGTTGATTAAATTTTAAACAGAAAATGTAGCAGAATTTAAGTCCTTTGTTCGATAGCTCGTAAACAAAATACCCTTTGAACTTTAATTATTAATCGGCATTGGTTCTCAACGCTATTTGTACGTATGTTCAAATTACGAAAACTCTCTCTCTCTCTCAATTCTAGAAGTATAAGGTCAGATGTCCACATTTTCAACTTTTCAAATCGAAAATTGCATATTGTAGTTACCTAGTCACTATTCACTTATTTATGAAGTCTCCCATCCGACCCGTGGGTCTTACTGTCCCGAGAACAATGCAAAATAACTCGATACGAATATAAATTAATACGATTTTTTTTTTGCAAACAGCTGATTCGATTTACGCAAAACCCACTGTAATCAAGATTTGTTCCTTGTCTTTTATTGAAAACAAATATGATGGTTTCATAGTAGTATTTTAAGCAGCTAAGGTACATGACAGTAAGCATATCCACTCTATGTAGATGCGAATGTTACGATGAGTTAGGTGAATGGGGAATGAATATATTAGAGGTATCAAAGCAGCCCTAAAGTTAGCGTGGTTGGAACACGTGAGGAAAAAAGAGGAAACGCAAGCTATTATAAAAATGAAGAATTTATATGTGGATGAAAACAAGGCGAAGAAAAGAAAGACAAAACGGATGGTTTGTGTGTTTGAAATGAAGGTAGTCGAAGTGAAAATAAGAGTGACTAAAATTAGAGCTAATGGAAGAGAAAATATATTACATCGATCCCTAATAAAGGTATCAAAGTCATGCCTATTTCTGCCGCGGAGAAATCATTCCTTGTCAAAAGAGCCGAAATCTGTCGCGAATACGTTCTGACTTCGACGTCATATCTCAAAGTCAACAACATTCAGATTGACACATAGGTTTTGGAAAGTACTAAACTTTAAGATGGTATATGTATTTTACGTTCCAATACGTTCATTGCAAAAATTACTAATAATACGTAATTTATTTTTCAACTATGTACAACTAAAAATTTCAATACCTAACGTAATAACCTTCAAATCTAAAACAAGTTAATACATCACAATCGTGCAATCTTAAGCAATCAAGGCAGCGTTTGACAAATAAAACGATTAAAAATTAAATTGTTTTAATCGATTTCCAAATTATACGCTTTAACAATAAAACAGATAGATATCAGTACAAAGCCGTGCATTCGATTCGGTAGATATCTTTTCTATATTAAAACATGAACTTTATACAAAAGATATTATAGCGAAACCACTAAGTATATCCGATATGGAAGACACACACGCGAACGTATAGTTAACAGTGTAATACCATCAATAAATTTAGCTTCCGAAAAATCGCAACAGTTCATCATCTCTATACTGTTACATTCCTGAAAAACGATTCTTATTGTTCATAAGTTATAACCCAATATCGGATGTGATGTGACTACGTATTAGGTTTAAAATTTTGCAAATGGTCCATAGTTTATGTCTGGGTGGTCGAAATGACCGTGAGAACAGCGTACATTCAACGGGGCGAATCGAGTTGCGAAACATCTATGAGTATTCCCGGCCAATCGATTGCAACACCAAACGACGTACCCATCCGATTAATATCGCAATGAAATCATCAGATATGATGAAGCATAGAAATGGAACGAATTCATTATGAAGAAGTAGTTAGATACTTTTGAATTTTATGACGTACTACACTTTATTCGCGGTTTAAGGGTTTGAGACCCTTACATTTTTTAACATATTTGCACAAATACCAGACCTGTCAAAAAATGTCTATTTGAAAATGTATTTAAATGGTAACAATTTAATAATGGATTGATAGCACAATTTAATTAAAGTATATTTCACGAAACATAAAATTAATTTCTGTAAGATCATTTAAGCGAATACAGAAGGGAGCCGGGCTCAGAGATGCGTGCTGGGACATCCATATAATCAGCACTGGACAACTGTGAGGATGATGTAAGTGAACAGGTTATATTAAAATACATTAGTAACGGCTTTTCTAAATGATAGCAACTATCATTTCTTACGATCTATGGGTGCTACACAGTCACTTATTAAGAAATTCAAATCAAAGATTTTTAAGTTTTCAAATTTTAATAGTTTAACACTTGGGTACAGAAGGTAATTCATTTGTATACCTTCTATATTAATTAACCAGTACGGTGTACAAAACAAAATAGGACAAAAGGATTCTGGAAGGAATCTGAAATGAAAGGATCTGTGGCGAATTTTAAATATAGCGTTCTCTACACACATTGTTATAGTCTGTGGCAGAGAGAAAAAACCGCGGCAAAACTGAAATGTAAATATGAAATTGATTTTATTTGCGTGATAGTGCATTGATTTTAATTGTAAAGGTATTAGAGATTGTAGATTATATTTGAGGGTCCTTTAGGTAACTTTGGGGGTCCAAAGATCAATAATTATAAATAAAAACGATTTGACGGTAGTTACGTTATAATATTCAAGTATGGTATTCCATACACCTTCTATACATCTTAGTCACCTATGACCGCCAAAACTGTTGAGTATTCGAAACGCGGGAAATTATAACACATCAATGAGTCACAATAATTTATATGACAATAGTGTATAAGTGTCTGCAAAGAGCTAGCTAACCAAGATAGAACAATACATCTCTAGACTAATGAAGAATTTTAAACTTGAATACACTATAAAGAAGCAACTACACTGTGCACCTTTAAAAAAAATCAATACATCTTTTTTTAATTAATTCTCCATAGCTTCAGTTGAAATATTGGTAGACTCTCCGTAAAAGACGATATATTATATGATTTAAATTCCGAACAGTGCTCATGAATGTTGTACAGGATTCATTAGCGTAGGCGAAGTCCAAAAGCGGACAGCTGCCACGCGCACCTGTCTCGGACCAACACCTGTGTTAGAACTCCGCATAACTTCACACTTGCAAGATTCCCAATACGTCCGTATTCAAGTTGGTAGCCACAGTTGGGACGGCTTGGATCGCACCTGCCTATTTCAGCAGTTTTTTCCTACCTATGCTGATAGCCTTGAGAGGTTATTTCAGCTTCACCCTAACGTGTAGGTGAGCTCACGGGGCTCAAACCGAAGTGTTTCTAAAACTGGCCCTAGCAAGAGCAATGCTTCGCAGAATCTACCACCGGACCGGAAACTTTATCAGCTTCACCAGGGCTAGGTGAACTAAAGGACTTAGATTGGGGGGATTTTGCTAACGGCCCGAGCACCTCTGTAAGCGTAACAATTCCTCAGATCTTCTGACCCAGCGAGAAGCACATAGGCTGGAAATCAGCTAATCGAGTGCACAAATCAATCAAAATACATTTATGTTCATAGTCAATGTACACGAAACTTTACTTTTTTTTTTGTCCCATGACACATTATGTGTTTGTAATTTGTACCATCATTGAATACACATGTTCCCGGATGTGCGGTTCTATAATTATACCGCTATCGACTTTTATGCGGCAGAGAATATGAAAATTTTAAATTGGATGCCGCTTTCTTTTATTAGCAACATGTGCAGGTATCCGCACGTTTATCATTGCCTATGAATGCAGAGGTGCATACCTAACTGATGGTGAGTACACCAGTAACCACCGTCGCTTATGGACAACAACAAAGCCACAGAGAGATCTATGCTGTCGCACACCACCATTGTGTCATTGAAAAGTGAATTATTTTTACTTTGGTAGAAACCAAAAAAATGTTCTCCAGAGTCAACAAGTATATGAATTTAATGATTTAGCTTTAATTAATAAATGATTTGGACTTGTCTATCCGGCATGCATACAACAGGTGCACCGCCTCACGGAGCACATTCTCGTGGGACTTAACCAACCAAAACCGATCTACACGGGAGCCCTCTTCTTCGACGTCGCAAAAGCGTTCGACAAAGTCTGGCACAACGGTTTGATTTTCAAACTTTTCAACATGGGCGTACCGGACAGTCTCGTGCTCATCATACGGGACTTCTTGTCTAACCGCTCTTTTCGATATCGAGTAGAGGGAACCCGCTCCTCCCCGCGACCACTCACGGCTGGAGTCCCGCAAGGCTCCGTTCTTTCTCCGCTCCTATTTAGTTTATTTGTCAATGATATTCCCCGGTCGCCGCCGACCCAGCTAGCCTTATTCGCTGACGACACAACCGTTTACTACTCAAGTAGAAACAAGTCCCTAATCGCGAGTAAGCTCCAGAGTGCAGCGTTAACCCTCGGACAGTGGTTCCGAAAATGGCGCATAGACATCAACCCAGCGAAAAGCACAGCAGTGTTATTTCAAAGGGGAAACTCTCCGCTTATTTCCTCCCGCATTAGGAGAAGAAATATCACACCCCCGATCACCCTCTTCGGCCAACCTATACCCTGGACCAGGAAGGTCAAGTACCTGGGAGTCACCCTGGATGCATCCATGACATTCCGCCCGCATATAAAAACAGTCCATGACCGTGCCGCATTTATTCTCGGTAGACTCTATCCCATCATCTGTAAGCGGAGTAAAATGTCCCTTCGGAACAAGGTGACACTTTACAAAACTTGCATAAGGCCCGTCATGACTTACGCGAGTGTGGTGTTCGCTCACGCGGCCCGCACACACATAGACACCCTCCAATCTCTACAATCCCGCTTTTGCAGGTTAGCCGTCGGGGCTCCGTGGTTCGTGAGGAACGTCGACCTACACGACGACCTGGGCCTCGAATCGATCCGCAAACACATGAAGTCAGTGTCGGAACTTTACTTCGATAAGGCTATGCGTCATGATAATCCCCTTATCGTTGCCGCCGCTGATTACTCCCCGAATCCTGATCACGCAGGAGCAAGTCACCGTCGTCGCCCTAGACACGTCCTTACGGATCCATCAGATCCAATAACTCTTGCATTAGATACCTTCAGCTCTAACACTAGGAGCAGGCTGAGGAACCCCGGTAACCGTACTCGTCGAACTCGACAAAGAGGTCGACGTGCAACCTAACCCATGCATCAGCCCGCTGAGTTTCTCGCCGGATCTTCTCAGTGGGTCGCGATTCCGATCCGGTAGTAGATTCATTCGCGAAGCAATTGCTCTTGAGTTGCTAGGTCTCCTTCGGAGGCGCTCGGGCAGTTGTTAGCAAATCCCACCCCTCCTGGCTGAGCCTTTGCTCGCCCACCTGTCCTGGTGAAGCTGGAAAGGCCTCCGGGCCACCAGTAATCTTTCAATCATAAAAAAAAAAAAAAAACTTGTCTATACCATTCTAAATACGTATAGTGGAAGTATCGATAACACTTACGAATATACGGCTACAGATTATATCTACAGCCACATACATATACATCCATTATTACCTGAAACAAAAAAAAAAACACATCATAAGCATATTGATATACACGAGAAAATATTAACATATTTCTTTATTATCCTGATATGTATGTGTGAGTATGTATGTTGGTACGTATATAATGAAATCTTCTAAGTCGCCGACTTCAAAATGTCTTATAACTTGAAAATTTGCACATGCATCAAACAAGGAGGACAATACAAGAATTTTATAACTTCTAATATAGGATAAACAAAATCTATTTCAGCGTGTTTTCTTTAATATTTTTTAACACATTATTTTTACTTCGAGAAGTTGCTACATATACCCTAGCAAGAGCAGTGCTTCGGTGAATCTACAGTCGGATCGGAATCGCGGCCCACCGAGAAGATCTGACGAAACTCAGTGGGATCGAATGTATTTCATTATTGAAGTTTTCATTATCACAAACGATTAAGGTCCTACATGTGAAAATTAGGAATTCGAATATCGTATCGTGTATGCGCCTCGAGAAATCTTCAGAGATTTATATCTGCACACTTGATATTAAATTTATGTTTTGCATACCTATCGCTTCATTAAATGGTCAATTAGAGATTTAACACAAACAGAATCTCATAGTGAAAGTCGCCATAATTTAATTTAGCCAAACCCGGAATGGTCCTGAGAGTCCTTCCGATGATGCACGATTTTACTTACATTCACAACACAATATACACTTTAAACATTATATCTATTGATGACAATATCCATTGAGCAGCACAAATTGAATTAAACCAATAATTACGTATTTTACACGGTACAATCGTTCGGGAGAGCCTGTTGCACTGAAACCTGTGTCTAGGGCATCGAAAATGCGCGTTATACATGATCGATAAGCGCCGACGCGTCGGTCCCTATGTAGATGCAACCGTATAGCAATAACAAACGTGAACTTCAGGATTACGAGCCACCACTAACCTAACTCACTAACTAACACTAAGTATTGGTTGAAAAAAAACGATTTTTAGTACTTTTGACGAAGAATACGAAGAAAAAGGATTGATGCACTAGAAATATGATGCTTTAGAAATAAGCTCATATATCTTCGATTGAGCATTGCATCAACGCCTGGATCCCAAAGGAAGTTAACATATCTCAAAGGTTGTCGTCAACAGTGCAGTCCAGGATTCTCCGATATTTTGACGGTATAAGACGGAGCCCCAAGCGTTGGACTGATCAACTGAAAATCCTTACCCAAACCCCACTTAATGAGTGAATGCGCCAAGCCTCAGTTCATGAATTATAGAGAACAGCTATAAAGGCTTTGATAGACAAGGATTTCACATGACCACGATTACTCTGCCAAGAGTACCCGACTATGATGATGACTTTGGGTGAGGAGTTTAGTTCTTCAAAAGTAATCTGTACTGACTGATGAGTGGTTCGTGCTTTAAAAAGACAATTAAAGAGAATGTTATCAATAAAAACGCAAAGGCCACCACTCATCTAGAGACATGAGGTCGAAGAGGCTTTTTCCGTAACTCGATCGAAGGAGCGCATTTCATTAAACATATTTTGTTTTGTTAGTAGCTGTGAAGTGAAAATCTATGGCTCCGAGGCTGGTCCTAAAAGACTCGGTTCACGTATGCGAGATGAGTAGTCCACCCTAAATCCAAATTACGCACGCCGAATAAATAGTTCGGTTGGGTTCAACGTACTAGCAACGGAAACGAACTTACGATCGGTCGATGGACGGTACACAAAATATCCGTTTTACTGCCTTCTTTGAATTTCATAGCTAGAGATAGTGTAGTTGTTCTCAAACTTTTTAGGAAATCGTGGATTATGAAAAATCACTATGATTAGTTTCGGCCTTTTTCCTTTTAGGCCTGCTTTATTACTTCCTCGGTTTCGCGTTAAATTTGAAACTAAAAAAGAATGGAATACATGCTATTGTCTTTTTGATGAAAATTTCCAATCTGAGGACTTGTCTCTCATGAGTCGTCACTATTGCCTAAGATTTCACTTTTAGATAATAAAACATTTAAATTATTACTGAATGCATAAGATTATAGAACAACTCTTAAAATGGATGTGTGAACCCTAATATAATCTAAACCTTATAAATAAAAAAATTACATTATTTTTTTTAAAAAATCCGATCTTTCTAGACGCCAGAGCCTATCGTTTGCTTTTATTTTTCATTTAACAAAATGGGATTCACAAGCCATATTCAATGAGAATTAGCACACGATTCGATCGTTATTTAAGCTCGTAAAGCTTGGTTGTAAACGGACAGAGGACCGTGCATAATAATGTCGTAATTATAAGCTTTAAATCCTAAATCGACACCTGATAATGCTTTCAGAACATTCAATATATGCATTAGATTAATAATAATTAGAAGCGTTAATAGAGTTGACCAATTTATTTTCATTACTGTTTAATAATATTAATTTATACTTCTTAATATTCGGACTAGTGCAGAAAACTCTTACTTTTTTGTAAGCACTCTATCAATTCCTGTTCAAATGGAAATCTTTGACAATACGATTGTAGATTATAGGATATATATTATTATAGGATGTTACAAAATTACCCGTAAGCCGAAAGGAGCTTAAATGGGGCCTTATAACGAGTCCATTCACGATATTTAAGAACCGTAGTAATTCTGTATAACATACCCCAAAAAAATAAAATAATATTAGTATTTTCACTGATGTGCAAATCTTATTTCAGTAAAGAGTAAACTACGCGGAATGTACCTACATTTTTACCTAATTCGAGGAAAGACAAAAAATTTGACAAGTACGACAAGTACTTGAGTATAATGACATCCTTGTATTGAGGTAGCAAACATTTATGAATGAAAAATAGAAAAACTATTAAAGTATATAATTATTAGGTAAAATAGGTATGTAGGCCTTTCTGTTAAATAATCTTGTTCCCTGACATGACAGCTTACTAGGGTTGACAAAATTTTTGGCTTTGATAATTTATAATTACATAATTATATTTTTTATGAGGTATTTTAGGATAGTACTTATATACATTTTGATATATGATTGTCCATTTCTTTTAAAGGCTGCTTTCTATCTAAAGGTGACGTGACTAAGATAATATTCCATATTATACTACTGTCTGATTCATTCGTGAACCATTATTTTTGTAAACAAAACAATATTCTACTTTATGATAATTATAAACGCATAAAAAACGTTTTTTTTTCTTCTTTCTAATCGAAGCTAAAGGTTTCTATTTCAAATTCGCATGAAGAAATACTGATCGTTTAACTTTTGTATTTTCTTGACACCTTCGTGACGTGATCATGCATGTACCTAGGCAGACGAGCATACGGCCCACCTGATGGTAAGTGGTTACCGTCGCTCATGGACGTCAGCAATGCCAGGGGCAGAGCCAAGCCGCTGCCTACCATAAAACTTTTAATAACTTTAAGCATTAAGGTGTTCAATATTACTAGTCCATACTAAATTAAAATGTCATACAAAATATCGTTTTGGCAGATGCAAAGTTATAAAATAATTAACACAATATCTTCACAACGGAAAAATCCATTCTTAATGCACGAACGACAAAATTAATATTCTTTTGAATATGTTTGTTTACCAAGAAATGTATTTTAATGAAATACACAAGAATAATACTACGTTTCTTTTAAATTTGTTATTAGATGGAAATTTTTCGTTTTTTTTTTCTTAAAACATAAACCATGTCTGCATGAACCTTATTCATTTTAACTTGTTATAGTGTGATAAGAAATTCTATAATTTTCATATTCTTTTTTATAATTGTTGAGCAGACCTACTCACCGGTATCAAATAGTTACTAGAAAAGTCCATAGACATCACAAATGGCATCATCCACTGTGAAACATGGATGAAGTCTCAATTATATTGTGTAACAGCTGTCCAGACCTTCAATCCAGAATGCATAATGGTTTTATAGTAATAGTCGGATCGGCTCGTACACAGGTTTACAATACGTCATACTTGCAATAAGTGCCCATTGTCCATGCCCAATGGCCAATACCAAAATATCCCAAAACGTTCACAGGTTCGAAAGTATTCGATATCATGTGCAAAGCTCCATAAATGTAACTCTTGTAGCATATCGCAAAGTACAAATCTCTAGCAAACAAAAAAAAAAGCAGCAAATATATAAAACTGTTGAGAGTTGTATCTCCACGGCGTCTGGATGGCATCAATCATCTGTATCCACCCTCGCGTCGACGCCCCAGGCAGACCCTGCAGTATATCGAGACCCCACTGCAGAGTACAGAAACGAAATGAACTTGGCAACTCAAGACCAATTGCAAGTATTAAACGACTTTTATTGGCATTATTGGACAAATGAAATTCCCGTGCGCCCGAAAATAGGCCACACGTCGGCAGATGGTAATTAAATAAAATTAAACAGCCAAAAAAAAAACTTCGGTTCGTATTCTCCTTTGTTTGCTGACTTTTGTTTGATTTTCTTTCTTTTTTTAAAGCGGCTTACAGTTTTCTTTTCATTAAAACTGTTTCAAAACAAAATAAAAAAACATTTTTTTCACATGGTTATTCTTTAGTAAATTCGCGTAATTAATATTACCGGAGTACATAGAGATAGCAACGCGAACGGAACGCACAACTTTTTTTTTTATTGCTTAGATGGGTGGACGAGCTCACAGCCCACCTGGTGTTAAGTGGTTACTGGAGCCCATAGACATTTACAAGGTAAATGCGCCACCCACCTTGAGATATAAGTTCTAAGATCTCAGTATAGTTACAACGGCTGCCCTACCCATCAAACCGAAACGCATTACTGCTTCACGGCAGAAATAGGTAGGGCGGTGGTACCTACCCGTGCGGACTCACAAGAGGTCCTACCACCAGTTGACTGCCTGCAGGATGGCGCGAAGACCCAGTGTTGACTTACAATAACCCCTATTTCTAGTTCCTCCCGTTAATACATAGTGTGAAGATCAATGACCTACTTTTTGCAATAAGTGCGCTATCAACATCGGATAGCTATTGTTAACGTCATTTCTATTGTTTCGAATGCTACCTCATTGTAATCGACGACCCTCCTCAGAAATGCCTCTGCTTATTCCGAGCAGATGTTCACCTTAATTCGGATCTTAAAGTTGCTTTTCAGTTAATTAAAGCTACAGCGGAGTGAACAATTTCGAACAAATATAATTAATTTCAATTATTTGTGAGATTTTCAAGAAGTTGTACGTATTCAATTCTGTATTATGCTTTCATGAACAAATTAGTAACTGATAAATAAATAATTAAATATAGCATGTATTTACTTGTCTTCTGTGTGATCATTCTAAAAATTTAATATTGCAGATGTTAATAGATTTACTGTCTGTAGAAGACAAGTAGACGAACCACATGATGGTAATTAGTTTCAGTCGCTCGTGAATAACTAAAATACTACGCGGTTACAGCTAGGTATAAAAAGTTTGATTATTATATAAGATTTTAATTTAACCTAAAAAAAAACAAAGTTATAATACACATACATTTGCCAAACATGTCATTACAACATGTCAAATTGCCAAACATTATCATTTTGCGCAGACGGGCAAAGAAACCCACGTTCGTATTCAAATTCAAAATCATACGTTTCAATTCAATTGAGCAGGCATTTTTTTTTGCCCGAAACAGTAACAGAACAAAGGTTTAATTTTTGCCCGCAACAGTAACATAAATACAAAAAAAAAACAGATTTAACAACAAATACAATTTACAGTAAACTGAGAAGACTTAGAGAATGTTTATAAGGCCCTGCCTTAATGACGGATCGCTATAGACATCATAACCCACCCTGAGATAAGATAAGGTCGAATTATCGTGTGTTTTGAATAAAATCTATTTGACCTTTCACGCCTAGACGCACCTCGTGGCGGAAACAGGCTGTGTAGTGGCGGTACCTACCCACGCGAGTTGACGTAACGCTTTATTGCCAAAAGTGTTTTTTTGCCTTCCTAACCTTCAGGGACTATTCTGGCTTCAGCGTGACTGGTAGCGAGCGTGAGAGAATTTGCTAACATCTGCCCTAATAAGAACAGTGTTTCGCTGAATCTATCTCCTCCTTCCTCCTCGCGGCGTTTCCTCACTGCTGAGATTCGTGACCATTATATGTCGACAAGATTTTGCTCCTTGTAATGTCCCGCCAGCGCCTCCGATCACCGCATGAAGGGCGTTGTGGAATGGGATCTGTAATCTACCACCGGATCCGAATCGCGACCCACTGGGAAGATGCGGCGAGAAACCCAATGAGTTACGTTGCACGTCGTATTCTTAGTGGCAATGTGTATAATCATCAAAATCAAATACCACGCAAATAAACACATTTAAGTTATCGCTAACACTTACACGTATCTTGTAAGTGACTTGAAACCTTACGAACATTGTAAATGTACTGGGTTCCGCATTTCGTCTAACTTAATATTCCGAGACGATATAATCTGCTTATAAACTTGTAACGAGAACACGTTGTTTAGAAAGTTAATTACGTTTATTATAACATAACGAAGCTGCAAAGTAATGGTGGACGCATGAATCGTTTAGCAAATCTATGTGAATTGGGTTTTATATTTTTACTGTCTTGCAATAGTTTTGTTTAGTTGATATTATTTATTGGTTCTTTACTGGATGAAACGGTGAATTATAACGAAACGCGTTAGTTTTTTTAATTACTACACTTAACGGCTTGAATTTTCGGATATATTTCGGGAATCAGAAGCTGAGCTGATAAATTTTCCTTTGAAGATATTACTGCTCGAATCTTGTTCCCATCTGAACATGAAAATTATTTACGAATTTCACTTCATTTCATGTTATACACTAAATTCACGTAATTCACTGAATCAATAATTCGGAAATTTTTCTATCGTCAACATCCTACCCAACACATGACGTCATATGTGGCTTAATAATCTATGAGTAGCTTCTAAATGTTGGCCCAATTGACGTCACACGTCACGAGACTCAACGAAATGAATTTAAGTACTGCCCGATTTCCTATTTAACAAGCTCAACCTTTTCGCTGTTGTCTACAGAACATTTTATGTACGTAATAAATTAAAGTTTTAAGTTCATTTAAATAATAGAATAATTTTACTGCCGCCTGAAACTATTACAGAATGTCTTCATTAAGAATGTAGAAAATTGCGTTACATGTTACTGATGGTAGGACCTCTTGTGAGTCCGCACGGGTAGGTACCACCACCCCTGCCTATTTTTGCCGTGAATTAATGCGTTTCGGTTTGAAAGGCACGGCAGCCGTTGTAACTATACTGAGACCTTAAAACTGATATCTCAAGGTGGGTGGCGCATTTACGTTGTAGATATCAATGGGCTAAACACTTAACAGCAAGTGGGCTGTAAGCTCGTCCACACGTCTAAGCAATAAATAAAAAAACATTCCTAAAAATATTCAAGTACAATCAGATTTAATCGTGACTAAAAAAAACATATCAGACGGGGCACGAAACCTTTGCATATTCGAAATATGTGATCAACGGCAAAATTCAATTAAGATCTGCCATGATTTTACAAGGAAGTACGGTGCGCATAATTTAGCGCATAACGGTGGCGGTCCATTAACCCAGAGACCTTTGCGTGGTATCGCGATCAGCTGAGAGAGCAGGGCTCTTGGCGGCCGCGACTTGGCAGCTTTGCTTGCAGTCGACCACCGCGACCCACTTCCCTATGAAACATTACTATACTGAATCGTTGTTACACTAGTCGTAATGCTAATCGTAATTTCGTATAACAACAAACTGCGAGTTTTTTCATTATTATAACGATTAATTTTACCAATTCCAATGAGTCTTTATATAGAACAGAATAACAACTTATTCAACTTTATTCAAGCGTTGTAATTTAAGGTTTTCAATTATTATTTACTCTAACATTCAAGGTAGTACCGATAAAATTCGGGCTTCTGTGGATATTTCTGTGGATTCATATTAATTTTTTGTTTACGAAAAAAATAAAAAGATTTTAATTTATTATTAAACAAAAATTAAATAGATGAGGCTTCTTTGACGGTACTTCAGTGATGCGATTGACATCGCCAACTTCGGGATATGAGATGAAACCCGTCCAAGTACTTAAACAAAGTTAAAACGGGTCGTGTAACAAATTAAAGAGAAATTAGTACTGAACTGAATTAGTTAACAAACTATTTATTCAACTACATTATTAATCCAATAATATATTCGCCGGCAAAAATAAAACATCATTTCTTCGGTAAACATGAATGTTATGTTCTACTAACAAATATTTTACTTTAACTTTCACACGCGGCTTTGCTAGCAATAATGTAGAAAAAATCTATCGAATGGGAATAGTATTTTTTTTTAAGATAAACCGTACCCTATGTTCTTTTTTGAACCCCTGACGTGTACACAAAATTTCATAATGATCGGTTGACCAGTTAGAAGTGAAAACGTAACAAACAAACAAACTCACTTTCGTATTTATAATATTAGTATGGATTGAATTGACACGCATATTCTTCAACAAAGGAATTTCTATTTTGTTCAATAAAATTATAACTCAAGAGACGCAAAGAAGGCAGTGAATCAACTAAAAATGGACACGCCTACGTAACCTTTTTTGGCTCTACGAACCCATATTTTTCTACCTGCAAAGGATGTCTCAATGCAAAGAATAAGGCACTAAAATATACGATCGTGTTGCTTCACTATGCATAATGTATGTGTGGAGTTCGCGATCTCGTACCTGTTTCGATGCATTTAAAAATCCTTCGAAGAACACATTCCGGATGTATCTCGGTTCTTTTTTTTATCGATACCAAATGCGTTGCCTATTCAAATCGATACAACAGTGTGATTTGATTTCAATATTACTGAAGTAGTTAGTATTCTTTGTCACTGTCGCTAAGTTCATTTGCTTCATTGATTCTAGCACTACCTACCGTACGTTGGTAGAACTACCTCAAAAACATTTGCTAAAACAAAAAAAGTATTACACCTTCTTTGTGTAGTAGTTAGACGCTAAATATAAACAACGGTCTCTGCTACAGATTCCTGGTCGGAGTCAATGTTTATTACAGATTTGTACTCAACTTTATCTTGTATGTTTTTCAACACACACAAAGTAACTTTGAATTTAACAATTTATTTCGTAATTATAGCGAGAATAACTGTTTAACTCTCTTTTATTATTTTAATAGCATTGTTTCCGTCCATTTCCGAACATTTTACAGTTTTCGTTTTAGTTTCGTTACAACAGATTAAACGGTAAAAGCAGATTTCATTATGTCTGCAACTCGCGAATGGCGGCTTGTTATTTTTTATTTGTGTTTATTTTATTTGAGAATAAAATGAAATTAAATGACGAAATGAAAATGATGTTGGTAAGAGAGCGTTAACTATGAATGTGGAAGGATATAGAGGAAGAGGTAGACCTAAGAAGAAATGAATAGATTGTGTGAAAGACGATATGGGTAAGAGGGGAGTGAGCGAAGAAATGGTATATGATAGAAGAGTATGGAAGGAGAAAACATGTTGCGCCGACCCCAGGTGACTGGGAGAAGGGCAGGATAATGATGATGATTTATTTGAGAATTAAAGAATGATAACGAATACAAACATTAGTAGCTGATCCCTTCGTTTAAACACCAACATTTACCGTTTAAAAAATGAAAAATAATAAGTTTAGTAATTTATCTTTTATGATCCAAATTACTGTTGTCGAGACTCATTTAAAATATATTTCAATTAATATAAAGCCGGCCGACGCTTCCACCTAACCGTACTCTATATTTGGGGTGAGATCTGTTAAGTTTTTAGCTTTTTTCTTTTTTTCCAAAGCAACTGTAATAATACCCTTTAAAGAATATCGTTCAGTTTTATTTTTTATTTTTAAATTATATTCTTGGTAATACTCACTTGTTATCCACGGTTTTAGATTCGCGAACAAGCACACGGCCCAATCGATTTTAATTAGTTACCAAAATCATTAGAGATATAATGTGAATATCATTCATCTTAAGATATGAATAATGAGAATTTCTAATTACATATATCTAATGCATAATAGCTATCCCGCGCTAAGCAACACCTTCGGGGCAGAAATTTAAGATAGTAGTACTTATCTGTTTAAGATCGAGATACCCCCTACAGCCGGTTATAAAATATAGACGTCAACAAATATCTTTGAACCTAAAATATCGAGTTAACATATGTCGCTTGACACACACAAAGGTCGCAAACTTGAAGGGCTCCGATGAATGAGGCAACGCAGACCCGGACGGGGGAGGAGCACGCGGGGAGAATACATTTACACCCCCTTCGCAGATCAACAACCCCGCAACCTTAATCAAGATAAACTGAGCGAACATCCAGTAAGGCGCAGGCCGAACAAATTTTAATTAGCAAATGGTGCTGGTCGAAAATAATCTCACCATTGAATATCACATGGTATTTGTCCTGAAAAAATTTAGAATGCACAGATAAAATTCGTTTAAAACCAATAGAGCTTGTAATCGCGAAATTGTTTTTCGTGTTAGTTAGTACTTTTGAACGATTATTCCGTTTTTTTTCCCTACATAAGCTGATAGCCTTGAGAGGCTATTTCAGCGTAAACTTAACTAGTAGGTGATAGTTGCTAACACAAACCCTAGCAAGAGCCGTGCTTCGCAGAATCAACCACGGAGACGCGACCCACTGAGAAGATCCGGCGAGAAACTCAGTGGGCTATATTCCGTGGTGACATCAGCTTAACACTGGGCAAGACGTGAACTACGTGACTACATGAGTCTGCTCATCTATGCCTATACAACTGTCTGTTCCATTTACACTAAACATCACCCAAGTGAAACAAGTGGACTTGATTAGTCATCGCTTCGAGTTAATTTATTCTAATGTGCCTTTTTCGCACGCTCGCGGCTGGGTCGAATGACCGCAGCACGGCTTGCACGAGAGAGGCACCGACATAATTCATCCCATCGGTCTACCTGATACGTTTTCCGGTTAACATTCCAATCGATCAGACCTGACTATCACTAAGACTGGAATATTTCTAAGAGTTCCGAGAAAAATGCATTCACATCGAATCGGTATTAAAATATCTTCAGAGTGGAATATTTTTTTTGCTTCATGGAGGACAGCTAAACAGATGACAAACTGACAAACAGTCTCACCGATGAACCTTACGAGCGCGTTTGACGGAAAGCTATTAAGCAAACCTTACCTTATTACTATTCTCAAAGATATTTTTAATACATTGGTTAAACCGAGTTTAGTGTAACCATGCACTAAATTCCAAAATATTTTAAATATTTCAAGCCCAGGAATGTCTTTGTCTGTGGCACGACTTTTGAGAATATAATGCGACCACCGTTATAAGAGATTCATATACGCATCTTGCACAGTATGGTTCCAAGGAAGGTTGAATAAATATAAATGTATATTACAAGTATTACAAGACCGACGAAGCGTGACTCCCGGGATACGATCAACGTTACTGATATCGAGTAGTCTGTACATATTACGGCGAATGGTCTACGGAATTGAATGTTGATAACATATAATTTCTTGCACGATTTCAATAGGAAACATCGGAGTAAGGGGGCAACGGTGTAAGCCGGAAACATGGAAAGAAAACTAAAAAACGGGCAACACTGTTTAATATTTACTGAGCAATTCAATTTGATTCAGAATTTTTAATGATCTATGCGATATAATTCACCAAACTGTGGTAATGCCTGTTGTCAGTTTGACCAAGTGCAACCTGCATATTTCTGTACCAAAGCTGTTCATTCGTTCTGATTTGAAATGATAGTATTTATTACAATACTAGCTGTACCCGTATGCTTCGCTGGGCATTTAAAATTAACATTATTATTTCTCACACCTGCAAAGATTCTCATCATTAACGCCCCTGCAACTGGTGTAGGGAGTCCAACACTCATATAAATATTAGCCTATCCATTAAGTCCATGTATTTTCTACATGGATACCAAGTTTCAAGTCAATCGGACGCATGGTTCAGTAGTTATAACGGAACATCCGTAAAAACCACTGTAGATTTATATATTAGTATAGATTTAGACTTCGAGCTCACATCTCAAACTGGATTGCGGCATTGAAACTGTGGTCTCGAAACAGTCGCATAACAAGATTTGGACCACGAAATCGTCTGCATTAAAAAATGCATTTATACAATAGTGAAAGAATGTGAGTTCGTCAAAGGACTACTAGCCTGATGTCTCGATATTCGGGGCCGTATTTTGTCTACGTTTAATTTAGCCGGGTACCTGTAACAAACCAGTTTGCTGGCTGTTCGTTCGTAGAACTCCGGATCGGAATCTTTTATATCCACGATTCCCGATTACAATCGTGCGCGTTTAAAACATTTTAAAGTTTTACTACATAATCGCTCACAATAAAACGAGCGATAGCTTTCACACCTCAGTCGAGATGATCCGGAACCGAAGCGGATCGATGAGTAAGCAATTTCGGGGAATCATTAAACCACGTTGCACGTGAGAAGTCATGAAAATGAAATTTAGTGAGTGGTCGGAGTCGCGTGACGGAACGCAGTTTGGTCGTTTGATATTATTACTAACAGAAACCACGAGACGATCGAGAGTGGATGTTGAATTACACGGAGAGGAAAGGACCGGTAACCACTTAACTTGATAGGGCGTGATTTCATATAAGAGCTATTCCGAGTTTCTTTTAAATAACCACAAGAAAACCGGCACCAAAGTTCCTAAATAGTTTCACTTCATGAAATCCCTTCGCTGTCGACGATACGAATAAAAAAAAATCAACGTGGTTTTATTCGACAAGCACAAGGCCTGGAATCGATTGTATTGTTGCGGTGAACGCACCCCTATATCTCGTCAAAATGGTATCACGTGCATCAGTGTTTTTGACATTCATTCAAGCGCTCAACATTATATCTCCCTTTTTTGCTATTAAAATAAAAGCCGTGTTGTATGAAACCACATGCACAGAGGTTCGTGGCCATACGGGTTGCTTGTTCGACTAATGGCCGTGCGACAGACAAAGTCTCTCGTCCCTGTGGAACTAATGACCACTCGAAACGAGAAAATTACTGTGCGCCGTCGACCACATAGAGCGGTCCAGTCACGAAGTAGTCGTTCAGGGCATGTGGAAAACATTAACCATTTTTATTCTTCAATTCCTAATGCGTGACGCGGTCACGATTTATATGGCTATTTTGAGTACAGGTTATGTTATATCCAACGTTTGAATGCAAGGATAAAAGATGTGAATTGATATAATTTTACAGTACCTACTCCGGGAAGGCTACAAAAAGCGAGTAGGACTTAATGCCCAGCTGCGTCGGACCGGGTGCGGTGACCTCGTCCGCATCTGCCGCGCTACTGTTTGGCTTCATTTCACACGCAACGACCACAAATCTAGTTTCATTTTTTTTCAACCATTAAAGTAATTCGCTTTTTTTGGTGTAACAATAAAAAGGATCTACACCTGATCCAAATTTAGTGGAGAAGTAAAAAAGTCCTATAATCTAAGTGATTCGTTTTGTTTAAGGCCAATTATTTAGAAGGTCACGAAAAATAAAGGAACAATGTTTAAATCTCAATCAAAGATCATAGATCTCCGGTACATCTATTTATCTAAACAAACCATTCATTAGTTTGTAAGTGTGGTGTGTACCAAAAGAATTCCGTGGGTTTTCTTATTAAATTTCTCAAAGTTTGCAAAATTTGTAAGAAAACTTAGTCGTTACTTAACAATTGAACTTCGAGTTATGCATTCAAAGGAAACTATGCACCTCGTTGGCGGGACAGCGAGCGCCATGAATTTCTAAGCCGCGCATAAGAGTATAGTTTACATCCAGTAGAACGGGATTGTTGAGTTTCTATTGTGCTGGTTGGAGTCGAAACCTTACACTACGTAACTATATACCTGGTCAGGACCCGGAAACTGGGCTCTGAAGTTGATGAAGCCGGTTCTGTCGTCTTTAGATCTTAAATAACACTTTTGTTGTTCGGAGATGCACTTTATGAGAACTTACTTAACGCAAACCTCGAAGACTGTGAAGTCTTCAATCTCCATTGTTTTTGGTTTTCATAATATGGAACAAGTTAATAGCAAACTACTATATAATTTACTATAAATTAAATCACTCGGAAAATAATTCAGAAAGTAGCTGCCATATTTGATTTCAAGTACTTGTACTAAACAGAGCATTCATGAAACATGCGTGGGACTGTTCGAAGGAATAAATGAAAGACATGAGTGGATGAAGGAAATAAGTACTTACCATTTTTAAGATTTTTGAGTCTTTACATTGAATGATGGTGTTATGAGCCTATAAACCATATCAGACTTTAAAACTCCGGGTTTAAAGGCTATTTTCAGAAATCTCATGTGATGAATGTACGAAGTAAAAGTACAATTAACAAAATTTTGTTGCCCGTTTTCTCAAAATTAACAAATTGTATCATAATATCCTGTTCATCCACTCATGTCAAACTTAATTTGTTTTCAAATTTAATTGTTGTTTTACGCTCTTTGCCTTTGAGAAACGAAAAAGTAATAACCGTACTTTAGATTTCAGTTACCCGGAATACTTCCTCGTCAATGAATGTTAACTTTTAACGTTTATTTCGGCCACAAACCTAAATTACGTGAAACAAAAAGTACCTCGAGGTTTGATCGTCGCCATTAATTAACATCGTAAAGAACGTAAACAGTACGATATTTAGGCGACCAAACACTATAGCTTGCTGAAAACACATTCAATATAAACTAGTGGTCCCGCAGTAGTCGAAATTCGACCATAATTAATTGAAATTATAAGTTTCAACATTATTATGGTCCTGTTGTTACATATTTCGCCAAGACTACACTATAGACAAATACTCGTAATATTAAAGATAAACAATACTAACCTATTCTCAATTTGACTACAGACTTTAAGCAGTAACAAAAGTTTGACAATCAACAAAGAGTATATGTGTGTGTGTCAAATACATGGTAGTGTGTGTAATGTTTTCTTTACTAATTTAATGTATCTTTTATGCATTAAGAAAAATGTTAGCATTGTGCACTTCTTCTCTATATTCTCTACTAGCGACCCGCCCTCGCTTCGCTTCGGAAACATTAAAACACACATGAAACAAAAAAAAATTAAAAAAAAATTTTAAAAAGTAGCCTATGTTCATCAGGGACAATGTCGGCTTCTAATGGAAAAAGAATTTTTCAAATCGGTCCAGTAGTTTCGGAGCCTATTCGAAACAAACAAACAAACAAATCTTTCCTCTTTATAATATTAGTATAGATAAGTGTGGAATATTTCATACTCCTCCGTCCGCGCAATTTTCGTAAAAAGGGATACAAAGTTTTAGCTTCACGTATTAATATATAGATGTTACAGGCGTTAACGTCAGAATGTATTTCTGAGTAAGTGGAATATCGTCAGGAGTATATCGTCGTTTTGGACAGTACAGTATACAGCGCGTTGCATGACGCCGTGGACAGGGGAAAGTGGAAAAACATCTTAAGATTGAAGCTCATGGCGATGGTGGTCACGACCCTCAGACATGAGGAACACGATTCGAGGAGAAGGATATCGTCGTTGCCAAACCAAAATCTGCTATGTGCACTTTTAGACCTTTTCGTACAGTTCACACCCCTATCTACCGTATTAAAAAAAATGTTATGTTAAAAATTCACCATCATATAATATTTTATACGAAAATGTTTTTACTCGTTAAGCAATTCAAAATAGAGTTTTTGCACATAGCAGATTTTGGTTTGTCAGCGACGATATACAAAAATAATATCCGACGTCGAATAAATTGAAATGATTATAGCTAGGCCTAAGACGTGACATTAATTCGTAGTCACGAAGAGAGCGCGAATGCAATCACGGGCGGGAAGCTCATTCCGGCTGCATCTCCGGCAGCTACGAGCAACGAGACCAGTTAAATTAAGGATTCCGAACGTACTAGGCGACGCATGGGAACGTGGATGCACAGCAACATTACGACTAACACTTGCGATTTAGCGTCGACACAACTCGATTAGAACTGAACGGAGTCGAACCAATAAAATAATAATAATATAACTCTTTATTTGACACCACATGTACAGAGTAAGCATATAAAACAAACAATAGACGGTGACATAAATTGGCGGCCTTATCGCTGAAAGCGATCTCTTCCAGGCAACATTGCAGGGAGAGGAATAAGCAAACTAGCATGGACGGTGCTAAATCTTAATAAACTTACATAAAAATATTTTATCGTGTAACTAGTTTCAATTACAAAAAATAATAATTAATAAACGTTCTCAGGAGAATTACAAAATTCGAATCGTTGAAGGAAAAACTAAGGCAAAATTAAGAGGTTAATTGAATTAGTAATTAATACTGCCGAGAGTCATAAAAACAAGATAAAGACATTTTATCGTTGTTGCACAAACGACTTAGAGGATGGTAGGGGGTGGCATCGCGCTCGGAATATACAATCACTGACAATACGCGTCAGCCTTTAGATAGAACATCGTTTCGCAATAAATCCTCACTAAATTCAGTTTGTAATAGCGCACTTTAAATTCGATATGGGTACGGAAAGAACTCTTTTGTGGCATTGCAGGGAGCATTCTCGCAAGGCTTCGATAAACCCGACGCTAACATCATTTTAGTACCTCCGGGTCCCCCGGAGATAAGTTTAATTTGGCTAATTTAGCTCAGCAGTGAAACCCTGGGAGGTAACTAAATGTGGGTCAACGGCCTAATCACTACCATTTGGCGAGGAGAGCACGAATGATATCATTCTACATTTTATCGTCGCAATGGTCAATTTCCGGTCAAGTAACGGTCGGCTCCAAAATACGAGAATGTATATTTTATTGGAATTTACTGCCAACCTTGTGGCACTAGGCCCTGCTATAGTTAGTTAATCGTTACAGTGTCACAGTTACTAAGCTAGGATCACCTCTTGTGGTCCAAGGCCCAAATTAAATATCTTTGTTAAAGATAAGCTCCAAAAAAGAATTGAACTAGGAACTTCGGAAATACAGATTGGATATGTTAGCTTGGCTATGAATTCGCGAAATCACTCTGAATGTGCGATAAAAGGCTTTGATACAACGTAATTATGACGCGCTGATAAATGTGCTAATAATGAATACCGTTAGTTTGTGATATCAACGGCTATTGAATACAGTCGAAGCGTCGACTATGTTCGCCCACAGTGAGGCCGTATTTTGCAACACTGCAGGTTGGCAATTTGACATTGTGTATACGTTCTCACATGGACACCGAAAACGGAAACTTAGGTCACGCTCTTTGCATACAAAATAAAACGTGTCCAGAGTACGGACGGTACGCGAAGCTTACCACTGGTCCGACTATTTGCATTACTAATTTAATACACTATCATTTACTGAATTTATAAGATTATTTTTTTAGGATCGCTGGGACGGGTGGGGGTTTGCTAATAGCTACCAGAACGCCTCTGAAGGTGACTTGACATCTCCTAAGCATCTATTACGCTAATGCATCAACTTCCTGATCGGAATCGGGACCTGATGAGAAGATCCCGTCTAGAAATAGCGGGAAAACACATTCCGACATAAGACTGTCGTACTCTTCAAATCTGAACCCATGACAAGATGGCGGTAGCTACGCGTGCAAACTTAAAAATTCGCCCTATCCACATGTAATCAGGTAAGTTGTTAGTTATTACACGATGATATCCCTTCTTGGTGATATTCATCTTGGATGTAGCTCCTTAGCATATTATGCTTTTATGTATTTCCTTTGATAAATTGTTTTCTGCCTGCGGGTTTAATTGGTTCGAAAGCCACAACAGGGCGCCTTATCCTTTATGCCCTGAAACTTCGTATAGTTATTAAAATTATATTGTAATGTATTAAATTCGTTATATTGATGAACTAGTAATGAACGAGTATGAAATAGTACATACATAAATACAAATAACATAACACTATTTTATATAAACTAGTGGTCCCTCAACAGTCGAAATTCGACTATAATTAATTGAAATTATAAGTTTCAAAATTATTATGGTCCTATTGTTACAGATATCGCCAAGACTACACTATAGACAAATACTCGTAATATTAAGGATAAACAATACTAACCTATTCTCAATTTGACTACAGACTTTAAGCAATAACAAAAGTTTGACAATAAACAAAGAGTACATGTGTGTGTGTCAAATACATTGTAGTGTGGGTAATGTTTTCTTTATTGATTTAATCTATCTTTTATGCATTATTTAAAAAAAATATTAACATTGTGCAGTTCTTCTCTATATTCTCTATAAGTGTGGAAAATTTCATACTCCTCCGTCCGCGCAATTTTCGTAAAAAGGGATACAAAGTTTTTGCTTCACGTATTAATATATAGACAATACAAATGAATATACAAGATATAAAAATTAACAATGATAAAGTAGACCGAGAAATGTTCAAACGTTCATAAATTCGATTAGGAAGTGATTGATGTATCCAAGGATGGAGGGCATCGGGGGCGACTCCGTGTGCGGTCCCCCACTTTTGCGTCACAGTCGCACAATAGACGCCTAGGGGAGAAACGGCCTACACGTGATCAATACTATGTAACGCGAAATAACAAAAAAAGGAATTCCATTTCTTAGTATTTCACTGGCTTTACAATAGAAAGTTCCCAAAAATATGTGTGAACGTAATTACTTTGATAACGGCGTCTTTTATTATAGTCATTTTCGAGACTAATAATAACCGTCATTGTAATCGAACGACAGGTCTTTTATTAGTAACTATTTGTGTATGAAATTTGTTTGATTTTTTTCACGTCCTTTTAAATTTTGATAACGTCCCATTTCCTATTCTCTGATCGACGGGAACGTGTGACGCCGTTTCGTTAAAAGAAATTAATGAATAGCAGGAAATTATAATTTATTTCCATTTCAAAGGTAGGGACCGGATAAAGAATCCAGAGCGCGGTGCTCTGAGGCCCCCGGGTGTGACTGGAAACAAAAATTATGGCGGGTCTCCCGCCTCGCCCCCACCGCCGCGTCAGGCACTGAACACGAGGTAATTTACGAAATCCACAGAACAAAATAGAATAATTTGCTTAATTACATTTAGAATGGATTTGGGAGTTCGCGTACTTCTGCTGACACTAAACAACTGGTCACGTTTGAACGAGCAGCCTTTGACTTGTTTCACCTCGAGAACGACTTCGAGATTATTTCCAATAATTTTTGTGAATATTAAATTAAATATTAAATATTTACCGACAATCACGCCGCGTTAACTTGTCCCGTGGTAAGTTCGTAAAGAACTTGTGTTACAGGTACCAGATAACGGAAATAAATGTAAGATTTTTATTATGTACATACATAACCCTGGAAAAGAAAAATTTATATTTTTCATACAAATATCTTCCCTTGGCGGGATTCGAACTCGCGACCCCCCTTGTGTAGTGACCATGTCACTTACCACTACACCAGACGGCCTACTGGACCTGGCCTACCTACAAAACTACATTACGGCAGTAAGTGAAAAACAGCTTTCCCAAATATACCTGTATACAAAACACGTAGATAGCGCCGCAAATAGTGCGAACCTAAATAGGACTATTGAAACCTTCATCGCGTAATCATCGAGCACTTAGCCTCCATCTGTTATGTTCAAGATAATTTACCAGCCAATGTAGCGACTTTCGCTGTACATCTGCGGTTCCCGTGTCAATAACCTAAAAACTAAACACAACTAAATATGTATATCGGTTTTGATAGCATCAGAATGGGAACAACGGACTAATTAAAAGGTTTGAAGGCATGTTTCTCGTAACCGTAATGTGCGCTGTTTTATGAGGTAGGTACTCATAAATACGTGGATAGAACAAATAAACAAGTAAGTCATGTTTTTTATTCAAATAAATTCAAAAATTTTAGATACAGATCAATAACGTTGCCTATACGAAATACCTAAATGTATTATTCATATCGCATTGTTTACACGCTCCGATCGAATCTCCAGAAAGGTACACTAAAGATACATTGGACATATTACAGCGTATTCGATTAATCGAATTAAATTAGTTGAAGTACTTATGTCTATATATTAATACGTGGAGCAAAAACTTTGTATCCCTTTTTACGAAAATTGCACGGACGGAGGAGTATGAAATTTTCCATACTTATAGAGAATATAGAGAAGAACTGCACAATGCTAATATTTTTTTTAAAATAATGCATAAAAGATACATTAAGTCAATAAAGAAAACATTATACACACTACTATGTATTTGACACACACACACATATACTCTTTGTTTATTGCACTGAAGTATTGTCAAACTTTTGTTATTGCTTATAGCCTGTAGTCAAATTGAAAATAGATTAGTATTGTTTATCTTTAATATTACGAGTATTTGTCTATAGTGTAGTCTTGGCGAAATATGTAACAACAGGACTATAATAATGTTGAAACTTATAATTTCAATTAATTATAGTCGAATTTCGACTACTGCGAGACCACTAGTATTTATAAATTGGATATACGGACAACGGCAATAATTTGGTTGGCGCGCATATCGGGAGGAAAACTTTAATTTGTAATACATATATTATTAAGTCCGTTCTATTTCCATGTTTCTGCGTTGCAAATCTTCGCTCCGAATGTCAATGGCACGTAAGCGTGTGTTCACACGGTCGCACGTAAGTCGATAAACAAAATCGTTAGGTTGACTGAACTCGTAGGGGGAACCCGGCTCATATTGGCCAATTAATCTTCCAACATCAGGTGCGTCTGAAACGTATTTTGAAAGAAAGCCAAGATTTTAGCTCAGTTATTGTGTGTTCTATACTGTGATTGATATAACGCTACCCTAGATATTCGTTTTCGTTCGCTGTTCTAATTGTAACATCGTTAGCGGCTACAGAATTGATTGGATGTTCATAGAAAGAAGCGCTTGTTTATTTAGTTAAAGAGATTGACATTACAATTACTACTATTATTACTATACTGAGACCTTAGAACTTATATCTCAAGGTGAGTGGCGCATTTACGTTGTAGATGTCTATGGGCTCCGATAACCACTTAACATCAGGTGGACTGTGAGCTCGTCCACCCATTTAAGCAATAAAAAAAATAAAAATAAGTACATAAATTAAAATCTTGAACATATACTTCCTTCATTAGTTTACATATTATTAAAATACAAAATATGTACGTCATTTCACACAAGTTAGAACTTTTTTGTTTAAACTCTACGCAACATCTATTTCATAGACAATCTTAATATCCATTTAATTGGATTTGTATAGATTAATTTCATTAGTTGGTTGCGAAAATTCTTACCGAAAATAGATAATTTGCATACATTATACCGTACAAAATTTATATTGGATGTGCGAATATAAATTTTGGTACACGCGATAACAATAAGTACCTAAGAGATACAATACGGTTCGTATAAAACGTGACTTTAAACACATCCATTTATAAAAATAAACACGTGCATTATCCGATTCGATCATCGGAACGCACTGTGCCGATATTATTGCATCTTGGTATTTTTCTTTAGCAGTTTTTTTTTGTTTGCAAACAAACTATAATCGAGTCGTGACGTGATTTTACCACCCTAATCGCTTTTAAAATATCAGTTAGATTAGGTTAGGTTTGTCTCTTATAAATATGGTGCAAGTCATAAATCGCCTTTTAAAATACAAAACATTATACTGAGTGCTACATTCATTACCATAGGTTAACTATCTTGCTTTCGTACAGAATATCTTAGAATTCTTTCACAATAATAATAACATTTTAATAACACAAAAATAATTAGCAAATATTGACGCCAAAATGAGAACACAATGAATACAATCTTATTTGAGAATGACAGATACCTTCTTTTTTTATTATTGCAACAGGAATTAATCTCAGACTATAAATGATTTACACGTTCGTGTACCTATGACAGCTTGGTCGTTTGCTGGCTTCGGCTAATATTAAAAAGCATACATCAATTTTATTATTAAAAGCAATTCATAAACTCGGATTTTTTACGAGTTGAATTATCGTGATTTTTAAGTGTTTCGCAAAACGTCCTACTCACGCTTCGACATCACAAGGTGTCAACGGCCGTCCTTCAATGTGCCTTTGTGTGGAACTCTTTTCATCAGTGGGTAGTGACGTGAAATTTCAGTAGTTTCACGCACACACAAATAATTTAGGCCAATGCCTCATCGTTACACTTAAAACGTAATTAGCTTTCTTGAAATAGATTATATCTCCTTAATAGTCGCTGGGAATCAGGCCAAGCTAAAACTTTACATAATACAAAAATAACAAACGGATTGGTAACATACATGAACTAAAAAAATTGGGTTTCTTATAGGATAATCTTCAGGTATTCGAAGCCTATCAGTGTTACATGGAGGTTGTAAATACTAAAACGCGTCTCCAAGGCGGAGCTGAATTATATTGACATTAAGAACAAAGAAGCTACCTGCTTGTGATGAAAATTAATTATTGACTTTTTTAAGGCCCTTAAAGGCAGACGAGTATATGGCATGCGTGATGGTGAGTGGTTACCGTCGCCCATGGACATATGCAATGCCAGGGGCAGAGCCAAGCCGCTGCCTTCCGTTTAATACTCTTCACAAGCCTCGTTTGAAGAAGGACATGTCATAGCGCCCGGGAAACACTGTGGAGTGGAGCTCATTATAAAGCCGGATGGTACGTGGCAAAGAAGATCGCTGGAAACGCACTGTGGATGAACGCAGTGGCTTCAGGTAGTATGGATGAACTCTACTCTGGTGGCGGGCTGTGCGATTTATACCTCAGAGCACTACTTATTGATTTCAACTAAAGTAAATATGTTGTTTCGTGTGACGTCAAATGAAAAATTAACAAAATGTGTCTTATGTCGTTATTTATTGCCTGCCACAGGGACCATAACACTCGGGGAGAACATTTCAAAACCTTCAAATTAGTATTCATCACCATTACGCAAACCAGCGGCAAAAATTGTTTCTTTAAACGCTTTACGGGCAAATGTACCGTTTGGGCACTGGCAATATTTGACGAGTTCTTTGTTCAAAACTTTCCCAACATAGAGTACATGAGTAAACCTACACTACCCACTGTGAATACAAAAGCGTTTATCGTACATTTATCGCGGTGCATTCATAATACGTTACTGTAACGTGCTTACAGCTGAACGAAAACATTAAGCCGTATGAGTAAAATTTTAATTTCGTTTTCAATTTCAGATCGGCGTTATCAATGGCTCGTTAATTATAGTTTAACAAATGGAGCTGTACCGAATTTACCCAGACGACACGTGATAACGTGTGTAATTGGAGCACGCTGTTTCGCCTTGACTAGGAAAATTTTGTCAGAACGAAAAGTATATATGTACTAATATTTAAATCCACAGTTGTTTTTTACGGATGTTCCGTTATAACTACTGAACCATGCATCCGATTGACTTGAAACTTGGTATCCATGTAGAAAATACATGTACTTAATGGATAGGCTAATATTTATATGAGTGCTGGACTCCCTAATAATAATGACAATAAATAATAATGTTAATTTTAAATGCCCAGCGAAGCGGGCGAGTACGACTAGTGTTTCTATATACGTACGCTATATTGGAACACATATGCCTTACATGTAGTCTTGTTGTATTTGTTTATGAAGACTTTTAATCTTCGAGTATAAATAGACATATTAAATTTTAGACTCCTAAGCATATAAATAAGCCTCTGAAGCGAAAGTTAGATATCCGATACTGGTAACAACTTCACTATGTTGTCATGTTTAACAAACTTCTATGGAATTAGGATTTCGATCCTCTGTAACCAGGTGGGGCGTTAACAGCATATCCAGTACTGTAATTCAACTACACCTGGCTCATACAATTGGCTCACGATTAACAAGATTTTTATTCCCATTTGACAAAGGTTGCATTTAAAATCTATACCGATTTTTCGTTTCACAGCGATATTAAGTAAACAAAAACAGTTCGAAATGAGTGAAACAGATAGAAATATTCACCACTACCTATTCTAAAAATTCAATTTAGAAATCACTAATGGTCGAGGCCTAAATAGCTATCTAAATATATAAAAAAACGATTATGTCGTTTCCCTACTGGCCTCGAACCGGCTGGACCGATATTAATGAAATTTTCAAATTGGTCTATCGAGTGATCCCGAATGTTTGGTAGCGATCGGAACGAAGTCAAATCAAAGATCGACCAGGGACCCAGGGCCAGGATCGAAGTGGGTCAGATTTGACTGGTTTACAGTAATTTCTAGCTTTATTTTTTTATTTGGAGACTTTAAAGCTGTGCAGTAGTTATTCTTGGCACTTCAGGAATGACTTCCAGCAGAGCACTATCAACACGAGATAGTCGGCGCCGGAATCGTTTCAACAAAAATCATCACTCCTTTGTTTTTCATTCGTCATTTGCCTAGCGAAAGTCATATCGAGCCCTGGCCCATTTCAATGACAGTTTATGTATCTATAGAGATAAGACGATGATGATAAGATATCAATGGTAACTTCAATATTACGTCTGATGGGCAGCAGCACTGACGCTATGGTATCCGAAGGCATTTAGCATTATATAGGTCGAGAACTCGTCTGCTAGTGCTGTGTTGGTAGAAACTATTATTTTATTAAGTATTTTGCGATGACTAAGTCGAAAATAGCTAATTTGTAGGTAAACACTTCTCATTCAGAAACTTTTTAAAATGTTAACATCTAAATATTTAGTAATAGTTTTCTTTTAGTAACGTAGTAAAAATTAATAAAGTCGGTCAACCTTAAAAAATATTGATTCCGATCATAAGGCACATGTTCACGCTTCATTACGATTCGAAATTGGTTAATTAAATTATGTCACGTCGCATTATAAGAACGCACGGTAAGCAGTCTGCGGGCCGGGCGATACGTTTCCGTGACCCGGTTAACGGTTGCCGGGCCGCGCTCTGTCGCCATCGGCAACCGACAATGAACCGCCGCCGTTATCATCACTGCACGAAACATCTGCAGTTCTCGCTCACTGGCCACATGTGTACTTACCTACGCGAAGCAAGATTACAAATGGTTACCATTCAAGATCGTAAAAATGCGATTTTTTTTTTTTTTTTTTTTTTTTTCCTACCTAAGCTGAGAGCCTTGAGAGGCTATATCAGCGTAACCCTAACTTTAGTAGGTGAGCTCACGGGGCTCAAACCTGACGATGTTGCTAACACGAACCCTAGCAAGAGTCGTGCTTCGCAGAATCTACCACCGGATCGGAAACGCGACCCACTGAGAAGATCCGGCGAGAAACTCAGTGGGCTGTGTCTGAGAGTTAATTTACTCGTCGAGCCCTTCGTCGCAAGCGACGGGTTCGACGAGAACGGTGACCGGTGCTTGAAGTACCTAAAAGCACCGTTAGTGGATCGGGAGGATCCGCGATAACGTGTTTTGGGCGACGTCGACTGCTTTCCATTCTGTCCGCAGGATCGGGAATGTAGTTACCGGCGGCCACGATGAGAGGGTTCTCGTGTCGTGCCGCTTTATCGAAGTGGCGCATGGACGCCGACTGCAGATACTTACTGATGGACTCTAAGTCCAGGTCGTCATGGAGGTCGACGTTCCTGACGAACCACGGGGCTCCGACGGCTATCCTGCAAAAACGGGATTGAATAATTTGGAATGATTTCAAGTGTATGCGGGCCGCGTGAGCGAACACTACACTTGCATAGGTCATGACGGGGCGTATGCAAGTTTTGTAGAGTGTCACCTTATTTCTAAGGGACATTTTACTTCGCCTACATATCATCGGGTAGAGACGTCCTAGAATGAAGGCGGCACGGTCGCGTACCGTCTTAATGTGGGGCGGAATGTCATCCTACTGTCGAGGGTGACGCCTAAATATTTGACCTTCGGGGCCCACGGTATGGGCTGGTCGAACATCGTGATCGGGCGAACGGCGGGGGCGGGGGTATTGACGCGCCTAGTCGGGAGGGGGATGCTCAGCGTGGTGTTCGGAGGGCGACCCCTTTTGAAGAGCACCGCTGTGCTTTTCGTGGGGTTAATGTCGATGCGCCACTTCCGGAACCACTGTCCCATGGTGGTAGCTGCGGTCTGAAGTCGTCGATGAAGCAACGCCTTCTTCCTACACGAGTAGTAGATGGCGGTGTCATCGGCGAAGAGCGCCAGATGGGTCTCCGGAGACCGGGGTATATCGTTGATATACAAACTGAATAGTAACGGGGAGAGGGCGGAGCCTTGCGGGACTCCGGCTGTGACGTGACGGGGCCGGGAACGCGTTCCCTCGACTCGATATCGGAACGAACGGTTCGACAAGTAGTCTCGTATGATGAGCACGAGTCTGTCTGGCACTCCCATGTTATACAGTTTGTATATCAAACCGTTGTGCCAGACTTTGTCGAACGCCTTCGCTATATCGAAGAAGAGGGCTCCTGTCGGAATGGGTTTCCGCCTGTTCAGCCCTAGTAAGATGTGCTCCGTGAGGCGGTGCACTTGATGGACGCACGAGTGTCTGGCGCGGAATCCAAACTGCTCGTCTATCAGAATTTTGTTCGCGGATACAAAGTCCCAGAGGCGTTTACGAAGGAGCCGTTCGTATAATTTGCCTATCGCCGGGAGGAGACTGATGGGGCGGTAACTCGCGGTTTCGTTATTCGGTTTGCCCGGCTTGTGTATGCCGATAACGTCCGCTTCTTTCCACGCCGCGGGAAAGATGCAGTTCGTCATAGCAGCATTTAATATCGTGGCCAACATCGTTATCAGTTGGGCTGGTAACAGTTTTAGCGCGCGGTTGCGGATGCCGTCGGAGCCGGGAGCTTTCCGTGGTTGTAGGCTATCGATCGCCTCCTTAACCTCGGAAGTGGTAATGGAGGGTAACGCGTCCGAGGGCGGCAGGGAAGCTCTGCGCTCGACCTCCCTGTCGACGAACTCGGTGTGTTCGGGGTCCGCGTGTTGAGTGCTGGTGGTGCACTGTTCTTGCAGTGCATCGGCCAGCAACTCTGCCTTGTCATCGTCATCGTAAGCCGGTGGTTGGCCTGAGGGGCGTACGAGAGGCGGCATAGTGACGATAGTTTCGGACTTGAGGGTCCTAGCTAGTCGCCAGTATGCTTGGTGAGTGGGCGCGAGTTCTTCTAAATAACTATCCCAGTTTTCGTTTCGGGCGTCGCTTAAGCGGGATTTGACCTCCCGCTGTAAGCGACGCATCCGAGTCCGGTTTGAATCCGTGGGATATCGATCGTAGGCCCGGATTGCCGCGTTTCTGATTCTAACGAGGTCCCTAAGATCGGGGGAAAGTCTGATGCGGTGGAAGCAGTCCTCCACATCGACTTGTTTCGAGGATCTTATGATCGCCGTCGAGACGTGATCAGTGAAGATGTTTATGGATTCGACGGTATCCTCGGGGGATGGAGTTGAATCCGGGCCGCAAGGGAGGATTGGTGGAGCGGTGTCAGCTAAGCACGTGCCCAGCTTCTTCCAATCCACCATGGTCCTCGTATCTGGTTCGCGGTTGAGTGGGCGACCGAGCTGCATGACGACAGGTCGGTGGTCTGAGTCGAGTTCTGACATTGCCTCGATGGAGCGCAAGCGCAGAGTTACGTTCCTCAGCAGTGCCAGATCTATTGTGCTCGGACGACGCGCGGCGTTGTACGGATAGCACGTGGGGGTCGGGGGGTTGAATACTTCGAATGTGAGGTCGTCTATGAACGCGTCGAGACGCCTACCGTTCACATTCGTGCGATGGCAGTTCCACCTAGTGTGGTGGCAATTTAAATCGCCTGCCAGGATGACCGCGTCCCCCATACCGAACAGTGTCTCGAGGTCACTGCTCAGGAGGGGTTTGTCAGGGGGGAGATAAACGGATGCGATGACGATCGGCTGGTGTCCCGTCAGCGCGATGCGGCACACTGACGCCTCGATATGTAAGAGCGAGGGAGTATCGAGAGGGACGCAGTGCAGGGCCCTCCTATAGTAAATGACAGTCCCGCCCTTGCGGGCGGAGAGTCTGTCATTCCTAACCATGACGTAATTCGCGACTTGGGGGTCGCGACGCGAGGGCTTTAGGAAGGTCTCCTGCACCAGAAGGATGTCGATGAGATTATCGCGGAGAAACTCATATACTTGATCGCGCTGACGCGCGAGTCCGTTAGCATTATAAAATGCTAACTTTATGGAACGCGGTTTTTCCCTACCGTTGCACGCCATTGATTACCGGTAATCAAACCAGCGTGCGCTGGACGGACTCGATGACGTCGATGTACTCGAACGTCGCGTTTAGGCGGTCTTCGGCCGTGACCGCTCTGCGCATGGCGTCGGCGAACGCACGCATGCGGTCGATATTTATCGCGGCGATGTAGTCGCGAATAATTGTAAAGTCGTTTACAGCTGGCCGCGCGGGGCCGGGGCGAGGCGCGGGACCGGGCGCGGGGGCGGGGCGCGGCGCGAGCAGGGGCTGGGGTGCCGGTGGTTTCCCTGCCAGCGTGAGCGGCAGCGGTTTTGCCCACGCGGAGACGGTGGGCACCGGTGCCGGCACGAAGGCAGGCTTCGGCGCACGGGGCGCCGAAGTCTTTGGGCCGACGGTTTTTGGGGGCGCGTTGGCCAGACGCTTCCGCGGGGCCTTGGGGCATCCGCGGTAGTTGGCTGTGTGGCCCTGCTTCTGGCAGAGCACACAGCTCGGAGGTTCGGTCGCGGTCTCTTTGACCCGCGAACAGTCGGCTGTCGCGTGGTCACCGAGGCACTTAACGCACCGCGGACGCGCGTGGCAGTTGCGCGCGGAGTGGCCGTACAGCTGGCAGCGGTGGCACTGCCCGGGAGTGCCTTTCCTATATGGGGCCTCGACGGTGACCCCGGATAAGCCGCAAACGGTGCGGAGGCTTGAGGCAATCCGTTTGCCTTCGGCGGTTGGTTCTAACGCGACGAGAACCATATTATATGCGAATTTATCGCGCCCGCTGTGCACTCGGTGCACGCTTACAATCGGGTACGCCTGCCCGATGAGGTCCTCCTTGACCAGCTCGACGTCGAGCTCCTTCGGTACTCCGCGTATTACTACGCGGAGCTCGCGATCCTCCTGGAGCGCATAAGTGTGGAAGCTTATGCGTTCCTTTCGGAGGTGGGCTGTCAGCGCCCTGTGGTCGTCCGGTGAGGCCGTTTTTATTTGAATGCCGTGCGCGATGTTACGCGCATGGATGACGTTTACGTTTTGTGCCTTACAGGCACGGGATACGCGATCCCACGCGGTCTTATCTTGCAAAATTACCGGCGGCGGCGCGGGAATTTTGCGGACGGACGCGGGTTGGGGTCGCGGCGACGGGGTTGCGCGGCGAGGGGAGTCGGGTGAGACCACGACTTTAGGACGCGACGCGTTCGCGGCCTTTGGCTGTTTCGGCGCCGCGGACGGTTCCACGGCGCGGGCGCGTTTTTTCCCGCGCGCGACGGTGGTGAACCCTTCCGAGGTTCCCGGTTGGGGACTCGCGGCGGACTCGTACTCCATTTCCGACTCGGAGTCGGAGCCGGAGCTTGATGACGCGCAAGACGCGATCGACGCAGGCGCGGGGGTGGGGGGCGACATCGGCGAGTCGCGAGGTACCGGCGCGGGGGGCGACAACGGAGAGTCGCGGAGTGCCGGCGCGTCAAGGCCGGCCTTGTAAGCTTCGAACTTGGCGATTATGTCCGGACAGACGTCGCGGACGAACTTAAAGAAGAGCGCGCCATTGGCGTCACTCATGGTGAGTGTGTGCCCGGGGGGGGCGTCCCCGGGACTTAAGCAAACTCGCCGAAAGGCGAGTCCCCTGAGTGGGAGTTCACCCCCTGAGCTTTACCAGCTCCAAGGGGGGGGAGTGCCTTTGCCGTGAAAACGGCAGTCGGCTGGGAATTGGGGTGGAAAGTTGGGAAGGTAGGGCTCCACTGGGTTGTGAGAATGCCACAACAAGCGGTGATCTCAGTGGAGTTTTAGTCTCGAAAGAGACTGTTTTGCTCGCCGAATATATAAATGAATTTAATATATGAAATGGATGGGTGATAATGAGTTAGCGTTACGAGTGCACAACTCAAGTACAAACTGTTTTTACAACTCAAGGTCGCGACGCCAGCGACAGCGCGTCAAGAATGCACAACAATGCCGCGATCGGTGCGACAACGACAATGCTGGACAACTCGAGACTCACGTTCGCGACGGCAGCGACAATAATTTGCAAAAACGCGTCCGGACCGAACGGCGATGCAATCGGAACTGGAATTGAGCCTCTCAGAGATGCCAAAAATGCGATCTGTGTTTGCTTATATTTGTATGGAATGGGAACGTTTGCCTACGTTTGCCGCTAGGGGCGCTGCTCCAACTGTATACAAAGTTGAATTAACTTTTACGTTATCGAGAACGTTAAAAAGCTCGCACTAAGCACACACGTTTTATAATTTACCGGTAGGCCATATTTTTAGCATTCAAGTTGTGTTCCAATAAAAAGTAAGCCGGTGTTTTGAACACTAGATTTAATCGTGGTTTTTATTTCAAAAAAACATTGCCTTTGCAGGAAGACGAGCCACCTGAAGGTAAGTGGTTACCGTCTCTATTGGACGTCAGCAATGACAGGAGCACAGCCAAGTCGCTACGTACTATTACTATTGAGTACTCTCCGCAAGCCTCCTTTGAAGAAGGACATGTCATAGCGCTTTACTATTGTCAAACGATACGTATTTTCCCATTGTAGTGTAAAATAAAAAATAAACTGAAATACATTGAGGGACGAAGAATGGATGAAACGAACGTTCACAGGCTAAATGCCAAACTAGCGGGTATAACGCGGACATATTGGAATCACGGCGGCATGGCGGCAGGTAAAAATCCCGGGTCGAAATTCGTCAAATTTTGGAATGTTTCTGAGATTAAAACAAAATTCAGGTAACACGAACATTTCAGAGATACCACCTTAAGCATTCTTGCTAACGACAGTTCGAATTTGTTTTGAATTCGCAACAAACCTTTGTTCGTTACAGATAAAGGACTTCGTTATAAAGTCGAATGGATGACTCAAGTTTTAAGCCTATCTGTGTACAGTACAATTATTAGGCACGAAGCGTTGGGTGGAGAAAAGGCGCGACCCGGGGCGCGGTCCCTGGTCGCGCAGTCCGATCAATCAGTCCGCACCCAACACTAATTAATTTATACGAGTTATTTGACTAAAGCGCAGTATGTCAAGAAAGGAAGTCACCGTACTCGACCAGTAAAATGTTCCATAAATATAATCTGCTTTGTAAAATAAGACAAACGGATTGCGAACCTCCTTGTTATAGAAATGAATCGTTTTCGCTTTGTACGTTTATTTTTGTTCCAAGCGCTCGTCCTTTATTAGCCTTTACTGTGTTAAGAAGTTTTATAGACTGAAGTACCAGTAAAGAGGTTGGATACTAAATGCTGATACGTTTTTGTTTACACATAAGATTTCCTGGATATCTCAGAGCAAGGTTTTTTTTTATTGCCCTTGTAGGCAGAGGAGCATACGGCCCACCTGATGGTGAGTGGTTACCGTCGCCCATGGACTTCAGCAATGCCAAGGACAGAGCCAAGCCGCTGCCTACCTGATCTGGGATCTGGATCTGGGTATTTTCGTTGTTTCAGAAAATTCTTTCTTATATCAAACGAAAAATGAAAAATTATAGAGTTATGACAGTATTTGGATCGTACAAAATATTTGTTCTACTGTGATTTTGTAGGGAATTAAATAAGGAGTACAAAGAAAACACAACCGGCATATAATAAGCCTGAAGTGATGTGAAATTTATTGCACCTACTAACCGTTTCAGGATATATTTACAGTTAGTGCACCTGAGACGTGGACTTAAGACTGTATAACAGGACTTAAAATTTGATTTTGAGGAATTTTTCAGGGACTGACGTGCTATATTTATTTGTATATGGATCGTGAAATTAGTCAGTTTATAAATAGCTCGTCACATATATCTGAAAAACACTTTTGCAATATCACTAATAACAATGGACGTTTCGCTACGTTACTGATTACTTAACTCATTTCACGCTATGCGATTACAAACAAGGGAGAGTTTGAAGCACATTGAAGAAACCTCAATTTTACTCATACAAATATAATGTAAATTTAAATGTCATCATCATTATAATATCCAAGGAGAAAAAAATAGTTTCGGTTGGAAAAAAATTTCAAAAGTCGTCTCTCGAGATCCGGTTAACTTCAGTTGAGATTAAAGAAATCCTCATTTGTATTCAACGAACGGGAATGGAGTGCTAGAACGGGGCAGACAGTGTTTTAGGGTTCGCAGTCAGCGATCGACGTGGTCTCGAAATAATCAGGCGCGCTTCCCCTCATCGCGGTCGTTCACACACAATCGACGAGGCAAGCGCCATCAGGACCCTACCTAAGCAACGCAAGTCGACATAAAACGCCCGTCCGTACCTAGCCCCTATTGTACGTTTGAAGACCATGAACCAACCCTACAGATAACATTTTCATCTCTATTTCCATGGTTTTAAGAAGCACTTTCGTACGCAGCTGCATAGCACGATTCACCGCATCCGTTAACAGTTATATTTAACTGAAAAATATCGTAACTCCACAGCAATAAAGTGCAATATTAACTGTAACGAAAGAAAAACCTGCGAACGCGATGTGCATCGACGAGGACCGCGATTGTGAATATTGAAAATAGTTCTTATTGCCATTAGTCTAAATTGAATTCAGTTTGTTTTGAAGAACTTAACACCACGTGTTTACAAAAGTCGACCGACGCATACTTACTAGACTGGGATGCTAACTTTAAAAACTTTTCCGAAATAATATTATCTCTTGACTTAGTTTCTGCACTTTATCGTAAGTGCAAAAGCTTTTACTATAAAAACGATATCCATTGTTAGAAATGTTGGAATAATACCATAAAAGAGATGGTAAAATGGAATCGGAGCTTTCTCTGGTATTAACGAGCAGTTCGTGTTCCGAGGCTGTAAAAGCGGGTGCTCGGATGACGCTGTGGGGCGACCGGTAATAAATGCTTAGAGAACATTTACTTTTTACATCTTGAATTTGACCTTACACGATTATTTTTTTTCTAAAAATTCTCTGAGTGATTAAACAAAGGAACTAAACTTTTTTGCTTCGTGTATTTTTAATAAATCACAAATTTGTAAAGCAAATGGTATATAAATATTTTTTGTGTAATTAGTATGTAATAATTTGCATTAATTGTTGATCTATAAATTTTACAGAAATGTAAAAAATATATTTTATTTATTTGTGACTATTTCAATATGTAAGGTTTGTTGTGTTTTGTGTAAATAACTTAATACATATTCTTAGAAATTGTTTTTATTTAATTGTAAATATACAATATTATTAGGCTCTGTTTTAATTGTTTTGTTCATCTATATAACACGATTGCTTTATAAATAAGTAAGTAGCGATATGAAGAGAATAGTTTTGAATCATATAAATTTGTTTTTATCTTCAATCAAAAATAGTTTATCATAATAAAGAACCATGACTATTGATAGGAAAAGTCAACATTTGGAAAGAGATTCGTTTACGCATAATATACTGGATAGCTAGCTAAACGGTAGGCAGCGGCTTGGCTCTGCCCCTGGCATTGCTGAAGTCCATGGGCGACGGTAACCACTCACCATCAGGTGGGCCGTATGCTCGTCTGCCTACAAGGGCAATAAAAAAAAATAAAAATAAAAAATAATACGTTATGTTATTTTAAAGTTGTTTATTATCAAACAATAGGGTTTATTAAGCTATAAATGAAGCCGAAGCTGCTTTTTTTCCGTTTTTATTTAGTAAAAATGGGCTTAACTCATACCTACACGATTTTTTTTAAAGTTTCCAAATTAAATTTAGCCTGAGAATTAATTTAGTTTCGAGAATAAATATTGAAAAATCTCAATATTATATAAGCACAGCCAATGTTTATGTTGTACCTACCTATCAGCAGACTATGCGACCAAACTTTTTTGAAGATAACAACTTGAAACTTGAATTTTCTTGGTAAATTAACGATGTTTATTATAGTATTATTTGTATTCTCGTGATATGTCAACTGAAAGTAAATTTATAAACAAACTAGTACTAACCATACAACGCCGAAGGCACCATAGCCGATGGGCCGGTCAGGCTGAACATCAGTCGGGATAGCCGGCGATTGATAGTAGGGCGCCGCTGCCGCCAGGATGGCGCCCTGGGGCGCACTCTGCGTACTGCCCTGCATCAGGGACATCGACACACTCATGGAAACGCGAGAGTGCCGCGCGGGACCGCTAACTGCCGCCATCCAACCGCTCAGCGGCGAGGTGTCACCGCAGACTCATCAGGCGAACCACTGCCTCGACTTTAACCCTATCACCAGAACTTGACTCCCGAGGGAAACGCGGAAATATCACTGCTTACTTTTTTATTATTCATGCTCGAACGACTCTGCAGGGATCACTAAACAACACTCGTGGAATTCAGAAACACTTTTTTAATTCACCAGTTACTTTTACGTGTTCGTTTGAATTTGATAAAGATTAATTGATGAGTCTGGCTCTTACTTCTTTCTGGACAAAGAAAGATACCGTGAATTACGGATTACAGTTAACCTAACCAACGTCTACACGCCACGCCGATTGAGCGAAACTGAAAATGAGGTGGGGGGCGGAAAGACCGGCAGTAATGATGCGTGAGCGAGACAGCAAAAGAACATGGCGCCGATGTCAAGAACAGCTGGGCTTGAATGACCATAATTAGATGTAAAGTTATATATTGTTAAATCACTACTAGACTATTTATGAGAGCATTGTAGTAACAATCACTTAAAAAGTGGTACCATTTTTTCACTACTGAGAAAACTATGATTACATTTCGTGATCTTAAAATTATGTGCACTTTATTGTTGTTCGACTCTACTCAGATCCATTTTCTTAAATTAGTTAAGCAAAAAAAATATTTTACAAGGATCTGCGTGTTTATTTTGTTGTCTATAATTTTTAGATCAAATTATCGAATCTCATCTAATAAATGTAGGCATCCATAACAAAAAATTTAAATACAAATTGTAAGATTCCGATGACGCATTTCCGACTTTATTATGCCTATGATTTAGATCTTTTTATGTAATTTATTACGATCTATCAGTGTATCAGAATTTCAACAAGTAGGCTCTACTAGTATTCGTAAATAAAGCAAAAAAAGGACTTTAAATTCATAATATTTAAAATTAATTAAAATCTATATCTATTATCTATCTTCTACCTCTTTTATAAAAATAAATTGCTGTTCGTTAGTCTCGCTAAAACTCTAGAACGGCTGGACCGATTTGGCTAATATTGGTCTTGAATTACTTGTGGAAGTCCAGAGAAGGTTTAGAAGGTAGATAAATATGAAAATTCTCGGAATTAATTAAAAATAACAATTTTGTTATCCCTTCGATGTGTCCCCCGTCGGACGGATTCCTTTTGTTTGTTTTAAGTTTATTTTATACAAAAGCTTAGGTCTTTTATTTATCGATTGAGGCACTACGAATTTTGCCGGGTCAGCTAGTCTTATATAGATATTGAGTAAATGCTAACTTTCCATTTATTATCTATGCGATTGTATAGTATTTTATACTATAATAATATGCAATTACGTGGCTTTAGTTTATCTATAATTACGACTCCGAACTACTCAGAGAACTGCTTAATAGGCAGCAGCTTACATCATGATCAGTGCCTTAGCTGTGTCCCTGGCATTGCTGACGTTCATGAGTGACGATAATCACTCACCATCAGGTGGGTCGTCGTGGTATGCTCGTCTGCCTACAAGGGCATTTATAAAAACTTTTGTCTTTTTCATCATCGGTTTGTAGCATTAACCTTTTTTTTATCTAAGACTTTGTCTATGGAAATAATCCTTAATAAGTTCTCCCTTAATTCCTAGCTGCCACACTGGTATGGCGTTTTGGAAACACGCATTATTACTTTCGTACCTGTTACGAAGCAACCATGCGTTGCGGTTTTAAAGAATAGGATAGCCGTTTTTAAAACATCTAGTTAATCGATGGTAAGGTGTTAATATTACTGGTAACTGTTTCACTTCTGGTACAATGTAAGGTCGTCTGCTATAAGTGAGCCGAAAATCCTATTGAAAAACCATTACAATATGAACCTTGTCGCCGGAGAGCCTATAGGTTACATCACCTAGGTTAAATACCACCTAGGCCCAACGTTAAGTATCTACTCAACACCTAATAGGCAAGAAACTAGTTTCTTATACTTGCTCGTACCGTGTGCTAGGATTATAATTTGGTACAAATGCTAGAGACCTACCTACAGATTTTTGTAAATAACTGGTGGTAGGACCACTTGTGAGTCCGCACGGGTAGGTACCACCACCCTGCCTATTTCTGCCGTGAAGCAGTAATGCGTTTCGGTTTGAAGGGTGGGGCAGCCGTTGTAACTATACCGAGACTTTAGAACTTGTATCTCAAGGTGGGTGGCGCGTCTACGTTGTAGATGTCTATGGGCTCCAGTAACCACTTAACACCAGGTGGGCTGTGAGCTCGTCCACCCATCTAAGTAATAAAAAAAAAAAAAAAACATTTCAGCTCGTGTTTAGAAACGACTTCACCGACGAAGGAATACCAAGATACAAGTATCTAGCCTAAAAATATTAGTTTTTGGTAATGACTGATGACGTTGAACAGTTGTTGGGGATTTTTTTTGGATATATGGGTGAACGAGCTCACTATTCCTTTGGCGTTAAGCGGTAATGGTTACCATGGTTACGGTTTTAGGTGGAGCACTAGTTTTTTTAGTACAATGGAGATGTCATCCTCATGTCTGCAAGTACTGCCCGCGGCACGTTTTCTGTTTATGTCTGCGGACGATCATCGCGATTTAGATCCGTGTCAAACTTCAACACAACTACACTAAAATATTTACTATTTTCCATGTCCGTTGTTTCGCGAGTTATGATGAGATTGTCGAGATAAAATCGAGTTACCTGATGTTACCTCATCCGGATTTCTATCACCAAGGTCGAACACGACGATAAACTGACCGCGAGGGTTCCAATACTATATGCTATAATAATAGTAATAATACAAGTATGCAATAATAATAATACTCCGCATTAGTACAAGTCTGAGGAACCGACGATTTCCTCCAGAATCAATAAGGAGGTTTGTGCAGAATCGATTTAAAAGTTTTTTTTTTCATACATTACCTTACCTTTCAAATATTTCATTAACCTAAAAATTATACGATAGAATAAAATCCAGATCTAATAAATATCAATTTTATTATCACAGAGAATCACATTGTGTTATACGACATATATAACGTGGATAGTACAAATATTTTATTACATTTATTCGCGCTGTAATATGGCGGTAAAATTATGACTTTAGAATATTCACTGGTCGCAATACATGTTAATCGGATACCCAATCAAGATTGTAAGCATATTTCACCGCCAAAACGAAACGGAAACTAAACAAATTAAAAACGTTACTGAACGATTCTATTAGATTTAAAATGGCATCGATAAATTGCACAAAATCGTAAAACTATTCATAAAATATAAACGTACAAATAACGAAATAAAGTTTTTATTCGAACAAAAAAAAACATTGATGAAATACAACATACATACTTTATCAATGGCTATACATTTGACACACAATTTAAAAATATAATATGGTGCTAATTACTATAATTATTATGTAACATAAATATTTAGGGTTTGGTTCAACAATAAAGTGCACACGCATTACTTATACAATTAAACACATACATTACAATTAAGACTTACTGCATACAATAAAATGACATGTGTTATTATTATATTGAGAATGAAAATCCCGTGAATTTTGTGTTAGATTTAAAATGAGCTGAATTCATTTAAAAATTGTATTCTATAATAAAAATATGTACGTCGTCGTACGTACAAATTGGCGTGAACTCTAGTGTCTTAAGAATTATGTAAATGAGTAAACAAAAATATACTACAATTATACATTATTTAAAACATTATTGTCTATATACATATTTTATTATTATTGGACAGGGTTCTTAGTAAATACAATTCGTCAACTACCGTATTAAGGAGTACTACAGACTAATTACTAACATTTTAATATATAAAGAGGTTAAGTCCGTAAAAACGTAAATATTTTTTGGTATTCCTACAATTCTTCGTGTTTGCATTTTGAAATGAAAACGAAAAATCGCCTTTTAAGTTCATGGAAATAAATTTTATTCATCTGAGATCACGTTTACAAAATGAGTATGCCACACGCTTTACAACCGATATATTTGTGTGAGTTTAATCCGCGCGTCAAATGTTATTATTATTTATACAGGGTGTACGTAATTTGTTATGAAATAGCAAGATATCTTAGTGGTTACGTTATGATGGGAAAATTTGTCTTCTGGACTGTCAATAAATTTGATGATATTTTCGTTTTCGAGAAAGATCATCAGCCAGTAGCAATATTATTTGTACCGTCCGATTGAGTAACCGGTAGGCCTCCAAACTCCTTTTTTATAGGACCTTAACTGTCCATTTTATTAGAACATTGGCTATTTATTCCCTTCAAATCACGGTGCATCCATTTCGGCAAAAAAACCTTTGAGGTCAATAGATTAGAAAGGAAAGGGAACCAATCTAACCGGGCATTTGGACATTGTACGTATTGGAACTTCCCGTAAATGTTCCACATCAAAAAGTCGAAGGTGGCGGGATTGCGTAACGCACAAACACACACATACGACAACTCCACTCAGACCTCGAGTACGAAACATCTTTAACAAGGACAAGGTCTCTGATGGAGAATCCTGGATCCCGCAGTAAAGTGGATGTCGCTAATCACATCACTAATTATGTGATTATAATCGGTTATTGCGAAACAATCAAGCTACAAATGAATTACTTGATTCAAATTACCATCACCCTGTATCGGTGAATACAATACTTATGAAAATAAGCATCATTCTAGCACTCGTACTGAGAACAGAGTTCTCATTTGAGGCCGTCAGCGCAAAAGTGGCCAAAGCTTATCATAGTTAGTATGGAGGCAATTAGGTTTGAATTTTCATGAATTTGAATTTGAGCAAGCAAAATGACAATCCGCGCAAAAATAATATTTACAAAGCTATCTGTTATCTATGGATGAAACTATGGAGAGGCCGGTTTTACATCAAAATTTATTATATTTTAAATAAATTCCAATATACGTCATACAAGCTTGAATATACAAAATTGTGGGTTAGGCCACTTTTGCGCTGATGGCCTCATTTATTGGTTTACACCTAGGCAAGGCTTGTGATACATAACCACATGGGATGAAGAAAAGTCATTGAAAGAAACTTTTCTAGGCGGCGTTCAGGTAAACTAAAATTATTAGAAAGTACTTTCACGATATAAACTTTCCCTGTTTTCAATCGTGCATGTCGTCGTTAAAAAACAAAACCTAATCGAAGTTTTGGGAACCAAAAATACATTCGAGACAAGCAAAAGTACAATTAAAATCTTTGATCTTTAGATACGACACTACGCGACCAAAGAGTAAATAAGTTACCATAAAAGAGACATTTTTGTGAACGCAATTAAGAAATAAGTCGTAAAAATGAGTAGTACTTTTTGGACAGATTCCTTGGTCAGTACGTTGGTCGCGTTAGTTCTTTGCCAATTACCCCGCAAGCAGATTTCCGACATATAGATTCTAGATATGACACTGTTTTTACACGAGGCAACACAGCCGTGGGTACAGGAGAGTCCAAAAGTTTTACCAGAAAGATAACCACGAGTCAATCTTTCGAATATTTCATTTTTTGTGGTCATGGCGGTTTGGGTACTGGAACAACAGTTTTAGCCACGTGTAGATACTCATGAAAACTATTTAAACCAAACGATAGATTAATCTTCATATCAATATAGGAAATAACCCAACTTTTTCCTGAGATCTTTTGTTTACAACATTTTGGCCAATTTTCTTTTTTATTATTTTTATCATGAAACTGTTTAGTTATAATTAAAATTACACAAGAGCAATAAGTTAATCGTTTCAAACCGAACATAAATTTTAATTGAGTATAAACAAGTCTTAAGTTATTTTTATGTAACAACTAGTTATTTAAAATATTTAAAATGGACACACTGAACAAAGAGGTGGTATTCCAATAAATTCACATCAATTATTCGCGATATTAAATCCAAAAGGTCGGATATCACTTTTTTTTTGCTTTTAATTATCGTCTACTTCTTCTCGACATAATATTAAAAACAGAATTTAAAGTGAACGATCAACTTTTTAGCAAAAATATCGTGATTATACATATTACATACATAAGTTATAAATATGTACTATTTTATTATATTATTTCCGTTTCAAATGCTAAAACGAATCAAAGTTGGACACTAAATTTCGAAAGTAACAAAAAAGTGCATTTTGCAGTATTTTTAACATTTAGAATTAATTTTTGCTGCTAATTAATGTATGTTACTGCTAAAGTTATGCCCGCCTCACAAAATTAGCGCCCATACCGACAGTACAGACAAAACAGAACCAGCCAACTACACAAGTCTTAAGAATGTCGCATCGACAAATAACTCTTTACTTCATGATGCAGTCTCGGTGAATGCCGTCCAACTTCAGACCCAACTTGTCTCTTAATTTGAAACTTACACGTGTTTGTTCGTGTCGCGGGTGAGTTGCCGAGCATTACTGACGACGCTATGACGTCACTGAACTGGAGACATGGTATCAAATTTTGCGCTGCATGTTGCTGCACGATGCCACTTGCAAGTCAACTATCGCGACCGCTTTTGAGTTATATTAGAATATGAAACGGTCTCTCTATAATTAAAAACTAATCACGATTTAATCTCGTTATACACGACTAGGTGTTGATTGAGGCGCGAGTGCAAAGGCAACGACAAGTCGTACTGTAGTGTAGTTCTTAATTATTTATGACAGAGATGACTTTGGTATAGAAAAAATAAATCTAAGGATTAAGGCTATTTGGTTTAACCGACATTTTGCTTAATACGCGACATTTATATTTGTAACTAGCTGACCCGGCATACTTCGTAGTGCCTCAATCAATAAATAAAAGACTTAGTTTTGTATAAAATAAACTTAAAAGAAACAAAAGGAATCCGTCCGACGGGGGACACATCAAAGGAAAAACAAAATTGTTATTTTTATTTAATTCCGAGCATTTTCATATTTATCTACCTTTTAAACCTTCTCTGGACTTCCACAAATAATTCATGACCAAAATTAGCCAAATCGGTCCAGCCGTTCTCGAGTTTTAGCGAGACTAACGAACAGCAATTCATTTTTATATATATAGATGAAAGATCTGTTTTATTTGGTATCAGCATCACCAGATCGATGTTTTTTAAACGAACTTCAATTATGTTTACATCATTCAAATAAATGAAGAGGCTTTTTTTTTGGCATTAATTGTTTTTCGAAATTTTAAACTTCTAAATGGCTCCCCTGTAATGTTGCAAAAATGTTGTTTAAACCAAATGGCCTTTCACCCCTCGATATTGAGATACGAATCGGTTTAGTGAATGAAGTTTCATTACTGAAAAAAAAAATGGCGCGCGTGCGCCAAACGCGTATTCTAATCTAAAAGAGACCTATTGAGCTGAATGTTTAATAAAATACGTACTAACAAGTTTCACGATTGACTTCCACGGTGAATGAATAACATTGTGTAATAAAAATCAAAGCTTTGCGTAGTTACTGGTGGTAGGACTTCTTGTGAGTCCGCGCGGGTAGGTATCAATACCGCGCCTATCTCTGCCGTGAGTGAAGCAGTAATGCGTTTCGACTTGAAGGGTGGGGCAGCCGTTATAACTATACTGAGACCTTAGAACTTTAATCTCAAGATGGGTGACGGCATTTACGTTGTAGATGTCTATGGGCTCTAGTAACCACTTAACACCCGGTGGGCTGTGAGCTCGAGCACCCATCAAAAAACTATAAAAAAAACCTTTTTTTGGTACGACTTTATGAAAACATCGTAAGACACGACGAGACTAAACGTGAATCACTACATAGTATAAAACAAAGCCGCTTTCTCTGTCCCTATATCCCTATGTATGCTTAAATCTGTAAAACTACGCAACGGATTTTGATGCGGTTTTTTTTAAAAATAGATAGAGTGATTGAAGAGGAAGGTTTATATGTATAATAGCATCCATTAAATAGTGGAGAAATCAATAATAAATTATAGTTTCCGAGGCGAGGCGAGGGCGGGTCGCTAGTGTGTTAGACCTAAGACAGTTCGAAGCCGGTGTTGCTGTTGACCGCGTACCGCAGCTTGTCGCGCAGCGTGCTCCGCTTCTGGTAGTTGGGCAGCTTGAGCAGGTTGAAGCAGGTCGACGAGGTCGGCAGCCGGTTCAGAGGGTCCTTCTTCCTTATTGTGAAGAAGCCGCGTATCACGCTGCCTGTTCCAGAATTTTTTTATTATGCTAATGAACAAACGGATTCGTAAGCCCACATGGTATGCGGTGGTCTTCGGAGCTTATGGACATCACATGGTTCCCGCCCTAACACTTAAAACTGGTACGCGTGATTGCACGGCGACAACACTATGCAGAGGTACCTGTGTACTATGTTGTATGTGATATGTTTTTTTTTTTAATATTATTAAGACTGTGTACCTTTTTGACAAACAACAAAGCCAGAGGTTGTTATTTACATTTTTTGTTTTAGTTTTAATTTATATTCCTGCCCATAAGGAGCTTAAAAGCTAGGTCATGCGTTCATTCCGAGCCTCTTTATCATACCAGTTTCTCGCATTTATTCCTATATGTGATATGTTGAATTTTTCTAATTAAAATATATTCCTTTTATCGCGATTTTTTTTTCTGCCTATGCTGATATCCTTGGAAGGCTATATCAGTGTTACCTTAGCGTATAAGTGAGCTCACGGGGCTCAAACCGGAGTGTTGCTAGCACTGGCTCTAGCAAGAGCAGTGCTTCGCAGAATCTACCACCGGATCGGAAACGCGACCCACTGAGAAGATACGGCGATAAACTCAGTGAGCTGCGTCTGTGGGTTAATATCGCGAATGTTGTTCGTGAAAATGTATTAAATACGTATTTTTACAGAAATATAGTTGTTAGAACGGTGATAAATATAGAAATATAGTTGAGTACGAGATTTGAACACCAGCATAGTGGCGTCGCTCCATACGGGTAGGTACATCGGGCGTCTCATCCATTAAACCTCAACTAGAGCAAATTACGTAGTAATAATCTATATACATATAAATAAGCAAAGACAATTAAATTTAGTACCGTTTTAAAATCTGTTTGTCGTCAGATTTTTTATGAAATTGAAAAACTTTAAAATTGCAAAGTTTTTCCCCTAAATTTTGAGCTGTCTAACTAACCTAATAAATACTACCTATTAATATGATTAACATCAATTTCCAGTATATTACAGATATTAGAAAAACTCAGACCCTGTACATAAAGCTTTAAACAAAAGAGCCGATCGAACATTACCTATGGTGTCTCCGGTGTCTTCATCGTCGCCAACTTCAACGCACCGTATCGAGAACGGGGGCTTTAGATGGGCGAATCCAAGTACAGGCGGCTTCGAGCATGACGTCACAAACTACAATCAAATGTAAACACTTTAATAGCATTACATACGCGTATGTACTAAATAGGACACAGTATTATTATTTTTTTATCGTGGTGTTTACTAGTCGGGATATTCGTTCGCATGTACTTGTGGTAGGACCTCTTGTGAGTCCGCGCGGGTAGGTACCATCACCCCGCCTGTTTCTGCCGTGAAGCAGTAATGCGTTTTGGTTTGAAGGATGGGGCAACCGTTGAACTATACTAAGACCTTAGGATTTACATCTCAAGGAGGGTGGCGCGTTTACGTTGTAGATGTCTATGGGCTCCAGTAACCACTTAACGCCAGGTGGGTTTTGAGCTTGTCCGCCCACCTATAAAAAAAACGAAAAAAAACTTGTGAATACAATATCAATCGAACACGTTCAAAAGGAGTATTACTTTCAGAAAGTACTATCAATAGGATTCAAAGGGGCGAGCATAAATTACTATCGAAAAAGTATTCGTATTGCTATCGAGAAAAACGTATAGAGTTTATACAGCGCCCCTTCCGGCCTTAAAAAGAATTAATTTCAGCAGCACGAATGAATTTACTTAGTATCGTTACGCAATCGAATCGTCACGTTCTCGAAACTCGAAACTCATACTCATATATATTCATAATACATAATACTTATACACATATTATACTTATACTACTCATTCGGTTGACTAGTAGGGAATGCCTTAAGCATTAAGTCCGCCAATGTAAATTTTACACGAAGTGTATGTAATAATGAAAACGAGACTCGTCCGAACCTTAGTTTTCTCAATCTTTCTTTACGGGGCAGAGTCCTGGACAATTAGGGCATCCGAGCGCAAGAAAATAAACGCATTTGAAATGTGGTGCTGGAGACGAATGCTCCGAATTCCATGGACGGCCAAGAGGACAAATAAATCTATCCTGGATCAGCTTCGCATCCGAGTCAGGCTCTCAACAATCTGTTACCAGAGGATCCTCAGCTACTTCGGTCATATTGCCCGCCGACAGTCAGATAACTTGGACAAAGTGATTGTGACGGGCAAAGTAGAAGGAAAGAGACCCCGCGGCCGATTACCTAGCCGTTGGTGTGATCAAGTAACCGCTCTAACTGGGTTGCCAGTCGCTACCGCCATTCGAGCAGCTGAGGACCGGACGAGATGGAAACAGCTCACGAGACAGGCCACGGTCAAGTTTCAGGGACACGACCTTCAGCAATGAAGAAAGCGACGAAGAAGAAGAAGAAGTATGTAATAAATAAATAAACGAGAGCATGAAAATTGTTTTGACATACGGTAAAGTAAATCTCGAAGGCTGGCTATCGAGTACTATTGTCTAATCTAAAGATCCCTTTTCGTATCGAGAACTCGATACATTTACATTACGAATTCGATAGCTTTTCGTGCTTGACGTACAGTTCAGTAGTAGTGATTCTATTTTTCCAAATGGAAAGGCAAAGGTATCAATCATACTATACAGTCTAATCATCCTTTTTTATGAAAAATAATAATAATATGCAGTGAAATGAAATGAAGTTAATCAATTGGCATGAAATTAAATTAGACGATATGGGGTGAAATATAATTACAGTAAAATGGTGGTTATTTACTGAGACTTTTTGGAGGAACCCGAGAAGCTACGTCCAGCGGCTTTTTTTCATTTTCCCACTTTCACAGATATTAATTAATAAGCCATCGACACTAAATCTATATAGATTTGGCTAATTTTGGTCTTGAATTATTTGTGGAATTCCAGAGAAGGTTTGAAAGGTAGATAAATATGAAAATGCTCGGAATTAAATAAAAATAACAATTTTGTTTTTCCTTTGATGTGTCCCCCGTCGGACGGATTCCTTTGGTTTGTTTTAAGTTTATTTTATACAAAAGTTTAGGTCTTTTATTTATCGATTGAGGCACTACGAAGTCTGCCGGCTCAGCTAGTAGACAAAATAAAACAATTCACAAAGCTACGTTCCTCGCGTTCCCGCCAAAAAGTCCATAAAAAGTCCAAGAGTTGGTACCTTGAGGAACATGGCGCGCTCGTGCTCGGTGAAGTCGCGCTGCAGCACGTCCCACAGCCAGCAGACGACGCGGTGCGAGTCGTGGAAGCCGCCGTAGTACTGCGTGTGGCGGCGCAGGTCGCGCAGGTCCAGGGGCACGTTGTCGCCGCTGATCAGCCGCTGCAGCTGTCCACACCACTCCGCGCTTACAACACTTTCAGAACATACAACCGCCCACGGCATCCTATCACTAAAATTTTCCATATTCCCGCAAGTAGAACAGACCTCCTTAAATATTCCCTTTTATCAAAGATTTGTAGTGAATATAACCAAACGTGTGCATTAATTGACGGCGTCGACATTTTTAAAGACACGTTTTCCTGATCTCAAGAACAAGCTAGTATCCAAGTTCCTTTGTTTATAATTGATGAGAAAATGTTAAATAGATAACTCGTGCTTTCATATTACTTAAAAAATTATAATTTTTTTCGTCGTATTGTTAACATTTAAATTTAACCTATTTTTCCGCTGTTTGTAAAATTGCTGTAACATATCATAGTGTGTCATAAGAGATTGCTCTACATGCCTGTAACTGGCTTACATACCTACCAGTACTTAATTTTTTTATACTTGTTATTTTTAAGCTCGACTGTTTTGTGTGTAATGCTGTTGGTGTGTCTAAATAAATAAACATCTTGCGGACATAGTTAGCTATGTGAGAGCTCAAAACCATTTTCTGTTCAGTCTGAACGTCATTTTTCACTTCTTTTTTTTTTCCTATCTATTCTAGTAGCCTCGAGGGGTTATTGTAGATTCGCCGAATTAGTAAGTGAGCTCACAGGACTCAAACCTGATGACGTTGCTAACACGAACGCTAGCAAGAGCCGTGCTTCGCAGAATCTACCACCGGATCGGAAACGCGACCCACTGAGAAGATCCGGAGAAACTCAGTGGGCTGTGTGCCGGGTAGTATTACATAAACTCTTAATATTTTCATACAGAAATTAATTCATTAATTGTTTCAACTGTTCGACGGCAGCCCTGAGCTTACACAACAAAAGTACCGTACCCTAAGGTACCTTTGTTGACGTTTAATTATAATTATTTTTAACAAAGAATGATTGTATTTCCAAGATACCAATTCCCGGATGAGCTAGACAATGTTCCATCGACGTCAACCTTCCTCGTTTAGACTACGAATTCACAACTAATTAACTTACTAAAACAAGCACCTTTCACGCGGAAACCTCTTGATTAAGACATAATAATAATACCGAGCATCCTAAATTGAACTTTGTGTCCTTGCAATTAGATAGCTTTCGACTTTACAATCGAATCACAGGTACATCTTTTGGTATCTTTAGTTCGCTTGTAGACAGGAACATGGGATATGAAGTACTTGCGTAATCTAGGAATTATTATACTCACCTCTGGGGTGGAGAACAACGAGAGCCACTCGGGGTTGATAATGGTTCTGAACCCTTTGATGAAAGCGTTCGTCTGGTCTTTGATTTGCATGTGCATCCGGAAATGAGCCATCAGGTGAATGTAGTTTATTCTGAAACAAAAATGATAAGAGTCAATTAAAAATAAAAAAAATTTTGGACTGCCAATCTGGATGGTGACGTTATACTAATTGTTGTGATGGGTTACCGCGAGTTATATAAACAATTAAAACTTTTTTTTTTTTTGATGAGTGTGCGAAAATTTGACTTAATCGGTTCAATTCCATTAAAAGATTCCGTTACTTAGATGGCTATAAGTGAATCTAATGAAGGCTAGCCAAAAACGCGTCAATTACATTTTTTTTTTATTGCATAGTTCGGTGGCTCACGGTCCACCTGGTTTTAAGCGGTTACCGGAGCCCATAGACATCCACAACGTAAATGTCGCCACCTTGAGATATAAGTTCTAAGGTCTCAGTATAGTTAGTTAAAACGGTTGCCCCACCCTTCAAACCGAAACGCATTACTACATCACGGCAGAAATAAGCAGAGTGGACTATCCGTGCGGACTCACAAGGGGTCCTACCACCTGTACAATGCAAGCACATAGCTACAAGTTTATAGAGCCCCTTACTTGTTCTCGTTGGTGACGGGGATGCCTTTACCGCCCGGCACCAGCTCGTGCGTCACAATTTCCCCCAGACGTTCCTCATCCACGGAGAACGTCAGCTCCAGCGAACAAATATCTCCCTGAAACATGTAAATAGAATTATTCTTTTTATGATTCAATGATTACTTGTGGCTCGAGGATCTTTCCAGTTTCACCAGGACAGGCAAATAGAAATTGAAAGAACCTTAATTGTACTTGACGGAGGCGACATGTTAATTTGATTTTTACTATCGGTACGAGACGCGCCAGAGGTCAGACCCCCCCCCCCTCAAACAATGACTTTTTGCCGGGAACGCGAGGAATGAAGTGGTGTGATTTGTTTTATTTTGTCTATTTAGTGTTTCTTCAGATTTAAATGTGTAATAACGGTGGTTTATTAACCGTTTATCTGTGAAAGTGCGCAAATGTGGGAAAATAAAACAAAGCCGCTAAACGTAGCTTCTCGGGATCCTCCAAAAACTCCACTGAAAAAATCTCAGTAAATGACCACCATTTTACTGAGATTATATTTCATCGCATATCATCTCATTTCATTTCGTTTTCATTTCATTTCTTGCCATGTTTCATATTCATCAACTTCATATCATATCAGTTTTCAGATTACAAAAGGTTTTCATTAAAATTAAAATAGGACATGACCTTAAAGGTCTTAGTTACCAGGTCATAAAATCCCTTTTAAAAAAAAAGACAAATTTGAGCCGTGTCGATGCGTACCAGTCGATTGCACGGAACACACGCAGCAGGTTGTTGTGACGTCAGGCCGACCCGCGCACAGCGGCAGGCCCTAACGCCTGTTACACTTCTAACATTTATTTGTGCCGGTTACGTCGCCTATGGACTTCAGCAATGTCAGGGGCAGAGCCAAGCCGCTGCCTACCGTTGAGTACTCTCCACAAGCCTCGTTTGAGGAAGGACATGTCATAGCGCTCGGGAAACAGCGCGGAGGGGAGCTCATTCCATAGCCGGATGGTACGGGGCAAAAAAGACCTCTGGAAACGCACTGTGGATGACCGCAGTGGCTCCAGGTAGTATGGATGAACTCTACTCCGGTGGCGGGCGGTGCGATAGTAAAAATGAGATGTGTTCCGCTTTCGATAATTCTACTGTGTTTGTTTCGGTTACCCCCATATATCTCTTCTATACTAATATATAAATCTACAGTGTTTTTTACGGATGTTCCGTTATAACTACTGAACCATTTATTCGATTGACTTGAAACTTGGTATCCATGTAGAAAATAAATGTACTTAATGGATAGGCTAATATTTATGTGAGTGTTGGACTCCCTAATAATAATGACAATAAATAATAATGTTAATTTTAAATACCCAGCGAAGCGGGCGAGTACAGCTAGTCTGCTAATATAGTTGAGACTAATTGGGACTAATAAGGTTGAGATAAATATCTTAATATATACTGTTTGTACAATTACAAGTGACGGCACTTAGTTCGGACTAACAACTGACATATAATTTAATCGTTTCGTCCCAATAAAATACCTGAAAGTGTTTGATGTATGTGAGACTCCGATAGAGGTCGCGATCGAGGGAGGGCAGCTCGTCGATCCAGCTGTACAGCGCCTGCTGGGTCTGGCCCAGGACTTGACTCAGGAAGAACGACGCGAACGGGACGTCCACCACGATGCCCTTGGGTGCAACAACTTATGTTTTAAATTACATAATGTAGTTAAGTGCGGTACACTCGTGTTTATCGACAAACATATATACTCTCAGTACATAACTAGTGAGGCTACGGTAAGTGAATTTAGGCATTTTCCCTTACCTTTTTTTCTTCTTTTTTTTCTTACCTATGCCGATAGCCTTGAGAGGCTATTTCAGCTTCTCCTTGAAGTATAGGTGAGCTCACGGGGCTCAAACCGGAGGTGTTGTAACACTGGCCCTAGCAAGAGCCGTGCTTCGCAGAATCTACCACCGGATCGGAAACACGACCGACTGAGAAGGTCCGGCAAAAAATTCAGTGGGCTGTGTCTATGGATTAATTTACTCGTCGAGCCCTTCATCGCAAGTAACGGGTTCGGCGAGAACGGTGACCGGTGCTTGAGGTACTCAAAAGCACCGTTAATGGATCGGGAGGATCCGTAAGGACATGTGGCCTTACCTCATAAACAGCTTTCCCTAGCATCCTGCCGATGAACTCGAAGAGTTGAAGATGGTTCTCTTGCAGGCACGACGTCGGCGACGGGTACAGGCGCTCCTCACTCGTCACACGGAACAGGTTCAGAGATGGATCGAACACGCGTTTTATTGTTTCTTCGAGAAATTCTGAAAGGTTCGAAAATTATAACAATATATTATATGGTTATTGAGAATAATCCGAAATTGTAATAGTAATAATGAAGTTTTACAATTGTAATAGCAATTTCTCAATACATTTTTATTATATAGTTATGTTGGTGTATTTTTATTGAATTTTTAGTACAGTAGATTGGGGGGAATAGGGACTAGAGGTCGAATAGGGACAATTCTAGAATGTCACAATACTTTTGTTGAGTTGTTAGATTTAACTTTGTTGAACTGAAAATGGTTTTATTTAGTGTTTAAAAATATTAAATAGTTTAATTTAGGCATCAAAGTTTTGTAACTCATTAAAGATATAAAAAAATTAATTACCTAAAGTTAGGTACCTACCTAACAACTAAAGCCTTATCGAAAAACTCTATTATCCCCACACGTAACCCGATTCACCCCCCAACTCCTGGGTGAATAGGGACAAGTGCGTTTTTGTTACTATTTATAGTTATTATGTAATAAACTATTTCTTAATGCATTATAAATGAAAATTTAAACTACCGGAAACATTATGATCTCTGTTTTATTATTATAATTACAAAAAAAAACGATAAAAATCAACGTCTAACTTAAAAATCCCCCCATTTTACGGTATACTATAATAGACTAGATTTAAGCCATTAAACAGGCCGAGTGCAGGCAACATTGGAGGAAGCTGGTGCAAAAACTGGACCAAGGTGGTCACGTCCCTCAGTAATGAGAAAGCGACGAAAAAGAAGAAGAAAATTTTTCAAATTGATATTTTTTGTGTCCTTAGATCGAAGTGCACGAGAGGGTACCCTTGAACACGCCGTCCTGGTCGATGCCGGCCTCGTCGAGTCCCTGCTCGTTGATGAAGCGCACGCGCACGCAGCCCCGCAGCGCGCGGGACGGCAGCGCCGCCAGCTGCCGGTAGCCGTCCTCCACCAGCCGCGCGCGCCGCACCGTCACCAGCGTCGAGCGCCCGCCGCAGGCGCTCTCCGTCAGCCCCAGCACCACCTGCCATCATCTTCACCTCTACTTATTGTGTAGACGCCTACTGGTGGGAGGACCTCTTGTGAGTCCGCGCGCCTGCCTATTTCTGCCGTGAAGCAGTAATGCGTTTCGGTTTGAAGGGTGGGGCAGCCGTTATAACTATACTTGAGATCTTAGAACTTATATCTCAAGGTGGGTGGCGCATTTACGTTGTGGTAACCACTTAACACCAGGTGGGCTGTGACCTCGTCTAGCCATCTAAGCAATAAATAAAAAAACCCGTGAACGAGTTTACAATCCACTCGGTGCGGCGGTTACCGGAGCCCATACACTACATTTTTTCCCCTATACTGATAGCCTTGACAGGCTATATCAGCTTCTCCCTGACGTGTAGGTGAGCTCACGGGGTCAAACCGGTGTTGCTAACACTGGCCCTAGCAAGAGCAGTGCTTCGCAGAATCTACCATCGGATGGGAAACGCGGCCCACTGAGAAGATCCGGCGAGATTTTCAGTGGGTTAGACATTACACAACTCACTCACTATCTCTCTCTGAATTTTGTACCGTATGTTCCATGAGATATCCGTAAGTGCTCTGAGGAATTGTTTGAGATGACCACATCATCTCCTTTTTTTTTATCATCGTACCGCCCGCCACCGGAGTAAAGTTCACCCATATTATCTAGAACCACTGTGGTTATCCACGGTGAGTTTCCAGACATTTTTGCCAGTCCGGCTTTGAAATAAGCTCTACTTGTTTCGCGAAAGCTATGACATGTCATTCTTCAAACAAGACTTATGGAGAGTGCTTAACGGTAGGTAACGAATTAGCTGTGGTCCTTGCATTACTGACGTCCATGGGCGATAGTAACCACTCACCATCAGGCATATGCTCCTCTACCTATGACTGCCCCGCCCTTTATTTAGGCCGAACACAGCAGAAATAGTCAATCTGATGGTAACAGTCCGTGCAAGTTACAATACGACTCTGTAACCAGTAAGCCCAGTCTCCGTAATTAACAATACAAAGGTTTTTTTTAATAACAATTAACATACCTTTTCATCAGCGACAGCCCTCCGGAACAATCGGACCCTTTCTCCGTGAGCGATCATGTGAGGAGTCTTTTGTACCAGCATCTGTTATTGTGAGATGTAAGATGAATTATTTACGTTTACTAGATATCGATATCGATTAAAACTAGCGTTACGCAATAAGGTAGAATACAACCAGACAACTGTTAAAATGATATTGAGAATAAATTTTCTGATTTACAAGACCCCATAGATCTCGGAAATCGTAACCGCATAAATATCCCAACAATTTAGGTTCAAGGGCACCGAAATCTTTAATCAATCCGAGCCCAAGACGCCCTGGCTTTTTTTTATTTTTATCGCATAGATGTGTGGACGAGCTCACAGCTCACCTGGTGTTAAGTGGTTACCGGAGCCCATAGACATCTATAACGTAAATGCCGCCACCCACCTTGAGATATGAGTTCTAAGGTCTCAGTATAGTTAGTCTACGGGCACGAAGCTTGCGATGGCTGAGCGATGGCGGCAGCGAGGCGACGCGACGCGGGGCGGGCAGCAGCGATATCTCACGCGGGCACGAAACAAGCTGGCGAGTAGTCGCGCTCATACAGTGTTGTGCGAATCATGAGTTTACGTCGAAAAGAACTATTGGAGCCTAGTCTCCTAATGAGGGAATTATTATTACTTAGAGATGGTGTTCATCCAATAAATCAAAGAAGACTCAATTGGGAACAATTTTCTACGCTTTATTACGAGCTAAGGTGTTGTCGTGGCGTGTTTTTTTGACAGGACATAAGACTTACAGCGACTAGACATAGATACAGACTTAGACAGCGACTTAACAAGAATTCGAAAAGAAATGGAATGAGGGCGTACGTAACTAGCGGCAGACAGTACATTTTTTGACTTCTTAAAATACTGACACAAGGACGACAAAGAACGAACCGACTGTTCTGATATACATATAAAAATAGTCGACAAAAATACGAATCGACCGTTCCAGTGATCCATCGACCGTTCAAGTGTCATTCAATGAAATTTTAAATTCATTGTTTAATTATAAATTACTCATTATCAATTTCTATTTCTAAAATAATAATTAAACACAGCCCTGTGTACCCGCGCAAGCGATGAAACCAAACTAGTTTGTTCGCGCCCTTCCGCGTCGCCGTCGCCCCATCATCGCCCGTACATCGCTCGATCGCCCCGCTCCGCCATCGCGTTTCGTGCCCGTCCCCATACTGTGCAATGCTTTTGTATACATCGCCGTCGCGCCGCTGCCGCCATCGCTCGGCCATCGCAAGTTTCATGCCCGTAGACTAAGACTAAGAGATCAAAGTTTTATAATACACACACACACCTGCTGCGGTTTCTTGCCCTTCTCCAGATCGGACATGAACTGCCCCTCCCGTATCTCCTTAACGAGCCAGTGGTGGGCGGGCGTGTACGAGCGCCGGCAGTCGCGACGGTACAGCACCAGCAGTAGCGTGTGCAGCGAATTAAATAAATCATTGCTTTGGATTGTTTTGAGATCTGCAAGCGATAACATAACTTAATAACTTAATTTTGCAAAAATACATGAAGACTTACAATAAATGTAAAATTCCCCCCATTTTACATCGGGACACTTTTTAAGTTCGACATTGATTTTTATCGTTTTTTTTTTGTAATTATAGTAATAAAACGAAGATCATAATGGTTCCGGTAGTTTAAATTTTCATTTAGAATGCATTAAGATATAGTTTATTATAGAATAATCATAAAAAGTTACAAAAACTAACTTGTCCCTATTCACCCAGGTGTTGGAGTGAATCGGGTTACGTATGGGGACAACAGTTTTTCGATAGGGCTGGCACTATTTAGTTGTTAGATAGGTACCTAACTTTAGGTAATTAACTTTTTAACATCTTTAATGAGTTACAAAACTTTGATGATTAAATTAAATTATTTAATATTCTTAAACACTAAACAAAAGTCATTTTCAGTTCAACAAAGTTAAATCTGTATCAACCCGACAAAAGTATTGTGAAATCCCCGTTTTATCCCTATTTTACCTCTAGTCCCTATCTACTTGTACTTACTTTACTACGATATTCTACTAATATTCGTTCGTTATCAACGAATAAAGTGTTATTTGTACACTTTTTAAATACCTTGATAACCTTTGAGAAAAAAATTTATTAATACTTATTCTAGTGACCTCAAGGGGTCATGCTAGATTAACCGAACGAGTAGGTGAGCTCATGGGGCTCTAGCCTGGTGAAGTTGCTAACACTAGCCCTAGCAAGAGCTGATAATATGTTTCTTTAAATTTATTTCAAAAAGGTAGATTAATATAATAATAAAACTGTACAAGAGAGAGTAATGTACTGGATGAGATAATTTGCTATAAATAAATGAGAGGTGCTTTTCAGGTGAAGACATCTTTAAATTGTAATGTTGGTCTATTTGGTTGGGTACACCTACTGCTGTCCACTAACCTCTAAGCGCTATTCATCTCTAGTGACGTTTTCTCTAAAAGTTTTACGAATATTTCTCTGATCAACATACCAAAAAGCTGTCCCATTATCGTTTTGTAGACAAACATATTCAGGAACTGTGACATGTTGATGAAATCTTGCAGTTTAAAAGGATCCTGTTTCTCATACATTTCCATATCATCTAAAATTCTGAGTGAAAAAATTCATGGTTAAAATATTATTTAACATATAAAACATTTTATTTATTACCGTTGAAACCCATTAATGTTATTGGGCTGATGGGACTATAAGAGCCTTTCTTGAAATGCTTATAATAACATTCAATGTAAAGTAGTCTAAGCCTAGTAAAAGTAAATAACTTGAGGAAGCATTGCCCTTAAATCGACATACAAATATTATATAAATTACAATATTTATGTACTGTTAAAGACTATGAGATAGTCAACATCAGTTGAACAAAGCTAGTAGCAACTTACGTAACATAATGAGTCATGCAGTCCGCAAATAGCACCAACATTTGAAATTCTGGTGCCGAGGTCTTTGTGTTAACGGCTAACAAATCGAGGTAGGATTTCAATCCACAGTTTGGTCCCAAAGTACAGAGAAATTGCCATAATGAATACAATATATTCTCCTGATTGCTTAACCCTAAAATAATAATAGTTTTTATTATACATACATGGTGAAGTGATCCAGACCGTTAACAGTCACATAGGAATTTTTTTTTGTGTTCTTTTCATTTTATTTTTTATTGCTTATATGGGTGGACGAACTCACAGCCCACCTGGTGTTAAGAGGTTACTGGAGCCTATAGACATGTACAACGTAAATGCGCCACCCACCTTGAGATATAAGTTCTAAGTTCTCAAGTATACTTACAATGTCTGCCCCACCCTTCAAACCGAAACGCATTAGTGCTTCACGGCAGAAATAGGCAGGGTGGTGGTACCTACCCGTGCGGACTCATAAGAGGTCCTACCACCAGTATAAACAACAGCTGAGGTTGGAGGTGTTTTTTATAACAACAGCTGAGGTTCAGGGAAAGAGACCTAATAGCACAAGCTTCCTTCCAAGTGCATCTATCACTGAACCAAATGACAAGGTGCTGAGTTCTGGTGAGAAACACAGCAGGCTGATGCTTCGATTAAGTGTCGACAGGTTAAACAAGTAGACATGTCTTCATGTTTATTGTAACCTTAATTTATTAGAATGAAAAATAATGAGGAAGCAACAAAACCACACAACATTGAGTGAAGTATTTATTTACCTGTTAGAATATCTAGTTTCACTTGAGTCATAGTTTGCAGAGCAGTTTGGTACATAGAACAGATTAACGCAGCTTTCGTGCAATCCGGCGATCCTAATTTTCTAAAGTTTTTGCTTGAATTGGACCTGAAAATTTTAATTTTTCATTTACCTAATTATTTTAATAAATTACGATATTAATAGAGTTTGGGGCCAAAACGTGTGACGAATTACGCGTTTATCTTACAATAAGACAAAACGGTTTGCTAAATATAACATTAAGTGTTATGGTTGGTCAGAATGATAGAATTATTTTTATAGGTTTTAATAAATAAAATAAATCATATTTCACAAAAAGTCATTAGATAACGGTTTAAATTTAATTGCGTTCCGATATCAATATTATGTTGCCAACCGACATTTAAAAATTAAAATATTGCTAATTTTATTATTCCAAGTCAGTTTAAATATATTTATTAGTATTTTTCATAGATTAACAAACGTTTGCTTATACATAGATATAATAGATAAGTGATGATCAATGTTCACAACTAAAACTAGAAACTTGACTAAACACCCCAAATTTAGAATTTGCCAGTAGGCCACAATTTAAAATACAAATTATATTACAATACCAACCTGTTGGTCCTAGCCTCAATAGCTCTCCTTATAAATGCAGCAGGATTATTACTTTGCACTGGAGTAGATGGCTGTGACGGTCCAGCGCCCTCTTCAGCTGTAATACCAGCATCTAACATCTCTTTTAGAGGAACAGCTAGGATTTTATTGAGTAACTGTGTTCCCCATAACAAAGATAACTGATTTCTCAGATTGGTCATAGCGTGAGGCAAGTACGCGTCCAAGCTTTGTGAAAACCATCCCAAGATCGGATGCCAGTTGCTAAGATTTCCTTTCTTGCACACGACATATTGCTGGCATGAGTCTAAGAAACGTGTAGATACTAACTGGGGACAGTGAATATTTAAGTTAATTTTATGTTTTTTTTTTATCCAAACTAAAATATCAGTTGTTAATATTACTTACTATAAATGCAGGGTAATAAGTTTCCTTCATAGCATGATCTTTTTCTAAGTGTGCCAACTGTATGAGGTTTCCGAGAAGACAAAGTGCATAGTTCCCTTCTAATGTATTGAATACAATACGCATGTTTTGATCGGTGCTCAAAAACTCTATGCTTTTATCGAACATTGAATGAGTTCTATATGCTGCTATTGACTGCAAAAAATGTATTACATACATGAAGCATAATAATAATAATAATATAATATTTACTAACAATCACGCCACGTTAACTGGTCCCGTGATAAGTTCGTAAAGAACTTGTGTTACAGGTACCAGATAACGGATATAAATGTAAGATTTTTATTATACACATATATATATTTAATATACATCCATAACCCTGGAAAAGACATTTATATTTATCATACAAATATCTTCCCTTGGCGGGATTCGAACCCGCGACCCCCTTGTGTAGTGACCATGTCACTTACCACTACACCAGACGGCCGTTAATAATAATAATATATAAATATATTTGTGCTTATTAAATGTGAAATTGGTAGGTATTCCTAAAGTTTAATTCTGGTTCTGAAGAACTGATAGAAGAAGAAGAAATAACTTTAAAAATATAAAATAATTTATAAAAATATAAATTATTTCTTCTTCAGAAGAAGAATATATTGTTATAAATTACAATTGAGACTATGAGTCTTATGTGTCAAGGGCAATAACAAATCATCCACAACTTCTTTGTCCATACAGAACAGAAAAATCCTGTAATATATTATATAAACACACCCCAGATCTGTTACATTTATTATTATTATATTTCATTTCCACTTAACAATGCAAATATATGTCAGATTATAAACTAGGTATTTCTTCTTTTTCTTTGTTAGATAAAAATGTTATTGTCCGGTAATCTGTTATTTTAAATGACTGCAACTTTCAACTCTTAGGTGAAATGTTGATGTAATCAATGTTAAGATTTATGTATAACATTATTTAAGCATTGTCAAACTGAGTATCAATTAAGTTTGAAAATTACTCTAATATAGCCTTTTTTCAATCATTTCTATTGGCTTACTAGACTCACATACTTTTTTGTCAAGAATGTATACTTACTTCAGGAGAAAGTTGCTGCATTTGATAGACTAGTGTTGGAACTGACAAAATCTGGATTATGTACATTGTGAGTAGTTTCTCAGAAAATTGTGCTGATATAAGTGGCCGCAGTGATAATGTCACTATGGCAGTTAAGGAAATATTCTTGAGGAATACTTTTTCACGACACAGACCACGCAACAATAGCGACTGAAACATATAAATTATTATTAACACACAAAATAAAATAAAAATCTTTCAAACTATATAGACATGTAATTTTTACGACAGTTTTTTCTTTTTTTTTTGCTTATATAGGTGGAAAAGCTCAAAGCCCGCCTGATGTTAAGTGGTTACTGGAGCCCATAGACATCTACAACATAAATGCGCCACACACCTTGAGATTAAAGTTCTAAGGTCTCAGTATAGTTATATTACAACGGCTGCTCTACCCTTCAAACCAAAACGCATTACTGCTTCACGGCAGAAATAGGCAGAGTGGTGGTTGGTACTTACCCGCGCGGACTCACAAGAGATCCTACCACCAGTGAAGTGAAAGTTTTACTGGTAACATCACTTAAAGTCAAAACAAATCAACATACTTTTAAGGTTAAGTAATATCCTTTATGAAACAGTGATCCCATGACATTAGCACAGAGTTGATTCATGCCGCCTCTTAACTTTTCAAAGTTTTTAAGGCGTGTCAGTGCCCATGTGCTGCTCCCAGTGTAGGCAAGTAGTGTATGGAGATGAATAAGAATGCTCTGCATATCCATGGGAGATTCTGGTTTAAGCTGTTCAAGGTATTGACAACATTTAAACAGAACATCTTTTATATGTGATATCCATCTTAAACTGAAAATATATCATTTATTAATAATTTTGAACATTTATTTATTGAGTGCTTTGTATTATATTATAAATATTTGTATTATATTATTTTATTGTATTATAATTTACACAAAAACAAATCACTGACCTTTTTTTTTAAACCATAGTTATGGCAATATAAAAAAAAAAAACTAATTTAACTTTTTTTGTATAGACATGTCCGGTGTCTCTATAAATAACAAGTTAGCCTGATGTTTACTTCACACTTAGAGCGAGTGCCATCTAAAAGGCATTAATGTTATAGAATAAGTAAAAAAGATTTTTTAAGACTTACACCTAGCATTAGAATATTATAGAGAAATGTATCTATTTTATAACTAACTTATTGATATATCAATTATTCATAATCTGACTTCATTATTTGAAAATAGTTGACACTATGTCACTGCGCCATATTTCAAAGGAAAGCCAGTGTTAAGCAAGTTAAATGGCTGAAGTTAGCCCACTTAGAATTTATAAAGTATATTATTAGCAACATACCTGTACTCCTTATTAAGAAAAACTCCAACATAAGACAATTTAATGGACTCCGAGTGTAGACTATTAGTGATATATTTGCAAAGTTTTTCAAATCTTTTTCTGTCTCTCTCAGCATCAAACACAATTAATAAACGACAAGATGACTTGAACACAGATAGTGCAGGAAGGAGTTCAGTAGATTTTAGTGTATCATCATGAGAACCATCTGATGCTTGTAGTAGTAATTCATCAAATTCATTTCTAAAAATCGACAATTTTATCATCAGTTTAAAATTATGCTCAATAGTTATGTCAATAATTTGTTTGATTTAAATCAAACAATTGATGTTATTGGTTAGATTGCGCACAGCGCTGTTCTAAGTATACATCAAAACAACGTTACTTACAAAATTATCTTGACGAACTTCTGTCTCTGTAACCAGCCCCGTACAAGAGCCTGGATTTTTACTACTGAAGCTTCTCGTTTCTTTTCCAAAGCCCGCTCTTCTCGAGCAGCTTTTGTTTGTTCTAAGAATGACTCTTTACTTGTAAAATCTTTAGAGAACATTTTGAATAGACCTCTATGCACTGGTTACAAATTTCGCTTTGTTTTACACAGCTGTCAGACTGGATGTTCCAAAAATTTTCTTTTACCGAGGCAACATCATAATCATCACTCCAATTTAACGTATAAAATCTATGTTATTTTTATCAAAAGCATTATGAGTAACTATAATAATTGATTTTGTAATTTTAATCAATTAAACGAGTTTAAAAATGGAATCCTTTTTACTGTCATTTCTTCTAATCTTTGGTTTATCTTGGTCAACTTTTAATTTGACTTTGGCGTTTGAATTTATTGACATTTAGAAAAGCGAATGGATCAGACCATACAGTAAATCTTTTTTTATTTTCTGTAATACATATTCCTTTCAAGTCTAAAATTTTTTTTGCTAAAATTTCATTTTATTTGCTAATACAAGGGAATGGAAGCTTTAATGCCTTCATTAAAAAATAAAATAAAAAATCCAAAATGCCTCCAGAGTCAGGTACTACCTCTGCACGATAGTGATGTGTAGGCTTTAAATGAACTAGAGCACGATAGTGATGTTATTGGGTTTTTGAATATTATGGTGCTCGTTAATGAAAATAAGAGCCAAATTTTAGCAAAATCAATATTTATTTCTTCAACGTTATTATAACAATCAGTTTTTTTAATTGTTTCAATCAGTCTTACAAATAATATACCTAGGTTTTATTTTGTATGATATGCTGCAAAGCAGTATTGTCCTCTTTTGAGGCAGAGATACACATCACACTTTACACACCGAATCTTTGACCTGCTTTTACAATTTTCCATTCTGCATGCGCGAGGATTATCAATGCTTTAAAAACTTGGGAGGTGGTCGTAGCCGTCGTACTTTTTGGCTTGAGAGGGCTGATTTGTTCTCTTAAACCTTGTATTATTATTTTGCACTACATTTTCGACAGCATTTTCATCACTCTCGCTAATCCTCTTTCGGCGATTAGGCGTGTTGGTAAGCCCATCTGCTACTTGCATCCGAAACTCTAACAAGTCCATAACTTTGCTATTTGGGATCGCAGCTGCTGCACATTCCAATTTATACAAGCGCCATGCATTGCAAAGAGCCAGATCAAAGAAATGGAGTATGACCTTTAACGTCCATTTTCTCGTCTTCATAAAGGTGCGGAAGTACTCCATTGATTGATCAAGGATGTCCACACCACCCATGTACCTATTGTAATTAGCGATTATTTTGGGCGCGGTAACATCAGTGAAAGCAGAGATATTTTTATCCCAACGCTGTACAAATGTTGTATCGTCAGCAGATGTGCAGTTTGATGCAACTAGCACGGATTTGTTATCCATCCATTTAACGACTACGACATTGTCACACACGAACTGTTGCGATTCACCACGTTTCATACGGCGATCAGGTTTGAAATCGATGTTTTTCCGTTCAGGTATTCGATTCATCATTAGCGTTTCTGTACCGTGTAGCCCAATAGTGCTTAGCTTGTCAAGCAAAGGTATACGAGAAGTACCGGTCAAAATAAATGCAGCTGCCTCTTGGAATTGACTTAGAAAGATGTAAAATTATCGACGCTCCAACTCCCAAAGATCTGTCATTCATTGGAGTGCTGGCACCTCTATAAACTTCAAAGTCAATCATTAGTCCATCATGTGTGGTGGCCACAAAAACTTTTAAACCTTGGGGTCGAGCAGATGTAATATTAAATCGCTGTCCAACGGTCTCACTAACAAAAACAAAAAATATAGCTGTTAAATTCAACAAATGTTAGTCAATAGTTAAAAATGCTCAAAACAGAGTTAGGCCTAAACGTCATTATCGTGACTTTTGATATTCAAGGTGTAATTTTATTTTGAAATCGTAAATTTCAACAGGAAAAAAAACTAGTAAAATAGATCACTTTTAATAGCAGTAACTAAATAATAACAATGGCTTAAGTTTCAATAACAATTTGTACGAAATATCAGAACTTACGCATTCCGCTACCATTGTCAAAGAACGCCGTCATCTTTGTCGCCTCACCAAAGACCGACTAACAGGTCAATCGCGCGAAAATTATTATAAAGCGTGTAACGTAATTCATGCACACTCGTGTGGTGCAGTCTCCGTCCCGTAAAGTTAATTCCGCAAGACGTGGGAATTTTTTAAACGAAGGTGCACTAACGTGTTTGATCGACCTTAAAGGGATATTCAAAATAATATTAATATGGACTGAAATATAGTATGGATGAAGTGGAAGTGGTGAAGTTGCTTTAATTGAGACTTTAATCAATTGATATGAAATTAAAGGAAACGAAATTAGATGAGATGAAGTAAATGGTAGTTATTTACAGAACCCGAGAAGCCACGTCCAACGTTTTTTCATTTTCCTACACTTGTGCGCTTCCGTCAATACTAAATTCTGTCCTAGTGAAACTAGGAAGGCCTCCGAGCCACTAGTCATCCTTCAATCCTAAAAAAAGATACTAAACATCGATAATAATCCTCGGTTATTACATAATATATAAACCTGGAGAAACACTAAAGTAACAAAATAGAACAATTCGCACAACTTCGTTCCTCGCGCTCCCACTACGTTTATGGATTATGTTTTCGCTTTTATTATTGCAACGACTGAAAACTTCAAACCGACGACTGATTGCTTTGTTATTATTTTACAAAAATGTTAGACTAAGTTGAAAAATACCTACATGTATAATCGTCATCAGTCCACAAACGCCCGATAAATGGCGTAAGGTCATGGCTCCAGCAATTGTTTAAAGTGAATCAATGCAATAATTTTAAATTTATTCGGAACCATAGAACATTGGTTATGTAAAGAATTCAACTTATTATTGTTGATTACCTTTAAGAAAATTAAAAATATGTATTAATTTTCCATCTAAACAAATATTCTTTACTATTCATATAAGTTTATAATTTATAAGTGTTAAAAAAAAAGTGTTAATCAATATGACGCAACTATTTTTTTTATTGCTTAGATGGGTGGACGAGCTCACAGCCCACCTGGTGTTAAGTGGTTACTGGAGCCTATAGACATCCACAACGTAAATGCGCCACCCACTTTGAGATATAAGTTCTAAGGTCTCAAGTATAGTTCAACGGCTGTCCTACGCTTCAAACCTAAACGCATTACTGCTTCACAGCAGAAATAGGCAGGGTGTTGGTACCTACCCGTGCAGGCTCACAAAAGGTCCTACCCGACCCCTTAATAGTGGCTCCATGATTAAGGTTTTTGTTCATTACCACCCCTTGGTTGTCCCAGAAAAAAGAAGCCATGATGTTACCGGCGTATAGGTATAATTGCCTTAAATTCCTTCGGAGTTGGAGATGACGGTCTCTTCCAAGGCATGGACTGTTTTTTCGTTTCCGGGTCATAATATTGAAGCCATATTTCGTCAATAATTATGAATCAAGCCAAAAATCAGTCGAGATCTCGTTGTAACAAACCCAAACAGCTTTGTCAAATTCTCAGTCTCGTTTGCAAAGCATTCCAGGCATCCAGCGCCCTAACACTTTTGTGCTAATTGATTGTGTATAATGTTATGGACACTTCTAATAGAAATCTTCATTTCTTTTGCTATAAAACAAACAATAACAAGAGTATTCGTGAAAACAATGTCTTCAAGTTTTTTGATAATCTTATTCGTTACAACCGACGCAGGGCGTTCCGTGCGACGATCGTCGTTACTGAATTTCAATTGAAACTAAAGTAACTGAAAGCTTTTCTTCAATTGAAGTCCGCGCACCAACGCGCAACCGTAGTAGGTATATGGAGGAGCATGAACTACAGTTGCTCTCAAGTCTTTATTTACTAGCTCCGTAGTAATTTTTTTCAAGCAGGGTTTTTTTATTACCGTTTGAACTTCAAATTTATCCATTTTTAAGAACACACTCCGACACAACACTAACAGTCGACTTCTATTTTTAAAAATAAAAGAGAATTGATTGCTTTTTAGGTAATCATTATATTTATGTGTGGACTGTGCCTGCCAGTACTTTTTTCCAAGGAGAATTTTTCGCATTTTCGCTATTTATTGAACACCCCTCGTATATTAATATATAATATGTACTGTACTTCTTTTATTCAGGCCACGTCCACTGCTGGAAATAGGTCTCCCCAAGGTTCGCCACAATAGCCTTACACTTATACTTACTTATTTCTGCCGCGAAGTATTCACGTGTCTGCGACAGCTCTTTTACAATATTTTCTACATTCCTATTCGGTCTTACAATAGTTTCGAGACTTCTACCTTATGTCTCAAGAAGTGCAATAGTATTCACTTTGTGACTAAAGACTCCTTCCTTTTAGGACACTAAATGACCCGTGAACTGGCCGTGCCATCATATAAAACAAAAAAAAGGTATCATTGTAAGTTAATTTCATTCGCCTTCAAATATGATCAAACAGTATCTAGTAGATATGCAACGTACTTCAAGTACCTTATTTTTTTAACGCTGGGGAATCCATTTACGGAAACCCGGTCGAGAGGGGTAACGGACCGAGTTATGTTGGACTCCGGCACCTCCTGAGAGGAAGATAACTACGCTTTACTGCTTTAATGAAAAAAAAAGTTAAATAATGATAACCAACAATAATTGTTTACTGAATACCGACATCGGTGCTAATCAACTTATCTAATTATGTAAAATATTTCACTTAGACTGACAAGTAATTAGCATCCGGTGGTTAGGTTAAGTTCGATGAGTAACCGAATGCCAGCTATTGTATGGCGATTGCTTTCATTAGCAACAAGATAGCGCTACAATGGACGTGGCCCGTGTCCGTTGATAAGGCGCATTGATAAATGTTACTCATGCCAAGATCTGTCGCGTAGGTATGTAAAAAATGAATTGTCTTTGCGACGGTCATTGTTCCAAGACTTGATTAAAAGATATTGTCTTTGGTTTTCATTTGGAGATTGTTGTTTTTTTGGTCATTGCTTAGACGGCTGATGAGTTCACGGCCCACCAGCTGTACGGAGGTTACCGAAAACCATGGACATCACAACGTCAATAGTAGGTACTATGCAAATTGAGACCACAGATCTATCTACAAACGTCTTGATTGTTTAGTAATGTCTCAAATTACAATTTTGCGATTATGACACGATAAAATATGATTCCTTCATATTTTGTACCTGCCTGCGGGATTCCAACATGGGCGCAGTCGTATCGAACGAGTATACCTACCTACGGGGCTATACGTAGCCACAACGACTTATAAACGGCTACCAAGAAAATTCAGGATATGTTTGCCTTCGGTGATATCTCCAGTAGTACATTCTATTCATCCTATTCTAGTCATTGCAATGGACTTTTCTCTTTCTTCTTTTGGCATTGCCTTTAATTCATCAATTTTCTGTTATATAATTTGCATTTCATTATAATAAACATTCTCACTAAAATTTGGAATTTAAAATACTAATAAATAATTAAAATATAAATGTGAATATTTGTAACGTACCAATAAACAATTTCTTCTTATTATTTTCAGTCCACAGATGTCCACTGCCGGACATAGACTCCCCAAGCTTCGCCACAAAGATCGGTCCTGCGCCGCCCGTATCCAGCGGAGCCCCGCTATAAATAAACAACTAACAATGTTGAATTACAACAAAAAAATCAAGAACGTCATAAAATTTCTAAGACAAATTTATAAGAGGTCCTACCCCCAGTTAAAATATATGTTTATAAGAAATAGCTGTACCTACCCGTCTGCTTCGCTGGGCATTTAAAATTAACATTATTATTTCTCACCCCCACAAAGCTTCTCATCATTAACGCCCCCGCAACTGGTGTAGGGAGTCCAACACTCATATAGACATTAGCCTATGCATTAAGTATATGTATTTTCTACATGGATACCAAGTTTCAAGTCAATCGGATGCATGGTTCAGTAGTTATAACGGAACCTCCGTAAAAACCACTGTAGAGTTATATATTAGTATAGATAGAACAATGAATATTTGAATATAAAACTTCTCTTTAGTAGAATTATGTATAAAAATTCCAACTAAAGAAAAAAAATGAAACTACAAATTCCACTTTATTGCAAACAATTCAACATCTCACACTATCAATCCTGATAGGGTTAATATCTTAAATTACCGCCGGATCTTCTCAGCGGGTCGCGATTCCGATCCGGTAGTAGATTCATTCGCGAAGCAATTACTCTTGAGTTGTTAGGTCTCCTTCGGAGGCGTTCGGGCAGTTGTTAGCAAATCCCACTCCTCCTGGCTGAGCCTTTGCTCGCTCACCTGTCCTGGTGAAACTGGAAAGGCCTTCGGGCCACTTTCTACACATCTTTCAATCACAAAAAAAAAAATACAAAAGTTAAATTACAGCTTTATCTACTGTTAATGTCACTTTAATTTATTCTTCAGTTAAACTCTTTAATGACTATTACGATAATGAGAAACGTTTTTTTATGTAGGGATGTTATTGGCGGGTACCTACAGATTCCGCCTGAGGTAGGACACAATATTTATAAATCTAAAACTGATTTCAATTACGTTCATCCTTATAAAATACAGGTCACGCATGATATCCACCGTCGAAGGCGTCGTAAATGATGTATTACAAACTATATATTATTATGATGTAATAATATAATTAGTGCCAAATTAACAATTTTTTTTTTGCACTAACAACTGTGAGCTTTGTTTGCCACTAGCTGGCGTAGGTATTTCTAGCATCAAGCATAGAAATATGCAACCTGTTTCGAGTAAGATTTTGATGGCGTATCTCAAATCAAGCGGCAATAGTCTTTTAGTAGTCTATAGGTTCCTGTAACCTTAAAATAACGACCTTATCTTGTGCTTTATACTTCCAAAAAGTCCGTTGGTGCAATTCAAAACCCCATTACCTATGTTGGAAAAAAAATTGAAAACTACTTTTTTATTGCCTTTGTAGACAGACGAGCATACGACCCACCTGATGGTGACTAGTTACTGTCGCCCATGGACTTCAGCAATGCCTGGGGCAGAGCCAAGTTTCTGCCTACAAGCCTACCTGTATGACGCCCGGTTCGCATGCCGTCACAATCCTAATACAGACTTCAATCTTAAAGTCGGTAATGGCAATCACGTAGTGATGTCCATTGACTGAATCGGTGGTGCAATAGTTAGTGCCCCTGACTATGGGGTTCGATTCCCACAAAGGGATGAAGAGTTTTGTTTACTCTTCGTCTGGGTGTTTAACCTACCTATAGGTATTTAAATGTTTAAAAGTATATCAGTCTCTAGTTCCTATAGCATACGGAATCCTAATTTGGAGCCAGATGATCCCGGTAGCTACTTATAACTATATAGGTATATCGGATCTTAGCTAATAACCTTGACATCAATATAGTGAAAAGTAAGTACTGCGCAGACTAGCGACGACCTTCGTGACCAATAAGATTTGGCCCTGATCGAGACAATGATGACTTGACAATTAGTACCGAAATTAATGGAAATGTTCTCGATTTTAATTTACAAACCCTATTGCCTAATAATGAATATTGCAACAACAACAAAAAAAAAAACGTAATTTTGTGTAGATAAGTAGATATCACGTTCCGTGATCACGCACGCGTTGAATTAATTAACAAAAAATAACTTTTCTACGGGCACCTATTCAATATAAAAGGTACTATAAAATATTCGTCGAAAAAACTCTCTAATCACTCAAAGCGAAATATAAAACAAATTAACAGATTTAAAAAAAATTACGCAAGAGTCCTAATATTCAGAATGAAAAGTATCAATCAAACTGCCTATGAAATTCCCATCAAAACAGAAACACATAAAATTAATAAGTCAAAGTTTTGGTTTATCTCAATTTCAAGTAGGTAATCGTGCCTTCTTGTCGCCATTATTAAAACCGAGCCAATTTTAATAGACCAATATTTTCAAAATTGTCAGTATTATCCTTATTCTGTCTAAAGCATTTACCTAAACATTTTATATAGTAAATGATATATGGTTTTACAAGTTGGACTGTGCACTTCTGACACGCAAAAGAAAATCGATGAAGGGTAAGAAATTGTAAAATGAAAAATAAAATAAAATAAAATAAATCATTTTTGTTTGTTTATTAATCTAAACTAGAATGTGAACATACAATTGATACTCAATTGTTATAATGAGTGTATAGCACGATTTATTAATTCTCATACACACATAGGTAATAATACAAGTCACACTTATTTAAGACATACCTACTAATTTAGTAATAATCACTACAGCCATCGCGGCGTTTGATAATCGTCTTCCCAACAAATGGAGGTGTCAACGCAACCTTATATTAACATGAATCGATTCGTACAATAACACTTTGTAAAGCAATGTTAATGTACATGGCGCTCGATTCGATAACAATGGCCTTTCATAGGAACATGCGCCTACGCGTCGTCTGTGGGTCAGGTGAGGCGGAAGGCGGCCGAAAAGTTGGGGAAAGCTGTTCGGATGCAGTCGAGAATCGCACGAGACTCGCTAGATCATCGGAGGCTTTGCCGCTTTCCACCATTAGCCAACGATCGACCAATACCAGGGCCCCATGCAGGAGAAGGCGTGTACGTGCGTACGCGCCGCCTGTAAGCACAACACACTTTAGTACAAACGCAGCTGTCGTTCTGTCGTCACGTATTGTTTTGTTTTCTTTCATTTACGTTTATAATTATGAACTTTTTGTCGTGTTTTTCTGCTAATTAAACTGCGGACGATTCCCTACTTAATTGTTCTGGACGGACTATGTTGTGAAGTGAACCGGGTTGGCTGGTTTTGTGTCGGTTTTTATTATTTATAAAAGAATGATGATGGACCAGGCGCATTTCGGCGAGTATCTGCTGCGGCAGCAAATGCTACATGCCGCTTCTCTGAGTGGATTACGTAAGTATTATTTGTGTTTCGATTTGTTTAGTTATGTATTTGTTTTCATGTTTGTGTGATTTGAGAATAATCTGAATTGAATTCCAAATAGACGAATTGCGTTCGTCATATTTATTCTGTTTACAATTTTAATGAGTTCGAATAGGAGTATAGGTATTGCTTTAATACAATTCATACTTTGACCTCTCTTACAAGCCACGTTGTCATGTCGACGGATTCCGATGGCCGCTTAAGAGACGACGTCCGTGAGCTAATTCGCTGTTCTAAAAAAAAAAAAACTATATATTACTTTGTAACTACCGAGATAGGAACGAAGAGGATAACATGGAGGGTTAACATACCTACTTGAATATTTTTTTTAACATACCTACTTCAATTTTTTATTAAGTAATTGGTTCTAATGTGTTATCGGTTGCCACTTTTAGAATAAGGCTTCTTAATTCTGATGTCCAGACAACTTTGAATCCGATGTGATTGAAAACTCTTAATTATGTATCAATTTGGCGTGACGTCAACTGTGCGGCGTGCCTCGGTCAAAATCAAAATAATATTCTCTTTTTTTCGTCTAGTCAATATATTATGATAAAGTAATAAAATTATTGTATTGCCATCGGTCCTTGATACGTGTGCAAATTTTCAGATTAATCGGATATCTTTAAATTGGTTATTGCGTTAAACAATAAAAGTCGGGAATAAGTAACACACTATTGTCCGGCCCCAAAACTAGGATTAACTGTACTAAGGGAACCAGAGACTAGATAAACACGTTTAAACATAGATATACCTATAGATATAAAAAATCGGTCTAAGAGCTTAACGCTCAGACACAGCCCAATAAATTTCTTGCCGGATCTTCTCAGTGGATCGCGCTTCTGATCCGATAATAGATCTGCGAAGCACTGCTCTTACTAGGGCTAGTCTTAGCAAAAATTAAGAGCAAACAAACCTATTCATCATACGAATGTTTCCCCTATATGGGAACATGTCCTCAATCTTCACAACAAAAGTCAAGGGCACTAATTACCAACACCAAATGATTAATTATGCATAATAGCTAAAGTGGCCGTGGTTTAAGTGGAAACAGACCGCTTATATTCATCTCGAGCGATGGACTATCAACATACAAATCCCGCAGACAGGTATCAATATTCCTACGGAAATACACACGAGTTAACACGCATTAATCATTAACACGTGTTCACAAACAACTTCCACGTTGAAGTATTTGCTTCACGTAATGAAAACCAAGCCCACAAACTTTCTAGTGATTGTTGGTGATGATAAGTCGTACCTACTGTAAATCTATAAGCAGTCCAGCTTTAAGGGACTAAAGGGGAGGGACTAGGGAGGGATAAACTAGGACATTATGTCTCACGGTGGACGTATTCACGATTCTCAGGTAGGATCGTTTCAAATTTGACAAACGGTGGCCCAGTATGCGGTGTTATCTTATGTCCCTCACACTAGTGTCTAAGTCATATATCAATTCTGTTAAGCCCATAATGTACTCTAACTTTTAGGTCTTAAGTTCTAAATTGTGTTGTGTTACAAAATCATTTGTATATACATATATTGGTTACCTTACATCAAATTTTCTTTTGTAATTTGAACATTAATATTTATATATTGTTCTCACATTAGTGTCTGTTTTATTGTATTTACTAATAGGTAGTAATTTTTTTGTATCGAAATCCTTAATAACTTTGCTAATAAGGTTAATAGTCTGAATGACTCAATTGTTTAGTTAATACTATTCGTGTAGGTATATATTCTCTTTCTCCTTAAACTCAGATAGTTCGACATCACACTTCAATCTTATAATATCCTAACTCTGTTCGTGTAATATAAGAATCTTGTAGGATTCTTCGAAATAAATAAATTCAGTATGTATTAAGATAAAGGTTTTTAAAAATACTATAAAACTCCTCACCGTGTAATACCACAAACTTTCGCGTGATTACTGGTGATAATGAGTCGTACTGTAAGTCCGGTAAATAGTCCAGTTTAAAGGATGAGACAGACTAGGACCTTATGTCTTATAGTGGGCGGTGGCATTCATGTTTCTCAGATAATCGCTAAACATCTGACAGAAGATGGGCGAAGACTCGGTAACATCTATACAATGCGCTGTCTATATTATTTGCTCTTTAGCATCATTAGATCTTTCGACGTAAACAACCAGCTCTGGGTATATATAGCTATTATCCTAATCAGTTCAGCTAAAACTAGTTTTGAAGTCGTCGTGGCCTAAAAGATAAGACGTCCGGTGCATTGGTGTGTAGCGATGCACCGGTGTTCGAATCCCGCAGGCGGGTACCAATTTTTCTAATGAAATACGTACACAACAAATGTTCACGATTGACTTCCACGGTAAAGGAATAACATCGTGTAATAAAAGTTAAAGCCGCAAAATTATAATTTGCGTAATTACTGGTGGTAGGACCTGTTGTGAGTCCGCGCGGGTTGGTACCACCGCCCTGCCTATTTCTGCCGTGAAGCAGTAATGCGTTTCGGTTTGAAGGGTGGGGCAGCCGTTGTAACTATACTTGAGACCTTAGAACTTGTATCTCAAGGTGGGTGGCGCATTTACGTTGTAGATGTCTATGGGCTCCAGTAACCACTTAACATCAGGTGGGCTGTGAGCTCGTTCACCCATCTAAGCAATAAAAAAAAAACTTTGTAACGCGCTCGAACGTATGCCATTCACCGAAACATACCTACATACATAATATGTGCGTTGAAATCTTTTATGCATGTGAAGGTTTAAATGACGGGCCTTATGCGGAACTAGACGTGCTCCGCTTCTTCACCGCCGTATTTTGTAGGTATTTAAGTTTTTCTTCGATTTTCACGAGTCATAGACATAATTAAAACTGCTATTACAGTTTAATCTTGCCATTATATTAAACTCACATATCAGTTATCAGTGACCAAGAAAACTATAAAGTATAAGAAACGATGGAAATAATATTTATTATAATGGAAATAATAAAACGTGAAACTAAACCGTAACAGTATTAATTACGTTGCATTTTCCGGGATGAGACTTGCTTGTGCCAATCTCTGGTCCATAGCCTATAGCAACGGTTGCCATGACAACTTATTCTATACGTATTCGTTATTATGACGTGTGTGATGTTAATAAAGATGAAAATTCCATTCTAGACGTAAACTACGTCAAATATGTTCTTAACGAACGCCCACAGCTCAAAAGAAGTATTTGAAACCTTTCGGAGATTTAGTGATGCCTGGTCATTCGCTTCGTACGTACCTAATTCGTTATCTACACGTAATATATAGATAAAATAGAATTCGAGAATCTGTGGAATGGATTTTTGTAAATTCTAGATGAGAAACAGACAGCTTTTTAATTCTTATCATGTATGTAAATAATTAATTTAAACGAAGAAAAATTGGATTTGAATGTGCCAAAAAACCGAGCTTTCTCAAAAATGAGTTTTCTTCCAGCATATCATTGACGGTACCAGTAAGATAAATAAATAGGTGCTCAATTTAAGTACTGATGTTATGGCATTCTGGAAGTCTACCACCGGCCTATTTCTGAGAAATAATATAATGCTATTGCAATTTGAAATATGAAACATCAGGAGACATACTTTTTTGCACCTTTTAGTGAACGTCCCATTTGCCTTTAAATTCCACGTGAAGTCTACGGCTTCGCAGAAAAATAGCGCCACCTGTAGACAGGACGGTGGTACCTACCTTTGTAAGTGTATCAGGAATTAGCTACACATATTTATGAATTTTACTTCTATGATTTTGTTACACGATTTTATTCTTTCACCATGGAAATCGTTATGATGAAGATCTCTTTCATACTGTGGAGACTAGGGGTTCCTTATATACCCGATGCTGTAGACCGAATGTTAAACAGTCGACGTCGCCCAAAACACGTCATTACAAATCCTCCTGATCCATTAACGGTGCTTTTAGGTACCTCAAGCACCGATCACCGTCCTCGTCGAACCCGTCGCTTGCGACGAAGGGCTCGACGAGCGAATTAACCCACACACACAGCCAACTGACTTTCTCGCCGGATCTTCTCAGTGGGTCGCGTTTCCGATCCGGTGGTGGATTCTGCGAAGCACTGCTCTTGCTAGGGCCAGTGTTAGCAACACTCCGGTTTGAGCCCCGTGAGCTCACCTTCACGTTGGGACGAAGCTGAAATAGCTTCTCAAGGCGATCAGCATACGTAGAAAAAAAAAGGGGGTTCCGATAAACAGGAGGGCCGTGAGCTCGTTCACCCATCTGGCAATAAATATTGTTGGTATATGTTCAGTTGCCCTGTCTGTTAGATCTAGGGTACGTTTTCCGCGATGATTTGAAAAACTTTCACAGTTTAGACACGGCCGGTGCCAACGAAAAATATTATATTTTTGGAATATCAGAAATTGAAAAATTTGTATTTTTAATGTAACTAGAGGTCCCGCAGTAGTCGATATTCGACTATAATTAATTCGAATTGTTAGTTTGTACACTATTATGATTGTATTTTATACTTCTATAATCACAAATTTCGCCAAGACTACACTATAAAAAATATTAACAAAGACAAACCATATTTAATCTATTCTCAATTTGACAACAAACCTTAAGAACAAAAGTTTGACAATAAATAGTATCCATGCGTGTGTTCTTCAAATAAATGGTATGTAGTGTGTGTAATGTTTTCTTTATTGATTTAATGTATCTTCTATGCATTATTTTAAAAAAGTATTAGCATTGTGCACTTCTTCTCTATATTCTCTATAAGTGTGGAAAATTTCATACTCCTACGTCCGCGCAATTTTCGTAAAAAGGGATACAAAGTTTTTTCTTCACGTATTAATATATAGATTTAACCATAACATTTTTAATAATTCATACCGAAATGAAAACAAAGCGTGGAATCTATACTAATATTATAAAGAGGAAAGATTTGTTTGTTTGTTTGTTTCGAATAGGCTCCGAAACTACTGGACCGATTTGAAAAATTATTTTTCCATTAGAAGCCGACATTGTCCCTGATGAACATAGGCTACTTTTTTTTATTTTTATTTTTTATTTTATTTTTTGGTTTCATGTGTGTTTTAATGTTTCCGAAGCGAAGCGAGGGCGGGTCGCTAGTATCTAAATAATTTTAAACATTCTGAAACTGAAAATTGTGTCAACCAAAAATTTCGCTTCTTTATGTTTTCACTTTTAAATGTAACAGAACATAATATAGTAAATATTATTTGCTTTTTATTACATTAGCGTAAAGAAAGTTTTCAAAATTAACTTAATTTTTTTTTTGCCGTATAGACAAGCATACGGCCACCTGATGGTGAGTGGTTACCGTCGCCCATTGACGTCAGCAATGTCAGGGGCAGAGCCAAGCCGCTGCCTACCGTTTGACAACATACTTTAAATATTTATTTAAGTATGAATATTTTTATATGGAGCTTTCTAAAAATGTACTGTACCAACTAATATACAAATACAACCTTTGCAACATAAACCAGTTTAAGTATTCAGAGATGTATTTTTTCTATAATTTGTATTTGTTTAACTGGCATTAAGGACAGTTGAGTCTATGTAAATTCTAATTATAAAGAATCTTGCATGTATTTTTTCGTATTACATATAAACACGTTTACTGTCAACACACCTATGTTTCCGGCGCCTTAGTAAGAAGATCGCAGTAATGCGTTTCGGTTTGAAGGGTGAGGCAGCCGTTGTAACTGCACTGAGACCTTGGAACTTATATCTCAAGGTAGGGTGGCGCATTTATGTCGTAGATCTCTATGGGCTCCAGTAACCACTTAACACCAGGTGGACTGTGAGCTCGTCCACCCATCTAAGCAATAAAAATAAAAAAGATCGAAGAGAGAAATCGACATAATTACTTCAGTGCGCCACGTAGGGTACCGGTGACCTACACGGCAGTCAACGACTTAAAATTAAAACGGGCTAATCTCATGTTTGTTAGTTTCATTTTACATTTTAGTTTCATTTTAACGGTAAGCAGCGGCTTGGCTCTGTCCCTGGCATTACTGAGGTCCATGGGTGACGGTAACCACTCACCATCGGGTGGGCTGTATGCTCGTCTGTCTATACGGGCAATAAAAAAAAAGTACAACTTTGGACGACTCGAACACTACTGTTTTACGCTGAGCTGGTAGTTGCGTAAGCCGTAAGGCCGGCTGCGTTATTACCACTTATTCACATAAGTCTTATTACTGTTACGTACTAATGAAGGTCGTCGCTGCTTGGAGATAAACGGAACTGAAGACAAACACGCGAATCGATTAGCCGTATGCGATTATAGATCATTACAATATAATTCGAAAGAATTGACCTAAAGCACATATTAGAAATATGACTACTGGTGGTAGGACCTCTTGTGAGTCCGCGCGGGTAGGTACCAACGCCCGGTCTGAAGGGTAGGGCAGCCGTTGTAACTATACTGAGATCTTAGAACTTGTGTCTCGGGGTGGGTGGCGCATTTGCTTTGTGGATGTCTATGGGCTCCAGTAACCACTTAACACCAGGTGGGCTGTGAGCTCGCCCGACCATCTAAGCAATAAAAAAAAACATTCTGACCCAGCTCTGCACGACGCGACAAGCACACACTAGCAGATAATCAGGGTCGCTATCGTCAGCCATGACGTGGCCGGTGCCATTGTCTAAATTAACAAACAATTATATCGCAAAACAAAATATTACAAGGTTGCTTGAAAAACGTCGCTACAAGAACGCGTATAACATTTCGGTCATTATTAACCTTTTAATTTTTGCTAGTCTTGTTCAATAAGCAGTTTTATAATCTACTAGCGACCCGCCCTCGCTACGCTTCGGAAACATTAAAACACACATGAAACCAAAAAAAAAAATAAAAAAAATTATAAAAAAAAATTAAAAAAGTAGCCTATGTTCATCAGGGACAATGTCGGCTTCTAATGGAAAAATAATTTTTCAAATCGGTCCAGAAGTTTCGGAGCCTATTCGAAACAAACAAACAAACAAATCTTTCCTCTTTATAATATTAGTATAGACGATATTCTATTCATACTATTATTCGAATAGCAATGAATTATTCTTGAACGATGGACATTCGTATAAGCACTTATTTCTAATAGTATTTTTTTCTTTTCAGCGTTGATTTTTTACGAAAAATCTTTCCTTTTTGAATGCTTACAATATATGAAGTTTGTAGTCCTAGTGGCTTAGGGTTTTGCGTTGATGAAACAATCAGTCAACCAAGCAATTATATTTATTTATTTATTTATTACACTTCATGTAAAATTTACATTGGCGGACTTAATGCCTAAGGCATTCTCTACCAGTCAACCAAAGGTAGTGCAGAGTAAATAGTGGAGTAAATTATACTTACATACTATGTAGATAAATATTTGTCGTTTATCCAATTGAATTGATATTTTTTACATTATTATTTTTGGCTCTACAAATTTTTTTTTTTTCATAGTATACACCATGAATTTTATATAGATGGTGCACTAGTAGTTTTAACAAAAAAAACATGTGTACAATTCACACGTGTGAAACCTTCAAAGATGTTGGCTTCAAGATAATGAGACGAATGTAAATTTTCGGGAAGAGGATAATTGTAGGTTTTAGTAATGTTCATAGTGATACAAGGTTTGATAATTATCTTACATTTTATTCGTATATATTACATAGATTTATTCAGAATGTATTAAGTACGAATATTAGGTAGGTACAAAGCAGAGCACAAAGAGAACCACAAATATACTAAACACTGTATAATGCTTCCTATCTCATTTTCTCCCATGTGCAATCTTATGAATTTATGTGTCTATCTCTTTTTACTGTAGATTTTTCATTTCATTGACATTCGAATTAGAACGATGCTAAAGAAGATTTCTCTTCAAAAAACCCAAATACATTTTTCAAAATTAAAACGAATGAAAATAAATGATTTGTGTATTTGTAGGTTGCAGTCACGAGCGAACAGTATCGCTCACCATCTAAAGCTGTTGCTAAAATAAAAAAACCAGTCATTACGCTATTTTAATTAATGTATACGACTCATGCAATGCTAAGAAAACATTTCCATGATAAATGGCAACACATCGAGTGCGTCAGCAATGTGATTTACATTTGTTTACTTCTCTATACCAATCTCCAAGCACCTGTATCGTACAAAACTACTGGTGGTAGGATCCCTTGTGAGTCCGCGCGGGTAGGTGCCACCACCCTGCCTATTTCTGCCGTGAAGCAGTAATACGTTTCGGTTTGAAGGGTGGGGCAGCCGTTGTAACTATACTGAGCCCTTAGAACTTATATCTCAAGGTGGGTGGCGCATTTACATCGATGATGTATATGTTACCGGAAATGTATGTAATCCGTCATTGTATACAATTCCTAGGAAATGTATGTAATTCCTAAAATCGCACGGAAATGTGTGAAATAAATTATATTATACTTACACATTACACATTTCCTAGGAAATCTATACATTTCCTAAATAGCAATCGGAAATGTAAAACATTTAAGATATTGGTGGGTACGCGGGGACAGCGGGACGAGTCTTTCCGTTGCCAACTTGCAATCCACTGGAACCGGCCAGGGATTTAAGAAGTGCCTTTGCAAGAAAAACTGTGCTACATCAAGATGTCTGTGTTTTAAAAATAAAGTACTATGTACTTCCAAATGCCATTCGAGCTTACCCTGCAAAAATAAATAGCTATATGGACTGACAAACTAATATAATATAAAGATTTACTTTTATACTTTGACATTTATAATTACTTAATTACCAGACTGATTACTTGCCAAATGAAATTTGATTTTATAAGAATAAATATAAGTTGATTTTGTGATACGTTAAAAGTTAATAGATAGTTGATTTTAGAAGTTTTAATTAGTAAGATAATATGAATATATTATTATTATTTTACGGTATGACAAAAAAATATAATTAACAACGTGTTTTATTACAGAAAGCATTTACTTTATACATTTCCTAATACGATATTGGAATTATATACAATTCCGAGGAAATTTATACATTTCCTAGGATATCTATACATTAAATAGTTTTTCAAACAATATTTTATACATTTCCTAAATAGTATCGGAATTGTACACATTTCCTAGGATTTGTATACAATTCCTTGATTTCATACATTTCCGGTAACATATATACATATCTATAAATCCTGATCTACGGATCCTATTCCGTCATCCATATCCTGTCATCGCCATAGATACCAAATCATTGCAGATTAAAACAAAACAGACACGATATATCCCTATAACACCAAAAAATTCAAACTTTGCGCTCTCATGTTTGCATCGCACGGCGGTGAGTGCCTTTCAGCACACGCGTATATTATATAACTAAATTTGAATCAAAACATAATCGTTTTTTTGTTGCTGCAAGAGGAGCCTTTTGCCCTCCTGAGCACATCATACCCACTGCCTGCTACTTACTTCACTTGTACTATATGTCACATCACAGAACTTGAATATATTGGTGGGGAATTAATTCTATAGCTGGATGGTTCGTTGTAGAAATGGTTTCGTTTTAGCCTAAGGGTCTGTTCAAGCTATGTAGGTAGGTACCTACTTGGAATAGGTGCTTGGCAGAATGTGCCGCCAGATCGGAATCGCGATACACTGAGAAGATCCAGTGGGAAACTCAATTGTGTCTATGGGTTAGTACGCTCGTCGCTATCGACGGGTTCAACGTGGACGGTGACCGATGCTTGAAGAGCCTAAATTCCTAATGACACACTGAAATTGAACACATCGTTTTCAAGCACAAGTATTACTGGTGGTAGAACCTCTTGTGAGTTACTGGTGGTAGGACCTCTTGTGAGTCCGCACGGGTACCACCGACTTGCCTATTTCTGCCGTGAAGCAGTAATGCATTTCGGTTTGAAGAGTGAGGCAGCCGTTGTAACTATACTGAGACCTTAGAACTTATATCTCAAGGTTGGTGGCGCATTTACGTTGTAGATGTCTATGGGCTCCAGTAACCACTTAACATCAGGTGGGCTGTGAGCTCGTCCACCCATATAAGCAAGAAATAAAAAAAAGCTGTTCGCTTTTAAAACACGTTGCAATTATGTATCGATATTTCATCAAGGTTGACAGAGTCAATTCGGCAATTGACGCTTGTTTACATGAGTGCACCAGGCTCACTAAACAGAAGTGGCGATTGCTTGTGGGGCGCATGACAAAGGCCCACAGCAATTATTCTGAATGACGACCACGACCACCTGACAAGAGTGATAGACAAGGAGACAAGGAGATTTCATGAAGATTAACTTCTTCGTAAAGTCAGAATATATTCTTTAAGCAATACGCATTACATGTTTGTTTGTGTACGCCTTTGTGTCAGACTAGTTACACTGCAAATTTTGCTTTCACGATTAATTCTTTAATGGAAAGTGAAACAGTTTGCATTTACATATAACGCGTTGCAACCAATAAAAGACGTACTTTACTGACTCACGCGCCGACTTCGTGCCCAACTTTAAACCACAATCCAAAATTAACTAAATCATTAATTAATCACCTACAATCGTTACCGCACGACTCATTACGCATAATAATCATAAAATAGTAGCTATTAATATCGTTCAATAATTCGAAACTAATTGCTTTTACTTTAGAAACGTATTTACAGATTACACACTAATCACTTACACGAATGAAACGTTAATATTGCCATTAAAACTAAAAGATAGTTCCGATGAAATGAAGACATTCACTGTTCGTTACGACTCAGTAGTGTTTTAATTATGAAGAACTTTGTCGAATGTAGTAAGCAAATTTAATGTGCAGATTACTGGTGACAGGACATCTTTGACTCCGCACGGGTGACCACCACCCTGCCTATTGCTGCCGTTCGTTGCGTTTCGGTGTTTGAAGAGTGGAACAACCGTTGTATTGTAAAAATTGAGGCCTTGAGAAGTGAGGTGAGAACTCAGGTCTCAAAAAGGGTAGCGATATTTACTTTGTAGATGTCTATGGGTTGAGGTAACCACTGGACAGAATGTAAGCAATATTAATAAAAAAAATCGGTTGTCTGTAAAGTCGGTTTACTGACGATAGTTGAACATAACAACGTCATAAGAAAATACTGATGGAATGGTTTCATTTTTCAAAAGAAATGGTAATTTTATTTCTTTGATAGATATTTTGTATGGACAATAATTGACCCCACATTCACTTTTCACTGAACTTCATACTTGACGAAAACATGTAAATTGTATAGCAGCTGTCCACGCGGATGCATCGCTCACTCAAGTAGGAGAGAGAGATGTCGAACGCTGCCGAACGCGGAGGCCGATTGTGCCTCTTTGTCGCTCGTTGCACGCTCTCGCTTGCACTTCAAGCCTTAAATGAAACGCCTCAGAGCGAGGTAACGGCACATGAGTCATGTTTTTTCGTGCGTGCAGCCGGCTCCATCGTATTATAGGACGTTGTCACGTCAAAGATGTTGTTGATATTTTAAAGTTGCTTAATGGTAGTGGGCCGTATTGGGAATGCGCACGCGGAGATTGCCAATGTTTTGACTATGCCGCCCATGCGTTTTCAAGGCTAAAATGACCCTGTGTGCTACGATCATCATTCGACCTAAAACGGACTGTAAAAAAAGTAACTGAGAAGTGACAGCCCTGACGATAACCTGGAATTAAGATTTCATAAACACACGAGATGTGTATATAGCAGCCTGGATCGGTTAACGCGCTCATCACCACGGCGCGTTCGTCACGCACACCAATCATTACAAAACGCGATCGGACGAGGGCCGATCATTAAATCCGTTAGTAACACTGTATGTACACTCTCAACTAAACCGTTCGACCATCGGCTTTCGGTACAAAACGCCAATTACAATTTACACAATAATTTACGTAGAACGTTATCTTTCCGTGACTCCAGTGATACGGATTTATTGATCGTGTCAAATTATTCTGTGTTGATGAACGTAAATTATTCCTACGAAAATAGTTCTGTTGCCGCGATGATGATGGAATTATTAATTAATGCATCGTCAATTAGAATTTTAATTTGATCGGAAACGTCCCAGATAAATTGAACGTCGGTGTTTTGGAGATGCATTATATTAAAGACAAATTCTAAAATGACAATAGATTGAAATTGCTAATAATAGCTAATGGTAATAACGAAATAATAATGTGTAATTGCAAGAGGATGCAATTACTGACTTACTGAATCGTTTATTAGTTAAAAATTCCTTTAAAATAACATTACTTGTAAGACATATCGGGTTGTGAGTTATGAACAAACTACATACCTAATCAATAATTACACTAATCAGATCACGAAATAGAAAACAAAGTTTGTATTAACCATTTTCCGATTGCTGCCACAAAGACTAGCATAGACGTAATACATCTTTATACATACAATTGAGACGTCGACCTCATGTCAGCGATGACCCTGTGACGCCTATGGGACCCGATAAGCAATTAATCCCGTCACCGTTCTCGTTGTCTTCGTCAATGCGAAGAAGAGTTCGATGTGCAAGCCACATGACACAACCCACTAAGTTTCTCGCCGGATCTTCTCAGCGGGTCACGATTCGATCCGGTAGAAGATTCAGCGAAGCACTGCACCCACTAGGACAGATTGTTGCAAATTCTTGCCTGAGTTCGGTCATCCAGTCGCAGTCCTTAGGCAAAAAAAATCCCATATACACCACGTGGGCTGTCTTTCATCCATCAATGCAAGAACAAAAGTTATAAAAAACTCAAGGTTGAGGAGTACACTTAACAATGAATAGGCCTTTTTTAATGACTCTGTCAACAGCTCTGTGGTTGATTGAATACACCTTCACTGCTTAATTTCACCATAATGACAATAAAACCTTTCATATCTCCACCCGTTGGTGTAGTTAAAGACGCCTGTAAGCTGGTACGGGTTGGTACCACTTTTCTGCCTATTTCTACTACAAAACAGCGATGCGTTTCGATTTGAAGGATGGCACTACCGACAGCCAATATAATTGACGACATTCCTTATCTTCAAGGAGGTTCGGTATCTAGAATCATGTCTGTGACCTCTGACCGTAAAGACAAACAGACAGTATTCAGCATACTGTTCCCTTCAGCGACATAGGCAATAAAAATAGAATTTCCACAACCAATCCTCAAACATAAAAACCCATAGTGAACAGTTTGAGAACCACAATACTTTAGTTCTCGCAAAACATATACTTCGAGATACATCCAGTTATCTTACTCTGGCAATCAATAATAATTCTTAAATTTAATTACTACAATAAACATAATAAAGAAACGCACTTATCGAAGCTTGGACCGGACGACTTGAACGTCAAGAAATTTCATTTACAATTTAAGCACACATCCATTCATTTTGACGTTCGTATAAAACTGACGTCATATTGCGCCGGCCTCTTTGATTACACACAAACTCGTTGCAAAATGCGCATGTAATAAAAAAAAAAATATTAATATTAAAATGTCTTCGAGAACACGAAAACTATACTGTCTCATTAGTGACGGAGAAATCCGAGGGGAATTCGTAATGAATTTATTTCGAAATGTTATGTTTTAACAGCTATGTGTCCAATTTCATGGTGACGCCGGCGGTGTCTGGGAGGAAATAAAATTCGAGACTGATTATACATTTGATGGCTATCGCGTACGAGGCTGCGCTTTCTTTTCTAACTTGCTTTAATAGACTCTCCAGTCCGACCAGTCTTTTATTGCAAATAAAGCATTTAAAATGTCGCTGGAATTGTAAGAGCCGGGTGAATACTTGTCACATTTATTTATTTATTTTGTTTCATTGTATAGATGGTTGGACGAGCTCACAGCCCACCTGGTGTTAAGTGGTTACCGGAGCCCATAGACATCTACAACATAAATGCCGCCACCCGCCTTAAAATATCTAAGATCTCAATTTAGTTACAACGGCTGCCCCAAACTTCAAACCGAAACGCATTACTGCCTCACGGCAGAAATACGCAGGGCGGTGGTACCTACCCGTGCGGGCTTACAAGAGGACCTACCACCAGTAATTACGCAAATTATAATTTTGCGAGTCTTGATTTTATTACACGATGTTATTCCTTCACCGTGAATGTCAATAGTGAACAAATGTTAAGTACGTATTTCATTGGAAGAATTGATACCCGCCTCCGGGATTCGAACACCGATGCATCGCGAGGTACAAATGCACCGGACGTCTTATCCTTTAGGCCACAACGACTTCTCTACAGATTCCTACAGGTTTTAATTATACTACAGGTCTTCATTAAGCATTCAATCGATCCTTCCAGGATAAATTTATGTATCTATTTGTATAACATACGTTTACGAGTGTATTCATATTAATAAACCCGGTCACCGTCCTCGTCGAACCCGTCGCTTGGGACGAAGGGCTCGACGAGTGAATTAACCCATAGACGCAGCCCACTGAGTTTCACGCCGGATCTTCTCAGTGGGTCGCGTTTCCGATCCGGTGGTAGATTCTGCGAAGCACTGCTTTTGCTAGGGCCAGTGTTAGCAACACTCCGGTTAGAGCCCCGTGAGCTCACCTACACATCAAGGAGAAACTGAAATAGCCTCTCAAAGCTTTCAACATAGGTAGGAAAAAGAAATAATAATAATAATTAATAAACAAATTCAGATTTTTTTTCTCATAAAATTGGGAAACATACAGACATACCGTATTTTAAATTAAAATGTTCGAATAAAATAATATAAATATAGTTGTGGTAGATCGTATTGTATCTGAATTGGGTAGGTATCATGGCTCTACCTATTTTTCCAATAAAACAGCTGAGCAAATCTTTTAATGACAGGAAGCTTCCCTAAGATGGAAACAGTAACTGTACAACCTCTCATCAAAATCAGATGAATGGTAAACGAACGACAAGAGAACAAACATACAAACATTCATTTTTATGTTTATAGACGAAGGCTTACAATACAAGATCTAAGTACTTTTTTTTAAGCCCTAAGTCTCAAAACGGGTGACGGATTTAATGTTGTAATGTTTGTGAGCTTCAGTGATCATTTATCAGCAGGCGGTTTGTGAGCTTTACTCATTTATTCAATTACATATATGATTTTATCAATATTTTTCGTTTCAGAACACCGCATAGGGGCGGATGCGGAGCCACCAGCGTGCGAAGCGCGACTTCTCAACGGCGACCTCTGGAGGAGATTTCATGACATCGGTACGGAAATGATCATCACCAAGGGCGGAAGGTCAGTTGTTTACGTTAATTTAGTAGGTAATGCTGTAGATATTTCAATGAACCCCCTATATTCTTTGAATATCATGAATGAATCTCGTCTCCGGGCAAGTTAGCGGTTGTACTGTAAAAACTGAGACTTAATACTCACGTCTCAAGATAAGTGATGGTATTTACGTTATTGATTTCTATGGCCTCCGGTAACCACTAGACCAGGTGGACCGTGAGCTCGTCCACCCACCTAAGCAAAATAAGAAAGGTCCAATCTACTTCTCCGAACACTTAGACATATAATAGAACCTTGTATTAAAAAGATGTGGTGTCGTAGGACACCAGGTAGGAACGAAGTTCCTTCGGCTAATGTAGAATCGACACAATTTGCAAAAAAATAATTGTGCTCTATTTTATGTAGGTTTTCTTGATTTTTCTCTTAAATTTTGCTGATTAGTTTTTATTTAAGTACAGGAAAGTATTTAGGAAATTAAGTATTTTAGGAAATAATAAATTACGTAAAATAAAATAAATCGTAATTCAAATTATCAATTAATTAAAATAACAAAATATGTCTCTTTATTTTTGTTTGAAAACATAAAATTACATAGAAATAGAAATACAGTTTGGTTAATAAAGTTGCTACGACAAGTCCGACAGACGAAATCACTTGATATAGCTATGCAAGATTATTGACACATCGCGAATAGCTTGAGACATGAGTTTGAACTCTTAATTGTATTCTATAACTACCCTCTAAACTTTCAAACATCACACATGGCTGCTTCGCGGTTGTTATAGGCTAGACCGTGGGCCTAACCGTGGGGACATACAGCATACCAACAACCAGTAGACATTATTATCTGTAACTATCGATCCAATTAAACGTGGCAGCTGTTCGAAGCCAAGAATCGAATCTAACAAAAACGAATTACTCGTAATAAATTACGAAATAATAACAAAAACTTAACGAAAACCCATTAGGGCTGCCGAATCTGACGCGGGCCTTGTTAACGGGCGATTTCGGAGTCGGGCCCGGACCTCCGTCATAGACAAAACAAACAGCTGCCTCCGAGGCAATTTGTGCATTTCTCTAAATGGCCGAGCACAAATTACAGCTTATTATAAGCTTGTTTGCTTTACGATGGTACCCCTTCAATTATTTTTTTACGTGATCCGTAATGTGGGGCGAGCAGTGTAGAAATTACATAGTCGTTGCCATCTCGGCGCCTCCGCCTTCGTTCCCGGCGACCCACCGCGCGATGACTTCCACCATTATCGCTGCTTGACATTAGCACATGACATACTGTTACTAATAGTAATATAAATCAGAATGAATCTACCCACCGCTACTTGTATAATGAAGTCTTTCTAAATTGAATGTCAATTTTGGTCACGATGCTCTCTAATTATAGTGTTTATTTTCGTCTACTCATCGTATGGTGTAAAATTAATTTCAATAAAAGTGAAATGCTGAAAATCTTGGGGGTCATATGCCCCGATAGGTATTAATGACGTAAAGGTTATGCATCGTCTGTGTCCCTACACACGCTAAATAAAACTATTATAATACATGCTTTTCTTGATTATTAAATTATAAATTCTATTAAAATGTTTGGTGATATTAGGTACATCTTCAAATTCAATCTGATTCATAAAGTATGTCACGTCCAATCGTATTCTAATGTAATTTAAGTTAAAATTATTTCGTAATCAATGGCGTGTAATTAGTCTTTTGACGACATCGTATCGTTCTGTTGTTAAATTCATTGCAAAAACTGGACCCCTTTCACGAGCTAAACGCTGCACGAGCAGTGTACGAACGCGTTCCGACAGAGCTCCAGTTTTTCTCTGCGAATAATTGGGCCAGTTCATCGGCGCCCCTGTCATCTTCTACACGTTTTTTCCTCACGGTGCAGACCACCACGCGCTCGCTGGACAACGTAACATTCAGATAATTTACCGCTTTATCCATAGTTTGGTGAATCTCCTTAGGTCGGCCCGCGCGCCGTCTAGAGGTCACTTTTGTTTGTTTTATATTAATGATCCCGCGCGAGAGGCCGGGGGCGCGCCGGCGCCGTTTCTGGCGCCATACAAAATGAAATGGGTCAAAAATATTTCATGCATTTCTTGTATTGAACGCTAGTCGAGGCTGTGCGTGCGCGAGGTAATTGAGTTATTCTGTTGAAGCAACGAGAATACGTTGCACCTATAACTAACTACACAAATTGATGAGTGTAACTCTCTCTGTGCCTTTAGTCGATGCTCTTAGCAGCGTTAAAAGCCGTTCTTAGATGTGTTCTTTCTCTGACTAGAATGAAGCCGGGGTCGAAGATTGAATAGTAAATGTAAACAGTGGATTTGGGCGGTTCGTTTGTAAGGGCAGGGTCGAGCGGAGAGTTAACACCTGTGCACGGCGGCCATGCGCTTGCATTATATATTAGATTCTGGATTTGTGGTAACAGTGTTTCAAATTTTCCCACCTGTTCGGGTATGTGTGAATCACTTTGTATATAAGAAGCATAAACGCGCACATGTGCTCAGTTACGTACCTGTCCTAAACAGGTTCTCTGTTTGCAAAGTGATGTGTATGTATACACTAACAAATTTTTTGAGTGCTCATTGTTTAATTGATGGTAAAAATTCTACCGTGTACACTCCAATAGGACGACATTATTCTAGACTCGAACTATTTCAATTAGTTCATCTAGAATTCATTTATATTACCTATATTTTAACAATCTTTATGCTGGCTCTCCCTTAATCCGTCGAATGAATCCGCATCAATACGCATTAATAACAAACTGTTACAAAACTATGACACGTTCCATCTGTTGCAGTCGATGTTTTAAGATAATACTTAACCCTCAATAATCGTCCTACAAACAAACACTGGTCGAAATAGAGTGTGTTATTTATTTTTTCTTAAAACCGAAATATGACAAATGGGCGAGGCAGGGCCGGCGGCGACAGCGCGGCCGCGCATCGCTCGCGTGTCGTCGCGCAGACCTCCCGCCATTTTAAAAACAAACACACAACATAAAAACTCGTTATTTATTCTCGTGTTACTCGACAGGAAGGGCGCGACCGAATTCGCTTGAAAAAATCATAAGCAATAATTAAAAAATATTGGGCTGCGCCGGTCCTTGTGCAGACACAGGGAGGGGGGTGTTCGCGTTGCAGAGCAGATACCTATGTTGAGCGAAGATAAGAATCACACTAATAATTTAGTGTCTGACGATGAGAATTCGACTAATTCCAGGCATTTCTACACTACGAGAAGTGTAATCATGAACAAAATCAGCCGCAACTACGAGCATTAGAAACGAGCGTAAGCCCATTCCGGCGCTTGTTCTAACAGAAATACCGATTAATTGATTCGATCTGTGTAGTAATTAAAATGGGTGATTAGGGTGCGGGGACCGGCGCCGGCGCCTCAAAGCGTCGCCGGCAACATTCCTTTTGTTTTACCACGGGTCGTTTGTCGCCTGGCCGGTGAGTGGATTCCGTCCGTCCCGTGTTGGCTGACGGCGTTTAGTGTAAGTGCGAGCGGGAGGGATGCGGGCGCCGACCTCCTGCGGTGCGCCGGCCGCCCGCCGCGCGCCCCGCCCAGCACACGCAGCACTAATAATCAGATTATGACAGCCGGACGTCTTCCAACAGTTTACCACACTACTAGACCGACTCGTCACTCTTCAATGTGTCCTGGAAACTTGACGTAAAAATTTCTCGATTGATCAGATTCAATGATATCGTATATCGCGAGATACAGTTCTCAAGTTGAAATCGAATTAAATTTCGCTCTACGTTGTTAGTAATGTAAAGATTCGTTTGCTCAATTTAAGTAATATCGATTTTTAAAGATTTTGTTTTTATCGATTTACTTTAAACCTCTTATCGTTCGTAATTGTCATTTCACAGTACCATGTGAACTCTCTATAATTGGACAATTTGAAGTTGATGAAAACCGTTTATAAAAATAAAAGGCTATAAATTATATTCCACGTGATAAAAAACGTACTGTCATTGATTGTAATGGGTAATATCGGATGGAAGGGTTCGACCTCAGAATTTAAAGCACGCGCCGAGCGGTCGCCTAGACTACTCGCTGATCATATCATAAAATCTCAAGGGACATTAAGTAAAAGGAAAGAAGCCCAATCATGGAAACATTCCACCGCATTGTTTCCATTTAAAGTCCTTAAACTACCTTGTGCTACACGATTCCTAAAGTGACAATCGATAAATTTGTCACGACGAGAAAGATCCCTCTTAATTTGGTATCTGGTTGAATCGAACGATTAGGTAGGTACCGGAATCGCGGAGTCATCGCTGGCTCCTGAGCATGCTCGTGGCCCGCCTTCATAAAACGTAAAACAATCGACGATCGTGGAAAAAACAAACAACACAACTATAATTCCGATTTTGTACAAACAAAAAAATATGCGTTCGCTTGTCGTCTGAGATGATTCATTTTTTGCCCCAGAGCCGAGGTCCGTCTGTGAAGTCAGATGATAATTTCTCATTAAGTTAAATTCATTTTTGTCGTACAAAACGTTGTAAATTCCTCGAATAATTTAGGGAAGAAAGTGGCCGGGTTGAAGATGTTTTGTTTTTATGGCGCCAACGAACGGCTCGGGTTAGATCGGTATCTACCGATACATGCGTTTAACCATCGTGTAACCCATGTTAGTCGGAACTCAGGAACCGTTCTCACGCAGTTCGTACCGGCTTTGCTACCTTAAAAATCGTAACGTGAACTGATGATGCATCACATGCTTCTTTCGATTTGATTCTAGAAAAAAAAACGCGTTTTTGTAAACAGAATTTATTTAGCTGTGTAAATTTTGTAAATGTAACTATATACGCATTTAGGTGACCGTAACTGGGTGTTATCGATCGACACCCCGCTGTAAAGGACAGATTAGATCAGCGGCACGGTAACCAGGAGGACGTGCTCATATTCCCAGACGTGCTCATATCGCAACTCTTGGAACGGGCGACTATTCCCCACGAGACGATCCGAGGGTGCCTCGTCCATCATAACGCTCGTAAAACTGAATGCACGTATTCTCGTTACAGTAGGCGTAAAAAACGTCGGTTCTGATCTTGTCGTGTTTTACACAAGGGAGATCTCAGCACACTGAGTTTCTCGCTGGATTTTCTCAGTGGGTCGCGATTCCGATCCGGTGGTAGATTCTGCGACACATTGCTCTTGCTAGGGCTAGTGTTAGCAAATTCTCTCAGGTTGAGCCCATGAGCTCACCTACCCGTCCGAGCGTAGCTGGTATCGCCTCTTAGGCTTCCAGCGAATAGGTATGGGAAAAAAAGCAGATCTTAAAGTAAAACTTAAACTAATTAACTTCTTTAAAAGTTATTCTACTTAATTGTTGTTTTAGACCACTGGTCATCATGTCTCTTATCGGGCGGTAGATTAACAACTGCCTATTTCCGCATGTAAAAAATACGATAGACTTTAGATAAACTCAAACATTTTAAATACAGACCGGGTCTACGACTAGTATACAATTGGCTTCAGATTACTGAGCGTGCAGTGAGCATGAATTTGTTTGTTTTAATCTCAAAATGATTTGTAAAAATAAACAGAGTACCAAGGAGGTATAAAGCAGTGTGCAGCAAGGTCCGCGTGGGTGCCACCCGCGCTCCACCATGCAGTCGCGATGTAATCGTGTTCCTGCCGCATCGCGACATCACGCGCCGATCCTATCACTGCACGGAGTAGCTACCGAAACTGGCGATACAGCTATAACTCCGCAGGATTGGATTCAGGATTAGCCCTTTAAATCGTCCGCGTTTGTATAACGTAATTTCGTTAACGGAAAATGCTCTACAGAGTATTATCTACTTTTTAATCAAACTAGAGGTCCCGCAGTAGTCGAAATTATACTATAATTAATTGGAATTGTAAGTTTGTACACTATTATGATTGTATTTTATACTTCTATAATCACAAATTTCGCCAAGACTACACTATAAAAAATATTAACACAGACAAACAATATTTAATCTACATATTCTCAATTTGACAACAGACGTCAAGAACAAAAGTTTGACAATAAATAGTATGCATGCGTGTGTGCGTCAAATACATGGTATGTAGTGTGTGTAATGTTTCCTATATTGATTTAATGTATCTTTTATGCATTATTTAAAAAAAATATTAGCATTGTGCTCTCCTTATCTATATTCTCTATAAGTGTGGAAAATTTCATATTCCTCCGTCCGTACAATTTTCGTAAAAAGGGATACAAAGTTTTTGCTTCACGTATTAATATATAGATGAAATGGGTCCCTCGTTTGGTTGTAATCAATGCGCATCGTCTATCTTAGTCGAAACGTTTTAACGTTGTTTTGTGTGTTTTAAATTCTGCACTATCAACATATGATAGTTGTGCGAGAGACGCTACACGCTAGGTACAACAAATTATTGAGACGTCGCTGATCTCCACAAGTCGATTATAAAATTGTAATTGCATAGATTCGTCGGCGCGAGCGATTAAGTTCCGCTTCATTCGTTAGACATCGTTTCTGAAAAGTATTTGTAGTTAGCTCAGCAACTTAATCGTCTTCTATATGAGTTCCATTACGGCTTCAAAAATGGTTTCCTCACACCCTGAGAAAAAAGATAAAAGGCCTCGGACCTCCTTCGACAAAAAAAAATTTGAAGTTCATCTGGATTCGCGAACTTCATTTTCGTGTTTCGATACGGATAGCGTTAACTAAGTAGATTCTATGAGATGCAGCCCTAAAATTAAATTGTTGACAGTTTTTTTTTCTAGAAAATTCGTTACATTTAATTTTACTTATTGTTATTTGTAAGTATGTTTATCGGTTTTCGCATATCGTAGTCGTAATTAAAACTACTTTGACGGCTTTGTCTCAAAAATATTGACAAATAGCAATTTAGTCTCCGTCACTACGCAAACTGCAAATTATTCGAAAAGTCGGAAATTATAATATCGAGGGGTAAAAGACGAGGTCAAAGCGACATTTTTGAAAAATTTACAGGAGAGCCATTTAATGCTTAAAAAAAAACATAACAAAAAACTTCTTCAGCTACTATTTGAATAGGGTAAATTTGATTGAAGTTCTCTGATACTAATACCAAATAAAAGAGACCTTTAATTACAAAGACTAGTCGCGTATGAAGCGAAATGTCGCTTAATCCAAATAGCTTTTCACCCCTTGATCTTAAAATAACGAATGAAAGTTTTAGTCGTCAAAGAATTTTCATGACATAAAAAATATTAATGGAACAAGTCGTTTGATGTTTTGTTTTGATTTGTTTATAGCAGGAGATGAATCTTAGGGTCCCATTTATTGGTAGTGACAGGATCCCTCAAAATACCCGACAGCGTATTTACCTTGTGGAATAATACAATAATATAAGTTTCAAACACACTTGCATTACTGGATTCCTTTAGTTGGCAAACATAATTAAACCGGGCGCCAATTTACTGCCCGAACTAGGCATTATGATTAGGAATTCCTTAATTTTTTACTTTCTAATTGTGTCACTGACATTCGTATGTTTTGAATTCAAATCAACTGTCAGTCTCTTGACGAATTCGGCCCTGTAATCTGACCTGCGTCTCCCTTGGGTGCAACGAAAACAAAGCCACAATTATGTACGTACTCTCATACACGACTCACCAATAAAAGACGCTGCGATGTCATTGTTGTGACATACTATAATAATTTTTTTATTGCTTAGATGGGTGGACGAGCGCACAGCCCACCTGGTCTTAAGTGGTTACTGGAGCCCATAGACATCTATAACGTAAATGCGCCACCCACCTTGAGATATAAGTTCTAAGGTCTAGTATAGTTACAACGGCTGCCCCGCCCTTCAAACTGAAACGCATTACTGCCTCACGGCAGAAATAGGCAGGGTGGTGGTACCTACCCGTGCCGACTCACAAAAGATCCTACCACAATAAAAGTAAAGTATAAACATACTTTTGAGAAATCTCGCGGTTAACAGTACGACAGCTTTTAACTTCGTTATGTCCAAGGGCTCCAGTAATCACTTATCACCAAGCGGATCAGGAGCTTGTTATTTTTAAGGAGTGCTTCTTTTATTATTTAACATTATGCGACATATCACTTATTACTGAAAAATGCATAGATTTCATTCCATTCCAAAAAGTGTTCGTTGAAAATGTTCAAACTTTTCGACACAAAATAACTCACCTATTTAGGATAGATACGGTAATATACATCTAGTTTCCTTGTCTTAAGACCGCAATTCCTTAACAGTAAACGTATTTTTCCTACTTTATTGTCCTTACTCCCACGACGAATTCTGATCTGCATAGCTTATTATAAGCCCACGTGAGTTGGTACCACCGACCTCCCCGTGCATCAAAGCTATTACGCGGCCCGTATTTTTATAAAACCGATACATCACCGTGAAGTCACAAGATGAATGATGATATATTCAAGTTGTTGATGTTTGGCCCGATGAACATCAGGCACCTACATCGCATTTGAAAAAGTAAAAGACATTTTCACCTCAGCAGCTCAAACATGCCGCTTTTGCTGCGAGACAATAGTAAACAAAACACGATTTTGATTCGAGCGTGGGTCAAAGTAGCCTTTTAATTTTTCAATCTTCAGTGCCACGAATTGACATTGTTCAGCCATAAATTTGAAACATTCGAATTTTACTGTGCTCTGTCTCTTTCACATGCATATCAAAAAGCGAGTGAAAAACAAACCCCTTCGAAATTCGATTTTGGAATTCGACCTCAAAGAAAACACGTTCGGAAACGCGTAATACCCTAAAATTTAAAGATATTTGTAATAAAGAAATTACGATTTTTAATATTAGTTATTTCAATCTATTCCTGTTCATTTCTATGTCTCCTAAGTAATATGTGTTCTCACTGCTGAGGTGAAAAGTTACGTGTGCTATACGAGAGCAAAGTTTTTTGCATCTCGTGCTCTTGAGTCCCACACTACGCTCAGGATTCTAAATTTGAATCACTCGCTACGCTCGTGAATCAATCAACTTTGCTGTCTTGTTGCACAAATAACTATTGTGTATCGCACTACAGATTCAGCACATCGATAAGGTCGATACACACATTGAAAATTATTAATAAGGATAAAAACCAAATCGTTTATTATCGGAGTCGCAACAAATTAACGTTCGGGACTTGGCGAAGCGAGACCGGGAGCATTTCTGTGAAATATGTAACAAGAGTTCAATGTCAATAGCTGGGTGTATGTCGCAACAGGGCTTAATTGTGCCGATGCGTCGATGACGGGTGGAGCGGTGCTTTTGAACTACAACACACATTACGGGTGTTGCGACATCCTTGACGCGATTCCTCGTACGTATTACGCGAGTTGACGCGTTCGGTGCGAACGATTGGCGGAGAGCGTGATCGTTGTCATTTGATTTTCAATTCGTTAAAATTTTAATTCGAATTAAATTGTGTTCTGAATAGAAAGATAAAAAATTCGAATGTATGTATCGCCTAATTATAAAGGGCGTTTTATTTTAATTAAAAAGTTCGAACAGCGCGCTTAATAGTTTTACGTGATATATTTTCTTTACGAAGTCGTCTAAGCAGATAAACTTACAACCGACTTAGTGTAACCAAAGGCCATAGACTACATATTTAGCATCCGAAGTTTTAAATGCATTGAAATAATATCTATCCTATTCTTGTACTTCAGATCGAAAAAAATTAAAAAGAACAAGTCAGGTCTCGTAAAATTAATCAAACGTTTATTACGTTATTACGTGACCTAGGAATTTAGTTGATAAATATTTTTTTATTGCGAAAGTCACTTGTTATTCATAAGACCTATTAGTAAGTACAACGACCAGTACGCTAATTAAAGAAATAATAGAATTATCATATTAATTAGGAAAAATCTTATGCTTCATCAATCCGCATCACCCCTTTAAGCATAGAAAAAAACTTTGTTGTCTTTCTGTCGTTACATTATTTAATACGCCAGGAAACAGCTTCGTAAGGACAACACAAGAGCCAGTTACAGTTTATTTTGGAAATACATTACTCTATCTTTCACGATACAAATTCTATTTACAGTTTTAACGAGATGCGAAACTGTTTCAATCGGTTTATGGACAATCAGTGACATTGTTGTTTCCTTGTAGTACAGACGGCAAACAGACGTAACTGCTCGCCACGTTCGCTATCGGCCGGTTACTTACACCACGCACACTAAATTAATACCAATTAACACACGCGGGCTTAATTGTGAATCGGGCTCGGTTCGCGTGTGGCGGCCTCTTTGTCGGCACCACAAAACCAATGCGTGCGCGCAACTTTAATTCGCAGCCGTATCTTAGCCCTTCCTCGAAAAGCTTCCTAAAATACAGGCGCCGTTCATTTATTGTAACGCCGTGCAATACTCGACTGTATCGTAATTAAGTAAGTTCGTATGTCGATAATTAGAATACAGTTGGCTGTAAGGACCACGGCACCACGGTACGACGAGCGAGGTGCCTGCGTTTGATTGATTGCTGCGGTCTCATCGCCGATTCTATTTATCGATCGCTTAAGATAAGATAGGTGATCTACCACGCAGTGATGGTCCTTCGGCTCCTTTACTTAGACCCAATAAATGAGATGCGTCTCCGATAGTGTTTACGTACCGACTACACCGATCGTTATGCGAAGCCATAAACTAAAAGCAATAAAGTTTCTAAAGGTGGACTCCGAAGATCCGACTAGAACGTTTTCGACTTAATCGTGTCTCAAAAGGCAAATAAAAATATGACTTATTAAAAATTCTACCGCTACTATCAACATGATCTTTTATCTCAGATAAAAATCACCGCTTTTCAGGCTATCATCAATTCTTTGCTTATATCGGAGCTTTGACAGGATTATAATTAGAAACTGTCTGTCCTTATGGGTTGTCGTTTTTAATGTCGCTAGTCGGGTCCCATACTGCGCTCGCATTTCATTAAGTCAAACGTTAAAAAATTGGGAGTTTCTCATAAAACGGCGTGATTTATGCCGGGTCGGGAGCTAACGAGCGATCGCCACTGGACCGCCGCGCCACACTCTCTTGTCACCTTCACTGTAATCTTATTGTTTCCAGGTAAATTTTATGTTGTCTATTTTTAATTTGTTATTTAAAAAAAAAAAAAAAACTCGAATGCGACTACATTTTTTTTATAATGTGCTTAAATCTACAACAACAGAAGAAAAAAAACATAATTTTAATTCGTGTTCGCAAACATTGATTATCTTCCTGAGATGTAAGATTCGGGTTGTTAAAGCTTTAGGATCAGCTTTTTAAGTTGTAGATGCGATCGGTAGATAAGCTTCGGGGCACCCTCGCCGGCGGGCCGCCATTTCTTTTGCGCGCATTGTCTTCTTAATTACCGTATGCTTGTCGGTCATTTGGTCCTTCGGCGTGTAATTTACGAGTATACAATCTTAACTACCACGTCCCATGAGCGCTTTAGATGCGTGAATCATACAAAAAAAATCTAGAACTTTCTCTACAAAAACATTATAAGGCGGACAGTCAATAACACAAGTCTTAAGTTCTTTGAATGTGTAAGTACGTAAATAACTTAGTCTTAAAAAAGAACTTAACGAAAAAAAAGATAGTAATCTTGATTTTACAAACAAAAATGACACAAGACCTGTTTATTTATATATTAGACTTATTTTATTACGACAATATTATATGATGTTAATATCATACGATCTTGTTTGTCTTGATCAAGATCCAGTGGTATATTTTATAAGTAAACATAATATATAACACAAGAATTAAAAAAAAACACGTTTATATAGAAAGCTAAACTAAAAATTTAAATAAGCATCCTATTTTCAATTAAATCCAACGAATTAAAATTGATGATTACGTTTTAACATTTCGTAATGTAGGTAAATGCATAGATACAGGTCAAGGTAATGAAGCATGTTAATAAAATGGCGGCTTCGAACTTGTGGATGGCCTTTAATACCTTTGTATTTTTACTTACTTCACAATCGTCACTATTTTGAACCAACCACCTATAAATAGGACGATGTTCCTAATTCAAGACCTCTCTCTCTCTCTTCCCAGCTATTTATCCCACATGGTGGTGGGGTCAGCTTTCCTGACTTTACTCCTCCACTTCGCTCTGTCTTCGACATCCTCGTCAGCAACATTGCATTCTCTCTTGTCCTTCAGCACTACGTCCCCCCACCTTGTCTTAGGTCTACCTCTAGGTCTCCGACCGGGGAGGTCGAGCAGTAGCGCTAAATTTCCGACGTAGTCAGGCGGCTTCCTTTTCACGTGACCATACCATCTCAGCCTATTCTCCTGCATCTTGTCGGCGATGTCCCGTACACCTAGACTTCCACGCACGTACTCGTTGCGGATTTTATCGAGCCTAGTCACGCCGCACATCCACCTCAGCATCTTCATTTCAGCAACTTGAACGGTAGGCACGTTCCTTTTGGTTGCCGCCCATGTTTCGCTGCCATACATAAGAACAGACCATCGCTTTAAATCATCATAATACCGATACTCAAGTAGCACAGATTATATGTTAAAAATGGAAACTATATTATATTTTCTTCCCGACAATTAATTTCTTAATTTAAATAAAGAAAACTTAGTTGTCAAAAAATAAAGGTAAGAAAGATTCGCGGATAATAAACTAGTACATACGTTGAATTTAACAAATTATTATTTTGGCCATACCACACGATGAAGACACGCCTCACTGCTGACCGATCAATTACCGCCTGGCCACACAAGGAAACATCCAATAACAACATTCTGAACGAGCCAAGAAACCTGTCTACAATCTCGACATTTGTTTTATAAATTCTCTTTTTCTTAATTGCAGAGTACCGAAAGACAGCGTATAGCATTATAAAAACATAACGTAATAATCTAGGTTGCAACACAATGAATCGTTTTCTTACTTTGCTTACCGGCGACAATTACTTTAACGACCTCCCACAAATTGCGAACTGTCTTGTAAGCTTAATCCGTCTTAGTCGTAGTGTCAATGTGTCAATTTACATAATACATAACAAACAAATCGTATTATTGTCACTTCTTTGCCATATTGTTTCGGAAGTTATTTCCAAACGTGACTTTATTTATTTTAGGTTTTCTGATCATCATCGAAGTTGGAAGTTTTGTGTTAATGCGTGATTTCGATAAGTTTTCGCTGCAGTAATGAATATAAAAACATCAGCTCCTCCGCCTCGATGTAAGGCTACCTTATTGCGCAAAAGGGCGCCGACGGAACGATTAAAAATTTCCAATTTCCGCAAGTCGCCAAGAGGGTTGTAAATTTAGCGACCCGACGAACATAAACATGTCACGCAGGTGTACTCGCGCCGCGGGCGTGCCGGCTTCTTTGTAAAGTCAAGCGCCCCGCCTTTTACTTCTTGCACATTATCATTGAATAACTTTATCAGAAACATTAACATTTGACCATTATACCACCCCAAATCGCTAGTTACAAATCTTATTGAAGACCGCTCAGTAACTGCAGCAAGATTGTCTGACTGATATCTTACGTAATATTTGTTTATATAAATTAATATGAACAATAGATGATATACCTTAATGATATTGCATTAATAAGCATTATTGTAACAAAAAAAAATTATTCTATTTTCAAATCGCTATTTGGAATGTTCTTGCCAAAGAGCTACCCGCCATAGATAAATAATTTCATCTGCTTCAAAATTGTCGTTAATGATTAATAAAAGTATTTGCGTAATGATGTAAAAATAATTTATTATAAATTCTCAATTTTTTTCACAAAATACACGAATCAATGTCATTACCCAATTTTTTTCGCTTGACACCCTTCGCCGGGCAAAGATTACGAAGTTTTTGCTGCCACCTGCAGCCCGTCAAAAAACCGATAAAAACAAAAGTTTTTTGTGGACAATCGTTATGATTGAATGCATTGTCGCTGATTTTAAACAAAGTTCGACGGATAGCGGGTCCCTATCAATATGCTAATACGAAGGTTCATCTCCCGAGACGAATCCGTTATTTTTTGTGACTGCCCGAATCACCAAATCGGTTTATTTGTTCAGTTACGAGCGTTTTTCTTTATGACTATAGTTTGTTTGGATTGCGGACGCAAGCTTTGGAAACACATGTATGTGTGTGTTTGTTGTGAGTGTAGTGAAGTTTTTAGTAAATGTTTCTTAATAATATGTACAAAAAAAAACATTTATGGTTCAAATTGAAACTTTTACCCTTTTTAAAATAGGAAGTTAGCGGATTAAAAAGTCTATTGTGCTATACGATAATTATAGCAATAATAGAGCACTATAAATTATTTTAATGATGTTTCGTTAATTATGGGAATGTTATCAGCTAGTTCTTGGTAAAAAAAGTCAAGTTGCGACCTAGCGAGGCTACAGCGTTGTCGACTCTCATGTTTCCTACAAATAACGTAATTAAAATACGGAAAGTTCAATGCGGAAAGCGGAAAACAACATTGTTTCCAGTGAACTTGGAATTAACGAGATTCGTTGCCTATTGCCTGCAACAATCGAGATACGAATTCGAGTTATGCCTTAATTGATACCGTCACGATTTTTTTTTTTCAATAATCGGACCTTGATAAAATCCTTCTAGATGCAACGCAACCAAACTAATATTTGTATACAAGGAGTGCGATTCTCACGGGTCTCGCTCTCACAGTCCGAGTGAACAATTTGACACTTACAGGTGTACCATTTTTTATGGGAGCAGACAATGGCGTTGCTGTTTACTCTGGCCCACATCTGGGCGGAATAAAAAACCGGCCGGACCTCTCGTATGAGCGCTAATGAGGTCGGACGATACCCTGCCTGAGAGGGGAGGTACGAGTCCTTGTACTAGCCTCTCGACTTATTTATCTATAGACCGTTTAAAACGAACAGATGTCGCAGTACAAGAGCACGTCTGTTTTATTAACTACTCCGTTTACAGTAGCATTGAACTTGACGATAAAAAAGCCATGAAATTAGCAGTAAAGATAAGTGAAGATGTGTTGGGGTAGGTTCGATAGTAAGGCGCAAGCGATGCCGTGTCTGTCACTACGATAAGGCATAAACGGTTGCGTTACAAGTACATATCGACAAGTGAAAAGCTATTTGTATTAACGGCATTTTGCTTAATACGCAACATTTATCTTTGTAATTACCTAAAGGTCCGTTTTATTTGGTATTAACATCAACAATTCGATGTTTTTAATTTAACTTCAACTAGACGATGACCGAGCTTTGCTGGTTTTTTTTTTTATAACGCCATCTTGTTTTGTCTTTAAAGCGGTTAGTTGCCCTCAATTAAGAAAAATAGTATTATTATTCGCCAATAGATGTCAGGAAAGTTGATTATTGAAAACACAAATAAAACAACATTTTCTGAAAATAAATCGTAGCTAGATCGATTTATCGCCCCCGAAATCCCCTGTATACTAAATTTTATGAAAATCGTTGGAGCCGTTTCCGAGTTTCAGATTATATATATACAAGAATTGCTCGCTTAAAGGCATAAGATTAAGTTTTAAGATTAAGGAATAAGAAGTTTTTGTTGTTGTGATTTTTTTTTCCAAATTTTAAACGGCTCAAGTTGCAAAAATGTCGCTCAAACCAAATAGCCTTTCACGCCTCGATACTATTACGTTATAAAACTTCTAAACGATTGAAGCTACAAATATTACAGGATGTAAACCTGTATAAATATCGGCAAGTTCTTGCATAAATTCAGAATCGGTCCGTTCTATAGTTTCGAGTGCGGATGTTAGAGCGGATATGACAGTTTCTTTCCTGGCTATTAGCGCCTCCGTGCGGCAATTGGCGAGTTGTTACCGATTTACAGCCCACTCTAAACTTTATTCAACACTGTTCTGGTGGTCCTATTGTGTTCCTACCCACAAAAGACGAACGCCGCGATAAAAAGCGCTCCCGAGATATTTTACGGCGGTCCGTTTTATTTATAATTGTAAACGATATCGTAAACAAAGACTGGTTGGTCATCGACTCAAAATTAAAAGTTTGACAACGGAACACTATTCTTTAAAACCGTAATCTCAGCTATTAAGGAAACAATTTCGTGTTAATAACATTACGTTTGAAAAGTACATAATTAAGATAGCGGGCCGAGTGGTGTGTGAGCGGCGAATTCTGGATTATAATACTTTTGCGTTTTAAATCGTCACGCTTTTGTCGGCTTGACCGCCGTGTTCAAACGAATCGATAACTGGCTGCCGATGTGATAAGGACATCTCGCACGAACGGTAGCTGAGTAAAGGGATATGTCAGCGTACAGTCAACAAAACAATTGATATTATGTCGAGTGATTTGTGTACGATTGAAAAATCCTAACAACAAATCTAATGTTTACACTAGCTGGCCCGGCAAACATTGTTTTGCCATACAAATTATTTCTAGGAAAAATAAATAACCTAGATACCGACTGTAGCGCTCTCTGCCGGGCTGATTTGTGAATCTAAACCATCCAGGGTGCCACCCAAACGCATACAAAAAAAATCATTCAAATCGGTCTAGCCGTTTAGGAGAAGTTCAGTGACAAACCCACGCACAGAAGAAATATAATAATATATAAACATTAGCAAAAACATCAATATTTTATGGCAAATCAATATCGATTTAATAAAATAACCAAACAGTTTTTAGTTTATTATTTAAAAAAAAAACATTAAGCTAATGACGTCAATACGTTTGAATCGTATTCAGAGTTTGATGTTGATTTATTTAAGTGAACATGCGAAATTAACGTATAAATACAATAAAATACTTTATTGAAGTCTCATTTACTGTCTGTACAGCTCACGTAAGGTAGTAGCCGGCATCGTAAACTTTAAATGGAGTCTAATTTAGTTTGTTGTTAATTGAGGCTCTGTCGGCGCTTATCTGCGGGCTGCATTAGCGCCCTCCCGGAGGCCTGGGCTCCCTCGGACCACTGATAACAGCGTAATATGACTGATCGCCTTATGAGACGCTACGAATAAAACATACCTGTTGGCACCGTTTCATTGGAATTTTTATATGCGGCACCTACGTCTATTGTCACCGCGTGTGATTGAACTAATGGATTTTTTTTTTGTTTACTTTTATTCATATGGCTATAAGCTGATTTAAAATGGTACTCACAATAAAATGTATTGTAAATTCTAGAACTGAACTGATTTAGTATAGCTTTTTTTTGGTTTTTGCTAACGGTAGACATAATTCAAACGACTTATTTTACGATTTAAGCACGCGTTTTCTATTGTCAGTATATTATGTACCATGTTTTGAATACTATACAATTTTCGTGTTAAGTAACTAAGTAATTTTTTCGTCGTATTTATGCATACGGCCCACCTGATGGTAAGTAGCTACCGTCGCTCATGCACGTCAGCAATGCCAGGGACAGAGCCAAGCTGCTACCTACCGTTAAGTACTCTCCACAAGCCTCGTTTGAAGAAGGACATGTCATAGTGCTCGGAAGTGCATTGAATATTGTGCTAACTACCGTCTATTTTCCTATGAAAATATTTCTAGACTTTTAAGCTTAATTTCTCACAGAAATAAATAATAGTATCTTTATCTGGCGGTAATCCGTGCCCACGAAAACTGTAAAAGTATTCGAAACTAATTTAATAACAATAAAAAGGCGAGATTGAACCCTAAGAGTATTACCTTTTATGTACAAATAAATGTATGTGCTTTTTGACTGTTTTTTTTAAATGTAAATTGTGTTGGTGTGCAATAAAATGTATTATTCTCTCTCTCTCTCTCTCTCTCTCTCTTTTATCATATCGATTAGAACCAGAAATCCAGATTATTATTAAAACCAAATTAATTAAATATGATGTAATGCTAGCAAAATATTAACCTATCTTTAGTTTTGAGGAAGTCTTAAAGTTTTAATAACTAAATTTTGTATAATTACCATATTAGATATCCTTTAATTCACCACTAACGACGATACGAAATTACAAGAATTTCGTTTTTGATAAATCAAATCTTGCCCGTTCATTAATTCCAAACGTCTTGTTTTGAATTCCTTTTCTGAATTCCTTTAGCGCGCATCCCAACGTTTACAACCGTACCGTGTAAACTTTATAACCGACCACCAAAACTTTGAATTCGTCCTAATTGTATTAATAGGCGTGAATAATGCCTTGACCGCCCTCCGCACCGGCGCCAGATGTGTCGCCGGTTAAAGCGATCGTCCACCGCCCTGGGTGCCAAAAACCCTCGACACATCTAACCCTATCAAATGTCTTTTACAATCACGATAAAAATTTGAAATCCTCTAGAACCTTCCATTGTTCGTAATTCTGTTATCACCTTCATTGTTTCATTAAATTGACTGTGAGCTTAGCCGCCCCACTGAAAGGGGCAACGGCGGAACATAGAATTGACAATGGTATTCTTTGAATGCGTGTCCGGAGACATTGCGATGCATTTATTTATTGGTGTGTCGAAATGTTTTGGTTCGTGACTCGTGGGTGGCCGTTCTCGTGCTCTTGCTATCTCAAACGTCGAACTAAAACAATTTCGCTTACGATCGTATAGTTAGTTACTCATTAAAAGTATGTCAATAACTTTACGATCGTTAACATGATTAAAATTTATGGATTTTCGGTCTTTAAATTAAAACTGTATTTAATTTCCAATTTAAGTTTTTATTTATTTATTGCTTCGATAGATGGACGAGCTCACAGCCCACCTGGTGTGAAGTGGTTACTGGAGCCCATATACATCTACAACGCAAATGCGCCACCCACCTTGAGATATAAGTTCTAAGATCTCAGTATAGTTACAACGGCTGCCCCGCCCTTCAAACCGAAACGCATTACTGCTTCACGGCAGAAATAAGCAGGGTGGTGGTACCTATCCGCGCGGACTCACAAGAGTTCCTACCACCAGTATATCACTCTTCACTTTTAATCACTGATAATCACTCTTACCTTTGAAGCCACGTCATTAAATCGCGGCCGAATTAAGCAAAACAACCACTATCTCCCGCACGGGCTCACAAACCTACAAAACACAACCTTTAAGAATTTCGTGATTTATTATCAAATAAAAACCTCGCTTGAGCATAGAATCAATAAAATTGTATTTACATATTAGAATTTCTTCTTCTTAGTGGCGCCTGCGATGATGAAATAAAAAAAGGCTTGATCATAGATAAAAAGGCATAATCAAACCGCTGTATATTCATAATGTTTTACCGGTGGTAGATTACTTTTGTTTTTGGACTTAACACAAGAGGAACTGAGAACTTGCCCGATCCATTAACGGTGCTTTTAGGTACCACATGCACCGGTCAACGTTCTCGTCGAACCCGTCGCTTGCGACGAAGGGCTCGACGAGCGAATTAACCCGCAGACACAGCCCACTGAGTTTCTCGCCGGATCTTATCAGTGGGTCGCGTTTCCGATCCGGTGGTAGATTTTGCGAAGCACTGCTCTTGCTAGGGCCAGTGTTAGCAACACAGCCGGCTTAAGCTCCGTGAGCTCACCTACACGTCAAGGAGAAGCTGATATAGCCTCTCAGCATAGGTAGGAAAAAAAGAGAACTTGTTCACGTGTCCACCTAGTGCAAAAAAAATAGACGCTTGAACAACCAAACAAAATAATTACTTGCTTGTTTCAGACGTATGTTTCCATCGCTTCGCATCTCGCTAGCTGGTCTCGACCCTCGAGAGGAGTACTGCGTCCTATTGGAGCTATCTCTTGTCGGACGCCGACGTTGGCGGTGGGCGGGCGGCGCGTGGGCCGCAGCGGGCGGTGCCGAACCACAGTCCCCGCGAAGACTTATGCTACACCCAGATTCACCTGCCCCCGGACATCACTGGACGGCCAACCCCGTCTCCTTCAGCAAATTGAAGCTAACAAACAACACCATGGACGCCCAGGGACACGTAAGTACCTTAAAAATACATAATAGCTGTATATTTTTTTCATATTCATGGTTCTACTATATCGCAATTCGCCCATAGATAACAGATGGCTTTGTCAACATTATTTTTGCTCGTTTTGTTTTTGTGTAAAAGTAAATTGAGACATCATTGTCTCCATACTTACTATAGTATACTCAGGTAAGCTTAGGCCACTTTTGCCCTGACGGCCACATATAAAGTAAATAGTTTTAAAAGTATTTTTTCCATTATCAAACTTCGGTTCAGGGCGATTTGTATTTTCCCTTTTTCGAGGAGGGCATGGTGTGAGCTTTTATGAGTTGTTACCATAATCCAGTCTATACCTGCAAAGAATATCTCTTTTATTATATTATTATATTTATCTATATCTTTTATTTTATTTTAACGCTTAACAAATTTGTCACTACAGCAAAAACTCCTTATACGTGTTTATTTCACTATTCGCTAATTAAAAAAATGCAACCCAATTCCTATGCTCGCGGCTAAAGATTTCTTTATTCGCAGATCTAATTGGTACTTCGGTACATGCACATTGATAAAAAATATTCAAAACGTCATTTCATTTGTAAACGCGCTTTTCCATATTCACGGTTTCTGTTTTCGCGACATATTGACGGAACGTACCTACCTATGCCCCGGAATAAAGAGCTTTTACTCTACTATGCTATTTAGCTTTGGACCTTAATGAGCTGGACAACACTAGTCGATATATGTAGATACATCATGCGGGCTGTCAGCTTTGATTGACGCTGATCGCTGTGCCAAGGGTCGTGGATTAGATTTTCATATCAAGCAAACACTCGTGAGATAAAAATATTTTATTTGTTTATATTTAAACCTATATAAGCCTTTGTTTTCCACCCGGGGATATTTTATTTGCGACCAGATGAATGTGTGTGACTTGTCCCCTGTAATTATTATTATTAGCTCGTTAGTCCTAATTACATAAGCCAATAAAACTAACTATTATCCAAGTCCTAAAAAGTTGACATAAAGATTAATTTATTTATTTAAACGTAAGGCGTTAAATACTTTATGTTCGTTTCGCAAAGCCATTATCTAGACGTAAATACGACTGTTTGCTCTTAGTAAATAATGTTCACTGGAAAAACATGAAGTTAATAAAAATATTCAGTACTAAAAAACCATATACAGTCATATTGTTTTACGTGTAAACTCTAAATGCCACTAAACACGTATGTATAATATTTGTGAGCAGAGATAAATACGATGATTAGCAACTTTGGCATTTGGAAGTAATTACCGCTTATCGTAAAACTACACAAGCGATTTCTTTTATCGTAATTACTATCTTTTCAGTAACAAAAGCTTCTAAATGAGTCAAAGCGTACGTAATTTTTTCTTGAAGGAAAAAAGTATTTAACAGTAGTTTTGCATTATGTTTCACCTGCGTTTGGTGTTTAGATTAAAATAATTATAAGTCCTCAAAATCGGCGCTGCCGTTTCGCAGTTTTTGAAGTGGTCATAGCTTTATAAGATAACGACGCCCGGTGTGCTCGAGCGATGCGTCTATGCCGGTGTCCAAAACCCACAAGCAGATATCAACTGTCGTAACTAGATACCTACGTAGTATCAAGAGTGACTTCCACCGGATTACACCGGATAATTATCGGTTGTGGGTTCTGTAGACCCGCAAGAGTGGGTACGGTACGATAATCTTATTTCTGCCGCGAATCTTATTTCTATTCATTTCGGATAATTGAGAACCCCGGGTCTTAACATGGGTGACGTCATTTACTTTGTCTATGGGCTCCGACAACCACTTAACAGGATGAACATCACTCATCTATCTAACCAACAAAAAATAATGAGCATATTTTCGGATAAACAAACAGACTGTCCTAAGTTATTGTAACACAAAGCGAATCATCAGAGCTTGAAAAAAGTTATTTTTCAAATACTGACTATTATGTATGTATGTTATCTACAATTAAAACCATGTCTTAAATTGATCTAATTTTACCTTACAAGGGGCCCATTTATGTTTTGTTTTCATTATTTTTTTCTGTTTGCTAGTCAGACAAGCTTGTTAGCGTTAGATCGCTACTCAAGTCCATAGACATCGTAACGCGGATGTTGTCTAGTAGACAATCGAACTGTCAGTTGTAAACGTCTATCTTACCATACGGACCACAACTTTTCTCGCGGAAATCAGCAAGATGACGCAATAGACCTGTAGATACAGAAATTCTCGACAAGTCATCTCGTCTTTTGTTAGCAGGGTCACAATTACCTAAATGGGATTAGGAACAATCTGCAGCCGCGATCCTGATACAAACTTTTTTAAATAATAAAAACGATCCCTACGACTTTTGATTACCAATTTGTTTAGCTATTTATTTGATTCGTCAATGTTATCTTAACATTTTTACATCCTGTAAAAACCAATGGGCTTGATAGAGGGATGTTTACAGGAAAATAGCGTTATTTAGAGGAAAACAAAAATACTAATAATATATAGTAATAAAAATATTAATTAATACATAACGAACATTATTTTAAATTAAGTGTTTGTAACACAACTAAGTGACATGTTTTCAACAAAATACTTTCATAATAATTCATTTCATCCTGTACTTGATTAAGCGAATATTTCAAAATTAATCATTTATTTTCTTTATATGTATATGAGTTGTATACGTTTGTTTATATTTATTTATTTTTAAGGATTATCAACAGAATTTACAGTAAAACAATTAAAAAATTATATTTACAAAACACCTACAGCTCTTTACCAAAAGCGAGCCAAAATAATACCAATATAATACAAAAATAGTAATAATTAAAAACGTATAAAAAGCTATCATGTTAGATATTTTAACCTTAAAAGAGTGACTCTGCCGTATTGCTGAGATTTATGAATGTTGCCGATAAGAAGAAAAGGTTTTTAATAATACATCACTATACTATAGAGCAAAAAATTTACCTATCCAGCTTCGACTGAAGATACCAATGCGAAAAGTTTTATTGCGTTAGCTTCGCTTTAAAAATGATTGCTAGGAAAAGCATCTCAAAATGCCGATAAATGTGTGTTAATTTCGCGATTTTTTAAAACTCTCAAAATCATTTATTTATGACAAATTAAGCATAGGGACTTGGCAATGGTACCGTAGGCGTATGCTATAAACTATTTTCACTACTTCAATTATTTTTTGAGGAGGAATAAGAGGTAATACTTATGATTCTGGCTGGATTAAATGCAACTTTTATTTCTTCTAAAGCCTTCTTAATATTCTCCGGCTTTTGCTCGTCGTAAGCATAATTAAAATTACGTTTAGCCTTTAATCCTACGTCTTCTGTTGTCATTACATTATTTCCGATTTTTTAAACACTTTAGAGTTTTCATGATCGCGGGCCACTAAAGTACTATATACAGTCCACATTTGAATATTGAGCTAATACCAATACTAATAAAACCAAAATCAAACTTTTGCAAGATTGAACTGTAAAAGTAAATTTATATATATATATATTCATGCCACACAAATGTAACGTTGAGTAGAAGAAGTAGTAAGAAGTAAGTTGTATTAATGGGCATAATTTGAATTAACTACATGATGACAAAAAGGCTAACAATTTTTTAAAATGTCTATTCAATACTCCGCTATTTTCGTGGTGTGAGAATATGTATTGAATAAGAATTCAATTGTTGTTGTTTTATTTAATTGAGACACCACCAAGATTTCTGAATACGGTGTACGGTGTGTGAATATTGCATGTATTTTTTTTTAATAATATTATATAATTACTAGCTGACCCGGCAGACTTCGTACTGCCTCAATCGATAAATAAAAGACCAAAACTTTTGTATAAAATAAACCTAAAACAAACAAAAAGAATCCGTCCGTTATTTTTATTAAATTCCTAGCATTTTTATATTTATCTACCTTTTAAACCTTCTCTGGACTTCCATAAATAATGCAAGACCAAAATTAGCCAAATCGGTCCAACAGCTCTCGAATTTTAGCGAGACTAACGAACAGCAATTCATTTTTATATATATATAGATTAGATGAGGCATACGTTACTGTAAAGTTAAACTGGTATTCGTAACATCGAAGAATAGGATACGAATCGCATTGCATAAAGGTCTGCGATCAGTATTTTTTTTAAAGTAGGTACATATTGACTTTCCCATGGTAAATAGATACAAATTGAACATATCCGGCTGCTGTAGGCCTCCTAATAATATTAAGTGTCAGCTGTTTGTCTTTACCAAATACATACGATAAAAACAAATTCAAGAACATAGCCAGAGAATCTACGTTCGGTGTTCCACGTGAAAATATTTACAAGGACTTTCCAAGTATTTGATCAAATTTAGTGAAACTAACATAATAAATAAGGTTTTATTTAAGTAAAATAAGATAAGAATTTTCTTTTTATTAGGTTACGCATATGAACTAACGGCTTAACTGATAATAAGTAATTGCTAGAACCCAGAATCATCACAATGTCAATGTCGCCACTCACGTCGTCGTCAAAGTCGTCGTGGCCTAACAGATAAGACGTCCGGTGCACTCGTGTTGAGCGATGCACCGATGTTCGAATCTCAGGCGGGGACCAATTTTTCTAATGAAATACGTACTCAACAAATGTTCACGATTGACTTCCACGGTTAATATTACCAAAGCTAACGCCTACTATTTGTAGAACTTGGCACAGGCTTTGTTACATGAGTCCATATATTTTCAACTTCGACCAGATTGGTTGAGACGTAATTATAATATTAGGTCATTACACAGCTCCAGACGAAACCGCAGTATGCTCAGCAAACGAATTTAAAATTTAGCTTCTCAGAAATAAGGCTGTGATTACATAAACATAGGCAGTCGTATAACGCGCCGCAGGAGTCTCGTAACACAAAGACTTCTCTAAGCATTTCGTCACTCGAACAAATACGCTGAAAGGTATTGTGTGGAGGCTTTGTGCCTACGAGTAACTGTAGTTCTTTATTCAAGAGGTTTGTTTGGACAACGCGTTTGACGCCTCGATTATTAAACCCAAGAAACGCGTCCAAGTTTAATGCTCTGCTCACAGTTTCGTGCGGACTCTTCGCCTTCGTAAAATATTTTATTACCCCACTTTGTCATGTTAATTAGTTACCAGAATACTTTCCGATTTAACTATGAACGTTCAGTTAGTTACATTTCTTCTTTTGTCTGGAACTTAAGATTTAATGAAACAATATTGCGCTCACCTTTTCTTTCTGATTGAAGTAGTGAGGGGCGAGCACGAGACTAGTGAAAAAATATTCTTAACGCTATTAAGTAAGTTTAAGCTCGGCATGTTTCGGTCTACTTTTGCCGCGAAGCTGAAGAATAGAATCTTGTAGGATCTTCAAACTTGTGTCTTAAGATGAGCTACAGCCTTAACCAGTAGACTCTGATCTCTACTTTATACCAGGTAGACCACGAGCTCTTCTGCCTACCTTATCTTCAGTCGAGCTATCCAACTCTGGAACAAATAACCCTATACAGAGACCTCACAATGTGACTTGTTCATTTCAAAATGATGTGAGGTGATCTCTACCTTCGAAAGCAATTAAAAAACTAACATCACGTGTTCACAAGTTTACAATTTACGTTCATGTGAAATGGAACAAGCACTAAAAAATAAACATGAACTCCATTAATCACAACAATCTCAATTGACGGCTATCACGCATGCTACAAAACGTCATAACACTTGTTATTATGATGGGTAGGGGTAAAGGGACGGCAAAAACTATCTGTGGGGCACGCTTCAGTGCGTTTCGCCCTAATGCATCAGGATTCAGGCAGGCCCGGCGGGCGGCGTCTTTATATAACCATCCATTACAATAGCCTCGGCTACCGATCCACAGAAGCCGACAATTCGCATGGAAAATCACTTGTTGCACACTTGAGAGGTCGGTAACTGGTAAAAAAGATACCATTGTTCACCCTTTTAGTGGATTTTTAGCGCGATATCAAAGGTGCAAAGTTTTTGTGTTGCAAAGAAACGAGCCGTGTGGATTAATATGTTAACAAGGAATTACAAAGAAAAGACTGACTTCGCAGACTTAGGTACGTTTACAGATATGCTATATCTTATTGTATTTTCTGTTGAGGAGGAAGATGGGGGTATATAGGGGGAAGAGGTCGACCGAAGAAGACATGGATGCAGTGTGTGAATGACGATATGAGAGAGAAAGGAGTGAGTGTTGAGTTGACGGCTGATAGAAGAGAATTAAAGAGAAAAATTAGCTGTCCCGACCCCGCCTAGTGGGATAAGGTGAAGAAAAAGAAGAAGATTGTATTTTCTATTTAATGTATCTATTGATATTGTTTAAAGTTTGATGCGTAAACATAAAATAAATATTTTGTGTAATTATTAAGGGCAGAACGCACTACGAGCCCACCCTTGAAGTCGTCGCCGCGTCGTAGCCTAAAAGATAAGATGCCTCGTGTACTCGTGTGTGACTATGCCGGTGTTGAATCCCGCACACAGGAAACAATTTTTCTAATAGAATATATCCTTAACTCACATTCCAAAATTTTGATATACATAATTAATCAACAATTAAGCATAGATCTCAAGTATCAAGATGGGTGCTATACTGCTATATCTAGCATGCGAGGTTTTGCATCCCATGCCTTGTAGCTTCCAAAGTTCGTACAGAGATAATGCAATCGAAAATTCTCCCTCACGTCTCAAGATACGTAGCACGTTGTAATAACTTTAGGCACCGGTAACAATTTCTTTTTTATTGCTTAGATGGGTGGACGAGCTCACAGCCCACCTGGTGTTTAGTGGTTCCTGCAGCCCATAGACGTATATAACGTAAATGCGCCACCCACCTTGAGATATAAGTTCTAAGGTCTTAAGTATAGTTACAACGGCTGTGCCACCCTTCAAACCGAAACGCATCACTGCTTCACTGGAGAAATAGGCAGGGTGGTGGTACCTACCTGTGCGGACTCACAAGAGGTCCTACCACCAGTAAAATTGTCGTCAGCCACATATTCACACCAACCACTAAATTCTAATCGTACACTCGTCGTAGTCTTATCAAAAGAAAATCATTTTTTCATTATTAAAAATACATAACTTAGCCGTGTTTCGTTATTTTAAAAGCATAAGGGGTAGCAACAAAAAAAAAGTCTTCAAATTTAAAGAATCCACGACACATTGAGTTATCGGTGGATCAGTAGTCTGGTGTAAGAAGCGTCCGTGGTTCTGTCCCGGCAACCCAACGTTATCTGTTACACATCTTGTCACGCCGTTGCGACCGTTTCGGTGTTAATTGTGGAATAGAACATGACATGTTACATTACCCTTAAGTTAAGGCGCTTTCGAATCACAAAAACGACAAAACAAAAAGAAAAACCTATATGAATTTGAGTTTGGTGTTTACAACTTAAAATAGATGATAATAAGAACCTATTATGGAATATATCGGAAACTTTTTAGGTTCTGATAAAAAACAATTAAGATGTTACACATTTAAAAGAACGATAGGTAGTTTTTCAAATTCTCTGCTCTAAATTTTTCAGTCGACGTTATATAAATATTTAAAAAACAAATTCTCAGGTTTTTTTTTGTGATTTAAACTCAGTGCGCTGATTAACAATTGTAGCTCTGATAGTCACTTAATACTATGGCAGCCATGAGCCTATCAGTCCAAAATAATAAAATAAATGTCTATAGAATCGGCTATTAACATGTTTAACGTTGGTACGGATCACAAAATAATTCCATACAATTTGAATTTGCTAAGTTATAGGTAACGTAATTTCTGAAGTACTTAGAAATCAATTTCAATTATTCTCTATATTCTTATTATTACAAATAAATAAATAGACAATGTTATAAGTGTTGATGGTACATGACTCTCTTTTTTTATCCATAGACTCTATGACGTTTGTGCAATTAAGTAGATTGGATACCTCATATTATGTTAAAATTCATCAAGCCTACAATTCATCAAGGTACATGTCAAAAAATGATCGTAACCTCTACATACACATGTTATGTATAAAACTTTAGTTTTTATTGAAAAATACGGGTTAAAATATATTCACGAAAAAACTTAAATACATTGTAATTAATACAAGGTGAAGAACTGTAAATTTTTCGAATATTACATCTTTGTAATTATACCACGCACGATTCTACGAATATTTCATAATAACTCAACTAATAATACATAAATAGCACTGTCTAGAAATAAGTTGAATTTAACAAGAAACACTAAACAAAATTTGTATTATTAAAAAAAAAACTATGAAAATACAAATTGTATTGCGTATTAAAAACATAAAAAAATACATTTGCACTGCGTGTAGGTACGTGTTTTAAATATGTTTTTAAATAAAAAACAGCACTGCTAAAACTACATATATACAGCCTTAGATAACATAACGATATTAATCTCGACCGACCCATATCTCATGATTGAACACGTCTCCGGATGGATGATCGACGAGCTTCCGTGCGATCCTTTCTACTTGTCTGTCAATGCCAACTGTCAATGTCAAACGAGTCTTGATATGTTAAATATTTAATACGCATCAACCACTGAACGGTCGGATAGCTTTCTTTGGCGGATGCAACTTACAAGATAACTTAGTTCTTAGCTTCGATTCAAGCTAATCAACTATGTATACTTAAATAATAAAAGCCTGCTTACAAGATATAGTGATTTTATGAAGAGACTTCACTACCATAGATAGTTCATAGTTCATAGCACATAGTTCACTACTTCGGGCCGATAACTGTTTTCGATGCCCATTTAGGGAGACAACATTTTAGTGTCAATTACAGTTGGCATTGGTACATTGGCTGTGCTGTCCTTCAAACAGGAACACGCCTGCGAAGGCTTGCAACATGCCCGATTAGAGCCTTTTTCAGGAATTCTAGGTCAGGATGTTAATACCACTACGTCGAATCATTGGAAAGCTGTGCTAGAATTGTTTTTGTTTTGCGAAAACAAAACCTTTATTCGTACAAATCTACTAATTTAATAAATGTGAAAGTTTGTCAGGACATACATCGGTTACCTTTTCATCAGAGCACATCGACTGATTTGGAATATCTATATCTTTCATACGTTTAGCGATACCAGCTGAGGAGCAAAACCTGGTTGCATTACTTAGATAGATAATTTCCTGCTTGATTAGCTTTACCTTTATCACCCAATAAATACTATTATTTAAGCATTATTAATTAACTAAAACCCATTAAATAATGTTATTGATAATGTTGATAGTTAGAAACAATTTATCACATCATTATTTTTAACTACAAGTGGAAACTCAACAAGGCTATTAGTGCTATGGATGTGTGTAAATATTGGCTATTTTATGGTGTTCGTTTCTCAATAAATAAGTAGCTCGAGAAAGCTGGGAATGGATCTACTATCTACAGATTAATAGTCGGAGAAATTACTACGACCATAAAGATTTACTGATTACAGAAGATGCTCTGATATTTTTCCGCTAACAAGCATACTTGAACTAAAATTAAACTTGTTCTAGAAAACCAACACTAATAATTGATAATTGTACATTTAAAAACAAGAAAAATTAAATATATGATGCAATTTTAGATGGAGTTACCAAAAGCCTGCCTAATATGATTCTAGCGAACCATTTTTGACTGGTAGTAGGACCTCTTGTGAGTCCGCACAGGTAGGTACCACCGCCACGCCTATTTCTGCCGTGACGCAGTAATGTGTTTCGGTTTGAAGGGTGGGGGCAGCCGTTGTAACTATACTGAGACTTTAAAAGTTATTTCTCAAGGTGGGTGGCGCATTTACGTTGTAGATGTCTATGGGCTCCAGTAACCACTTAACACCAAGTGGGCTATGAGCTCGTCCAACAATCTTAGCAATAAAAAAATAAGTGTTTCAAATTGAAGGATAGAATGACTTTTCGACCTCAAGCCTATAGATGGGAATGAGGCTGCGTATGAACTGTGACCTCGTATCTAGGGCAATAAAAAAGAAAGTTATAATGTGCTTCAAATTAGAATTTATCCATAAATGTTGTGATTAAAAAGCCGTACGTACATTTTTCTTTGGCAAAATTACAGGATAAGATTACTTATTTTCCTTAATTTCAATACTTTACTTTGGAAGTCTTCGTGGTCTAAAGCTTATGACGTCCGGTGCATTCGTATCTTGCGAGGCACCGGTATTCGAATCCCGCAGGCAAGTACCAATTTTTCTAATGAAATACGTACTTAACAAATGTTCACAATTGACTTCCACGGTGAAGGAATAACATCGTGTAATAAAAATCAAAATCGCAAAATTATAATTTGCATAATTATTGGTGATAGGACGTCTTGGGAGTCCGCACGGGTAGGTACCACCACCTTTCTATTTATGCCGTGAAGCAGTAATGCAATTTCGGTTTGAAGGGTGGGGCAGCCGTGGTATTGTAAAAACGGAGACCTTAGAAATCATATCTCAAGGTAGGTAGTGGCATTTAAGCTGTAGATGTGTATGGGTTCCGATAACCACTCAACATCAGGTGAGCCGTCGTCTACCCACCTAAGCGAAAAAAAAAACTTATAGGTATCATTGAAGTACCTACATATGTTCTTTTTTCTTTTCTTCAATACGGTGATCAAACTTCATTCGGAAGCTTATTTTAGCCAGAGTCGAGTCAACCACAGGCGACATGAGTGACTTAATCTTGAAGTGTCAAGTGGCCATGATATTCCAATGTAGAGGGGATAGGAGCAGGGACTTTAGAAATAGGCAGTATAGGAGGAACTAGAGCGATATATACATATAGTAAAATATAGTATTGTAAAGAAGAAAAAGATATAATCGACGCTTGAAAGGCAAACGTGACTAAGCGACAATAACTGATTTGTACATAAATTATAGGCAATAACCATATTCGATGCGCAAAAAATATATATTTCTAGGTCTATTAAAATCATTTCAATCCTACAGCTAGATTCGTTAAAATAGATTTTTTTTCAGGTAATTCTCATGTACCTATATTTTAAATTAATTTCAACTTTAAATTGGACTACTGTAAAGTTCACGCATTGTCGCTTAGTCACGTTTGCCTTTCAAGCGTCGTAATAAAATATTATGAAAGGTTAGAAAAGAAATAAGAGCTTTAGTATATTTGGAGTCAACAAATTAAAGTATAGTGTAGGAGTCACAAGGGTGAGGAACCTACATAATAATATGTTGTACTTGTCTTACTGATATTATTTTGTTTCGAACTGACGCACGGCCAAGGCAAAGCGGTCGATTTGTCACGCGCATTCACTCTCAACCTGGTCGCGATAAAAACTCTTCAAACTGCAATTAGCTAATGTCTAGACGGTTTTATCTCCAGGCGATATCTTCGGCGTGTGTTTACGTTGAGTCGACAAGAGAACTATGCGAAATACCTCATGTTCCTGTTGGCTATGTTACTTTTAATAAGTGTTTACTTTTCGATTCTCCGGGGCTACGTCTACGTCTACATCTATTAATCACGACTAATAATAATATCGCTCGAAGATTTCCAAAACTCCCACCTGTCAGTACCGTGATTTATTTGTTAATTAATTGTTTCTAATAAAGTCATAAACAATGGTTGGCTAGATTGCAGTATATTATTTGAAATCGATACGATTTAAGTTTTTTTTATTAATTACCCACCCAAGGTTGGTAGTATACACAAAAGTAATTCATGCTTTTTGACGACGTTGGCAGAAGGAATATTTGTCGGGACTTCAGTAGCACCCTAAATGGCTGAAGAAAGAGGATGAATTTATAATCGTTAAATAGTTTTGATCAAAACACATTTTTATTGCTTAGATGGGTGGACGAGCTCACCTGGTGTTAAGTGGTTACTGGAGCCCATAGACATCCACAACGTAAATGCCCCCACCCACCTTGAGAAATAAATTCTAAAGTCTCAAGTATAGTTACAACGGCTGCCCCACCCATCAAACGGAAACGTATTACTGCTTCACGACAGAAATAGGCAGGGTGGTGGTACCCACCCACGCGGACTCACAAGAGGTCCTACCATCACTAAAAAGTTTGCCACTAGGAAAATGGTTATTCGGTCACATAGTTGACAAGCATCCTGATCACTGTACCTATATATGTAGTAAGAAAAATGGTGGATTATTAAAAGAATTGTAACAAAATTGTATTATTTACCAGTTTCTACTTAGAAATAATTTATTTAACTTGAAGCTTTAGAGCCTCTTTGGCAGGCGGTATGTTTAATTTTCTTTATATATGTTTGTTCTTTCCATGTTAAATGTTACAGCCAGTCATTGTTTTTTGTTTTATATTTAATTTATAGGACGTGGTCAAAGTTAGTGCTACACAAACCATACTTCTTTCATTTTTAATATCAAGTCAATCAAAACTCAATATGTTGTTTTAATTTTTTTATTTTTATCAAATTTTATCTTATTTCAACACCTTAGTCGTCCGTAAGGTAAACTATTTGAAACGTCACAAATAATATAATAAAAATAAAAAACGCGGGATTAAACCGTTTAGTTTTAATTATGGCTACGACTCGTGGAAACCGAAGAAAATGTTAAAAAAAGTGGAACATCAAAATCGGTTGCCTCAAAAAAAGATTTTAGGTAAAATACATTCGATTGGAGAACCTCCTCTTTTTTGTTATCGGTTAAAACATAATAAAACAATCGTTTTGGCATCAACTGAATGATTTATTTTCAAGTGGTTGATTCTTGGCGCCTTCGCAGGTAGCGGTATATTCGCACGTCAAGTATCACAGATAAGAGCTCTTGTACAAAGTCACCAGTCGCCAGCCGCCCTCCGGTCGGGACACTTGACGCCGAACCTTCAAGTTAATATTTTTGGAAACGACCTTCATTTGTGAAAGCGGAATACTCAAATAAACATACATATTATGTGAAATATTTTGAATTGTTTCTTCAAGTCTATGACGAGTGAGAGCTTTTCCATCGAACACTTTCGAAACATCCACTCTTTCTATTAATCAGTCTAAAAATATTTCAAAATATAATAATTATGTTGTTAGTTTTAATTATTACGTATCTCAGACGTGCATATTAACAATAAAATACAAAAATTTATGCAAACGACACAATATTCGTGAAAACTTGTTCCATGCCTTCGATTTTTTTTTAATAAATTCTTGTTTTAAATACCGGCATCATTTTTTTTAAGTGTGATGAGCAATTGACTTTATTATTGGTTTAAGGATTAAGTCCCAATACCGTTTTTTCGTACCGTTCGGGCCTTTATAATTGTTGCGTATCAGAAAAATGCAGAACGGCGACACCGCTCGAGTTTTTTTTTTTAAACTTATGTCTTGATAGGCTATTTCAGCTTCACCCTAACGTGTATAGGTGAGTTCATGGGGCTCAAACCGGAGAGTTGCTAACACTGACAAGAGCAGAGCTTCGCAGAATCTACCACCGGATCGGAAACGCGACCCACTGAGAAGATCCGGCGAGAAACTCAGTGGGCTAAAATATAGTGAAATAAATGAAAATGAAATAAATGAACTCCTGATCGTACACTTATAGTGTAGGTAATCTAGCAGCTGTTAAAATATAGCGGAAATATACATTCCTTAATTACCTTCTCAGTGGGTCGTGATTACGGTCCGGTGGTAGATGCACACGCGAAGCAGCTGCTCTTGAGCTGCTAAGCCTCCGTTGAGTTCGCTCATCTGTCAGGCAGCAAGTTCCCTGGATGAGCTACGATCCTTCCATCTTAAAAAAATATTCGGTGCCGCGATCTTACTTATATCTCCTGGGATTGATACGTTCAAGTCTGAAGGACCGTACAAAACCACTAGGTCTTCCATCTTCTTTAATGACTAATGTTTGAGAATAAATTTGGTATTTAAGAGCGGATCTGCTCAATGAAAACGATTGACGAAAACCTATTTTTTGTAAAATTGCACATCAGAGTTGTACCAATCGGCCTATAGATTTTTCATTAAGCCTACATGCAAAAGAGGCGTTAAAATCGGGAAAGATGCGGAGAACTGCCCTTCTTTCAAAATCCAAACTCTGGTGAACCGTGTACCTACTCATCTTAATATCTACGTTATAAGTCACATTTTTTATTTAACAAAGACACATTTTTGAACAAAATCCTTTCTTATATCTGTTATTTTCTCATCTCGTCCACGGTGCAATGATGACCTGTACCTGCTTGTTACAGATGGTACTTACTTCAATGCATAAGTATTGTCCCCGGGTCCTGGTAGTACGCGCACGAGATGCAGCAGCGCTGGCGTGGGGTGCTCCTCATGCAGCCTTCTCCTTCCCTGAGACTGAGTTCATCGCCGTCACTGCTTATCAGGTTTGTATTTAACCACGATTTCTTACTAAGGCACATGTCACATGACGTAACGGCAGAGTGATTATCGGAAGCTGTAGACATCGCAGCGTGAATACCACCACCAACCGAATCCTTATTATTACAACTGGGTAGAATGACGATGCCTACCGGCGCAACCGCGATATATGCTCTGCCAGCAGGAAAAAGTCTCCATTATCATATGACGTAGGTACCTATTTATACTGCCTCTTAAAATCTATTTCAAAAACTTTTATTCTACAACTGTCATTTTCTATTGGGAGTAAAATATGAAAACAAACAAACAAAAGTTTTATATACAGCAGCCCTAAGAGATTTTAGTTCGTAACCTAGATACCTACATAGTACCCACGTACTCTGAGATCTTGTCGTAAATATCGCGTATTTACTAAAACTTAGTAGTTGCTAGTATTTATTTCAAATAATATTGAGCATTTTTTAGATTACTACGGTAACAAAGTAAAGATGTAGGGAATCCGTCTTCATATTATCATCTTATAGCATCACGTTAGTTCTCTGAAATCGTAGTACGTTTCCAAGAACACGCGTAATTCGCATCGCACACTGATGTTAGCCGATTTTTTTTTTCAAACAGACAAACGAGGCGCCAATGCTTTTACGAAAGTGTAGTTACAAAAAAATGTTAGAGAATCGGGCGGGTGAGTCGAGTGGTCATTGTGGAGGGCTATTTAGCAAAACAATACAGAGTAGTTTGGTGATTTTTTTCAAGCAAACCGTTACGTTGTTTGATTATTAGTTAGGCGATGGCGGTGCTACTAACTACGGCACTTAATACATTTAACCTTTTTCATGAGCATAATCATTGAACACACTTTTATTTCGAAGTTTCCAATTCCATTAGGCGCATTGAACGTGTGTTATACTTTATTCATGTAATTCACTCTATTTTCTCTACCTACAAACGTGTTAACATACCTATAACAGTGTTAATTCGATCATCTATGTATCTATCTACACACTCACATAATCTAGTCTCTGAAGGCGCCCTCCTGCTGTTTGTTTTGCGACATCTAAACGGCTCTTTGACAATCAGCGCAGCGTACAGTTACCATTATGGATTATACCTCGCCGTAATTAAAAGATGCGATGTCGGCCCCTTTACCGCAGCGGCGTCCTTCATGTTGACTGCATCGAGGCGCGAAAGTTTTCTCGCATCTATTACATCGGAAGCTTTGTAGGATTATCTGTGTATTGTTCAGGTAACGGGAATAATGTCTGGACAAAGTCCGGCGGCGTATCATTGCGCATTATCCCCAAGGTGGCGACCGCTCCTCGTTGCGACTATTGTTATCAATTACCAACGATTTAGAAAATATCTTTTGTAAACGCCGACGCGATTATTTGAGAGTGTAACTAGGTGGCACGCCAGCTCAATTATTTACCCAAAATAGCAGTTTGCAATATCTCTGCAAACTTTCAATTAGTGAAATTATTACCTACTTAAGTTCCACATAGTTTGGCTGGTTCGACTTGATAATTTGGGCCAATTTCAAACGTAAATATACCGAATTTTTGCCTATCCTAATTATACATTGTAAAAAACTGGCGACAGTCACCAATATGTGAAATTATCGGACAAAAAGTAAAAGCTACGGCGAGTTTGAGTCGTGACGTCACGGGCGACAGGCGGACAGGGGGCGGCGCTCGTCGCTTCTAACCTCGTGCTGTAGCTAGCCGTCCAACTTAAAACTATACTTTACGGAACTTATACCAGGCTTTTAGCACTCTCTGCTATCTCGGTGGGCTTTCCGTTATCTGTCGATACGGTGTGCAAATGGCACCCGCCGGCGCCGGCTTATCACTCCCCGCAAACAGTCGTTTACAAGTGACTTTGCGTACCTATCGAGTCGGTATTATTTGCTTTAGGGATTTTGCTAGATAACGTAAATCTTTCGAATGCATTTCTGAAAGCTAATAACAAAAATCACCGTTAATCGCACCGTTCATAACACGCAAATTGTCGTGATCTTCGTCTGTCGAGTTTGTAGTATCGTGTTTCACGTCACGGCTTTGGTTCAGAAGTAGTCTGATGCCGTTCGTTGGCGCCGGGACGGAGGAAAGATCGACGGCGGGCGACCGGCGCCGGCGACGGCTATGCATGCCATGCTAATTGGCCTGTCGCCAACTTGTACCACGACACATGTGCAGCAATTATCCCTTACAAGCTATTAGCGACACGGAGGATGTATGCGGAAACGGATGTTTAAATTGCATTCTCAGAACTCGTGACAGATAAGAAAATTTCCTTGTCGCCACGAATGCGACATTTAATTGATGAGAAATAAAAAAAAAATGTTTCTTTTTAGGTTTTATGAGTTTTATTAATAGAGAGAAGAATAGGAGCAATTCTAAACATCCATACATATGATTTTGCCTTGACGATTTTCGTCATAGAGAGAGATAAATTTGCGTTATACCTACTTAAAGTTTAATTGACCTTGTAACTAAATTAAGTTTACTAAATTTACTAAATCATTAACTTGAAAAAATTTGATGAATAACTTCATATTTTTCGGTATACAATAGGGATGTAAACCGGTTCGAAGAAAACCGGAGAAAAACCGGTTTTTATACATACCGATAAATACCGGTTTTTATTTAAGAATACCGGTTTTTTACGCTTTACATTCACAGTTCACACCAGTGCTACCAGATCAAATATACAAGCTACAAATATAAAAAAAACCGTGTTTCAGAATCAAATTACCTTGCATTACATTTAAAAACTACAGTGCAATAACCACAATATGGTTGGTAGACTTTTAGCGTACAAAATGAGGACCGTGACCCAAATATCCACATATCTGCACCCAACACTCAGAAATGGCTTTGAAATGTCTGCAAAAGAGATGGTGCATCGTGAACTGGGGAATCTTCTTGAAGAATTTTCAACACTCGCTTTATCATCGGAACAACCAGAAAAAACCACAAACAATTTTAAAAAGCCTGGTATTCTGGATTTTTTGCATTCGCGAAAACGGGATATTCCGAACGCCACGGCGGCCGCAGTGAATACCTATAGTGCGAATGTATATTGAGACTGAAGCCGCCACAGTAAACCACAGCGAAATTGCTGGCACGTACTAACATCCAGAAGGAGCAGGCTTCTGAATGACGCAGTGGACCAACTATGCCTCTTGCATCAAAAATAAAAAACTTTTTATTATTGGATAATATATATGATCATTAAAAGCCTATATAAAATATGCTCACCCAATTAATTGTATGAAGAAAACTCTTCGTTTGTACGTAAATTTGTTTTATTTAGTGATTATTTAGCCTTTATAGAAAAAACCTAAAAATACCTTAAAAAACCGGTTTTTTGAGAAAAAAACCGGTAATAAACCGGAGCCAGAAATTGTAATCGGTTCACATCGCTAGTATACAAAGCAATGGCCGGATAATTTCAAATAAATTTAAAGTGTGTAAATTTATAAGTATACTGGCATACATAGTTACAATTAATATTTTATGTTTACACTTCAGTTGTAGGGCGTATTGTGGGCTTGCACGGCACACACTCACACGACACACTATTGCACTATTTCCGTATATAGCCCTGTTTTTCTAGGATATCCGTATATATATATTTTTTAATACGATATAATTATTATTATATGTTTGATTAAAGATAAAATTGTATTGTTCACAGAATGACCGAATAACGAAACTGAAGATAGATAACAATCCATTTGCAAAAGGATTCAGAGCCTGTGGTCAATCCAAGTGCAAAAGAAAGAGCATTGAGAGTGCTAATGAAAACAGTTCAGAGCCACCTGGCGGTGAGGCGAGTGAACCTAAGCGACCTTGTTCCGATGCTGCTTCTTCGTGTTCCGAAGAAGGCAGTCTACGGTCGTCTTCGCCACGATCACCTCCCCTAGTGGAATCGCCTACACCTCTCATTGCTCCGCCAGAAAACATAAGTCCTCCACCTGCGGCGTTCTACCACCCAGAGTTGCCATACTTAGGGTCCATGCATTTACCTATGCCGTTAGGCTTGTGGCCTGGTAGTGCTATGAGCAATGGCCTCACTTGGGGTCCTATAGCACCTCCTCCTCCACCACACGTACCTTCACCAAAAGTGGCAGACCCAGCGCCTTGTCGTCGCCTGAAAAGTTTCACAATAAGTGCACTACTAGGAGAAGGTTGATTATTAAATAAGATACATTGTAAAGTTTATTTTGTATGAAACACATTTTAAAGGGTACTATTTCGTGTGGCCACCTGCTGTATGGCAGCTTTGGTAGATTTACCAGCTTAATTAATAAACAAAAATATATTGTTTATACCTACGCTAGTAGATAAGAATTAGGCGGGAAGTCGCAATAATGTCACTGTAAGCTATTAAGAAATTCTCAATTTGTTGTAATTAATATAATTATCTAAACATAAGACAAACTACCTCGTTTTAGAAAAATACTATTTATGTGATAGCAGTGCCTTATAAATATATGTAAATAGGAAGTATGTTCACTATAAAAATGATCTTGATTAAAAGCGCTTTAATATAGTGTTTATTATTATTTAAATTTTACATTCTATGATGTTTCGAATACTTAAGTTTTCGTTCTCTATAGTATATTTGTGAAATTTGCTGTTTATGTACATAGATCCGAATATCATATCGGTAAAATCCCGAAACAGGAATTAATTTTATCTCAAAACTTATTTTTAATTTTTAAGCCAATGTACTTAGTAGTTGACAGTTTGATTTAATTAAGAAATTTTACAAATTTATTTCCATTTCAAACACAAATTGTTAGTATTTTTATTAAATTGTCAATGCGATAAAATTTATATATTTTTGGTACAGTAATAAACATTTAAGGACTTTTTTTTTCATTTATTGAACTAAAGTTGGTTTTATTATATTTAAATACAAAATAGTATGGAGATGTGGAATAATATTTAAATTTTAGTTAAAACTTTTATTTTATTTCAAGCAATACAAAGAAATATAACTGCTCCTTGAAGAATTAAAAAAAATAAACACCTAATTTACTTTACGCTTTTCAACAACATAGTAGTTAATGTTATTTCGGATTATTTAATAAGTTAGCTGAATTTCCATAGTGCTACACTACTCTACAAAAAAACTACACCATAAATTTTAAACTACAATAAAAAGGGATTGTCAGTTTGATTTTAATTCAAAATATTAATCAAATATAATATTATAGACAGGGGCATAAGTAATCTCTGAATTAAGAAAATACCATTTAGTAGGTAATCACCGAAAATCGGTCTTAGTTGTGTGGGTTGAGAAGGGTCTATTTCCAACAGTGAATAATGAAATATATAATGAAAGTTCACATGTTCTAGAATAAAACTTTACATAAAAATATTATATAAATACACTGATTTACACTACATAGAAATGAAAATATTATGAAAACATGAAAGATCTAATGTTAAATGTGGTTTGGTAACAAAACATAAACAACTCAATGTCCTAACACATTTAAAGCATTTTTGTAACACAACACATAGACTGTTAAACATTTATTCATTAAATAGATATTTATGCAGGAATTAGAATAGAACTATCCCAATTTCAGCCAGCTATAAGATTTTGAAGCTCCGAACTCAATTCATTGGCATCAATATTTATTTTGGAATTAACAGTTGGTGCCGGAGCACTGGACTCTCTGTTGCAGGCTTTTTTGTGCACAAACCAGTGCAATCTCTGACACTCCCTATCACAATATTGTACTGATTTACACTTGGAACATTTCTTTGCGGGCTTCTCTTCACCACAAGAACTGCAGTATGGTATGGCATCCAAAAACCCTCTCTGCCCATTAATGGTACAGTTTATAACTGACAGGGCTGTCGGTGGATCTTTACTTGTCAAGGCTGTGACCATTTGATGGAATGTTGTGCACTCCCTGAATGGGAATTCCCTTACACAGTCTTTAAGGAAGGAATCCATGAGGTCAAGGGAAACACCATCTTTACCTGGCTTCAAGAGTTTTTTAGCAAATATTTCAACAACATCATGCTTCTTTTCTTCCTTCTCTGATGGTTTCTGTTTATCTTTGATGTTGTGTATTTCTCGTAGGATATATGATAAATAATGGTACTTGAAAGCCATAACTTCATTGGTTTCACTGCCTCTTGTCATCTCGCGTTTGCTCAGCATTTCTAAAGTTTTGCTCGCTTTGTCAGCATTTTCTAACAAAGCAGGAGCATGTTGCAGATTCAAAGCTAATCTTACGGGATGAATATTTACTCCTAGTACAAACTTATGAACTGGATCTACTAAGATTGGAGGTAAATAAGGTTCTTGTTGGAGTCCTTGTGGGATAGAATAATATTCAATTTCACAACGAGGTATGTAGTTGTTGATAGTTGCAACTGTGTGATGATTTCCGACAAATGCCGCCATCTGCGCAGAGGTGCGCCCCACCGAATTTGTGGCGGTAGGTTTGGCCCCAGCATCCAGTAGCAGTTTGCATACTTCGGAGCTACCAGACAGAGCACCAAAGTGCAACGCTGTGTAGTTATACTCGTGCTTTCCAGAATTCACGTCCGCTCCCTGTGGTTGCATAAAATACGCATAAGTCAATATGGTTTGGATTGTGTGTACCCACGTCACTAGACAAAATAATAATTTGCTTACCCTATCGAGCAGTAATTGCACCATATCCTTGTTCCCTTTATAGGCCGCGTGTTGTAAAGCAGTCATACCATTTTCGTCAAAGAAATTTACGTCGCCTTTGTGTTGAGTCAAAATATTTGAAAATTCAGTCAAGTCTCCCTGAGCGATAGCATCAAATATAGTTTTTTCCGAAGACGTGCTTTCATCGTTTTTGGTCTCCATTATAATTATTTGGTTGTGATTTAAGAATTCAATCAGAGATAAACCACCAATAAATCTCACAACAGCAAAGTTTAAAACATTAACCTTGTGACTGACATTGACAGTTACAGTTTTAAAGTAATGATGACATTAGTTAACTACTAGAAGTAGGTACCTATTTTATGTTGCTTAATCGACTAAATTTAAAAAAATTGCGAATTGCATGAACTAGTTCGCGGTTTAAATCACGCTTAAAAAATGTTTTAAATTTTTCAATAAAAAATGTTCAGTCATCTCCAACTTATAGTTTGCTGTTTAAGTCCGATTATATGATTAAATAAATAAATACAATGGACAAAGGAGAAAAAAACGCATCTCAGTTAATATTACTGTTGGAGTTTGAATGTTTAAGTAATGGCAGACAGCACTTGTCACATGTGAAGTAACAGTTTTCGAATATTGGAATATTTATTTAAATTTTTAAAGCAGATGATTGTCTTCTCAATCTCTCTCTTCTCTTCAATTATGGAAATGTACTTCTATTCTAGACACGGACAGTGAAACATCCTAGGGTTATAAAAACATAAAATATTGTAAATGTGTAATAGTGTACATAGTGTTTGTAATATATATTAACCATGAAGTCAGTGTTTTTAAAATAGCCCATCACCTTCAGAACCCAGTCACCTCAAATAGAATCATCCAAAAGGTTATGTTGCAGGCTTTTAATCAGTAAATTGTAGTAATTATAAAAAAATGGATTTATCGGTAATTGACCAAACCAACTTGATATATCGGTTTTTGATAAACACTATAGGACAGTGCTGCCAAGTTGGATTGAAAAAAATACAGTGCTTCGCAAGTAAAATTACAGTATTCGTAGATCGGTAGATGAGAAGTAGGTACTTTTTCATAACTGAAGAGAAGACAATCATCTGTTTTAAACATTTAAATAAACATTCCAATATTCGTAAGCTGTTACTTCACATGTGACAAGTGTTGCCTGCCATTATTTACATATTCAAACTCTGGCGAAGGGGGCCTAAGAAGATGACGTGCAAGCTGCTCTGCACGCGTTTTACGCACGAGCATCCGGGTGATGGAGGGCCGGCTATCCTGGACTAACGCTGGTTCTGACCCAGCGGGGTATTCCGTAGGATAACCCATTCTAGCCGGCGCCATCTAGGCGGGCTCCGGATAGCCGGCCGACCGAGAAGGCTGGTGATCGTGGCGCTGACGACCGCCGGTACGGCGTCCCGAGGGGGAGGATGATGGGAAAGATGTACTCCGCACTAAACGCTTCACTGCCTCTTTGCCTTTTCATGAGTTCTGTCCATGCGAGTTTTGGACGTTGGTTGTTGAGCGACAGGTTTTAGTCAGTTCAACTCCGACATGCTCCGCCCTCCATTCTCCAGTGGAGGGCGGAAGTCCGGCGATTTCGTCCTAACAAAAAAAACCCGCCTTTTTCAGCCGTGAACCAGTAATGCGTTTTGCTTTTTTTTAGGAACCTTAGAGGCTTTTCTAGTTTCACCAAAACAGGTGGGTGAGCACGGGCTCAGCCAGATAGGTTTGAAGTTTGAAGTGTGTGGCAGCCGTTGTAATGTAAAACTGAGAGACAGAAATCATGTCTCAAGCTCTGTGGCAGTATTTACGTTGTTGAGCTCTTCCAACACAAATAATAACACAATGGAGTCAAAGATTGCAACTAATTAAGGTTAAGCAAATAATTTTAGTTACACTTTCTTTTGTTGTAAGCTTTGTTTGTTTTGTTTTAAATGTTCATTCTTACGAAATGACTCCAATAGTTAAACCGTGCAAGAATGATATCAAAATAAATAGAAAAAATAAATAATGAAGTGAACATTTATTTTCTAAGCTAAGGCTCAAAATAAAAGACCATTTAGTTTACCTACGTATATATTTGTTTGAAAAATGTCTAAACAGTCATTATGGCTGAAATGACTGACGACAGTAATACATTGATTTTATAATATTGTGTGAGAATATCGTTATATTTAAAGGTTAAAGACGTACATAAGTGAAAGGTTTTATAGAGTAACCATTAAATATTATTCTAGAATATATAAACGACGGCAAATAAGCTTTAATAGATGCTGGAAAACCAGATAATTGCATAGATTTGCTCGTCGTGACGTCATGTACGATAACATGGAATGCTTTATTAAGATTACAATAAAATTCACTATTATTTTATAATATTATGTTTGATTATATACTTTGCTACATCTATCTTCAGCTTCTATATTTCGCTACATAATAAGATGAAAGTCTACGATCTACTCTCTAAGTAATATATAGGTTATAAGACTTGTGGCGTGTGTGGAGCACAACTTCAATATTTGGAAGAACTTTGATATTATTCTTCAAAAATATATAATGTGTACAATTCGTCATTCCGCATTGCCCAAACAGAATGACGAATAGTAGAAATGAATTCAAAAAATGGAGCACCTATACCTACGCTAATATCATATTATAAACGATTCAAAGATATTAATATATTTCGAAAAAAAGAGAAAGAGAGAAAATACGCTTATATGAAGTAACATGATTATAATGGGTATATGAACCACTTTGTATAATCTACGTCCGTTAAACATCTATCACTATTATTACTATTATCTACACAGCATTTTATTTTTGTTCTTAAACTCTAATATATTACCATTCAATTATAGATAAGTTTTATACTTTATTATAGTAAAATTATAGCAGCTATTAGCATAATACGTAAGACAACCATATCAGAATAGAACTTGCATTTTCTACAACATCGAAGCGGTTTAACCATGCTTAATTTTACTTTATCACTACGAAAAGATTTTTTACTATAATTTTTTGAATAAAATGCTTTTTTAATACATTAAATACAATAGCAAATACTTTTTAAATAGATCTACACTTTCATCAGCCCATGCTTTAGCGGCTCAAGTGTTTGAAGAAGCACTAGATTAAGTCGGTGTGGTGACAGATAAGTTTGGTAAGTGTAAAATTAACAGACTCCCGCCAAAAAATAACAACTATCAATGAGGATTTTAAATAGCGTTATTAAAATTTCTTTACAATTACTTTTCATTGTTCCTATTTCAACCATATTGCTTGTCTATGTAACACTAAATAACTACAGCTAATAATATCGACGGTTCCCTGAATTGCTTTAACTCGCTTTTAAATGTGCGATAATACGCTTACACTCTACAAACAGTTATGTTCAACTACATTACTTAATATATTATCATCTACCCGATTAACATACAATGTTTTATAAAGAACGTCCCTTAGATATGTTGGGAAATACTACTATGATTTTAAAATAACGAGATTTTTCTCGATTGAATACTGAATAAGATAATTATAATTTCGTAGCGTTTTCAATGATTAATATATTACTTAAGCCATTCTATATTATAATGTATGTATTTAATTAGTATCTAGTTAATGCCCAAGTAAAACATTTTTTTTAATACCATAGATTATTAAACGAGTAGGTACAATATTATTTTTAATGACCTAAAGTCCTACTGCAAATCTTTTCATCGAATACTTACTACACAAAAGCATTAAAAAGCTTCGACCCTACTGATTGATAATAACTTGGAAGCGATTCGCAAAGCTTTTCGAGAATCAAGATTTTAGACGTAGTAGACGTCGAAGGAGAGCTGGGCTCAGACCAGCGCTGGAGATGAAGCGAGAGTTGGAGCCGAGGCTGCTGGAATATTTGCTCCGATCGGTTGCTGTGGAGTTGTGGGGGTTTGCACCGCTGACGTCAGCCGAACGCCGCCGCTCTCGGACACTATCATACCGTTGTGCACGGTTCCATTACGTTCGCTGTCTGCGTAAGGGGTTGTTAACACGCGGAGACGCTGAAATCGCGTAATGAATGAATGATTTATATTATTTCAGAGAGCAACAACAAGTCCTAATATGTGTACATAGTATCATTGAAACATACTTAAAAATAACCAAAACAAATCAAATAAAAAATACATTATTAAAAATAATTATCAGTTGAATACATTTAAAATATTCCATTCAACTGATGCTTACTTCGAACCAAGCATTATTATTATTATTGTAGGATTGGTAAGAATGGAACGTATGGAAAGAGTGTGGAACGGAGCGTTAAGATGTGAGTGAGAGAAAACGAAAAGAAAGGGAGAAGAGAATGACAGAGAAAACGAAGATGGCGAAGACGGTTGAAAAACGAGCAAGACGTAATAAAAGTGTTAATTATTAATTATTATTAAAATAGAAGATTTTGGGACGTGAATCATGGTACAATGGTTCAAGTACTGACTGTCATAACGGTCTGCTAACGTAATGTTTATATTATATTTTTGAAGTATCAAAATCATCATATTAAATTTAAACAAACTCACCTCCAAAAATGATCCTTTAGTCGTAATCAGTTTATAGATAGCCACTGTCGGTATGCACATGACGCTGGATCCAGCAATGGCCCAGCCAAGTGCGTTGGCCCAGCCTGGATAGATGTAGTTCTCATATTGCAGAGGTTCGTAGTCTAAGAGTCCGTACGCCGTGATGAAGAGCAAGAAAGATGGTGCCGCGAAACGCCAACAAACGCGCCAATACAGGCCAGGTCGGAAGCCAATCATGTCGCGAATGTCCTCACAAAATCTTTCCGTGCCTGTTACGAAAATAAATTTGTTTACCGTAGATTTACTGGTGGTAGGACCTCTAGTGAGTCCGCGCGGGTAGGTACCACCACCCTGCCTATTTCTGCCGTAAAGCAGTAATTTCGGTTTGAAGGGTGGGACAGCCGTTGTAACTATACTTGAGACCTTAGAACTTATATCTCAAGGTGGGTGGCGCATTTACGTCGTAGATGTCTATAGGCTCCAGTAACCGCTTAAAACCCAGGTAGGCTGTGTACTCGTCCATCCATCTAAGCAATAATAAAAAAAAAAGACAGGAATGTAACCGAAAAAAAATTGATACTAACCATAAATCCAGGAGACAGCTATGGCCTCAAAGAAAACAGCGATGAGAATAGAATAGCCCGCAGCATAGCGATCCAAGAGCTGGAAGAAGTAAAATCCGCCTTTCGTGCAAGAGGCCAGTCCCACGAAGAAATACAACGTAAAGAGGCAGGCGACGAATAATTCGCGATGACGTCCGATAGGAGGGAACTCGTCACTGAGAGCTGTGATTATCGCTTCGGAACCCCCAAACTGGAAACGCAATTACATAATCAAACAATAAACATAATCAAAACTGTAAAGCATCTCTGACACAAAGTAATTTACTCATATAGTTAATTCAAATTGAGGAGTATCGGAACAAAAACCGATAAATCACATTTCATGTTGGTTCTTTTTTTTATTAGACCAAATGATTAATAATACTGAGGTATACTAATTTCAATACGAACGAAGTCAACCGGTTTATTAGTGTTGGCAACACAATAATTACGATTAAATTACGGATTTATGTGTGCTGTGGATTTAGTGGCTTAAGTTCAGATCAATGTGTTCGGAAAAGTTTTTTAGACGACAGTTTTTTGGATTTAATTATAGATGTCGATAGAAATATACGAAAGCCACCGATTGCCATCATTAAAAATTATATCCCAATTGGAATTTTACGGTTTTTGTTTTGACGCTCCTTAATTCAAATCATTTATTTGAACTTAAATTTCATCACTTGTTGAATGTCAAAGCATGCTGATTCCAATCACGGATCAAAAAATGCACAGATTTGAAAATAACCGGCGTAACACAAACCTTTGGGCCTATTTGATTATTTTAGTCTATACGTACTAAGCTTGCTCAAATCACGTCACCCAATCACGTAGGTATCATGTATGCGATTTACAGAATAATTAAATCAATAGCCGGCCAGTTTCAATCCTAGTAGGTACTTCTGGAATTTTTTTATTTCTGAAATGGTTGGACGAGCTCACAGCCCACTTGTTGTTAAGTGGTTACTGGAGCCCACAGACATCTACAACGTAATGCCGCCACTCACCTTGAGATATGAGTTCTAAGCTCTCAGTATAGTTACAGCAGCCGCCCAACCCTTCAAACCGAAACGCATTCCTGCTTCACGACAGAAATAGGCAGGGCGGTGGTACCTACTCGTGCGGACTCACAAGTCGTCCTACTACCAGTATGAAAATATGAAAATACCCAATACCGCTGATCCATGTTAATTTCTCGAAAACCCTTTGAGTTTGAAAAAATAACTTACCGAACTATCAAGCCCAAGTGTAAGCAGCATCATGAAGAATATAAGCGCCCAAAACGTTGATCCTGGCATCGTAGCTATAGCCGCCGGGTACACCACGAAAACTAGTCCCGGGCCTTCGGTTGCGACGTCCTGAACGTCTCTGCCCGAAGCGTGCGCCATGTAGCCGAGCACGCTGAAGATCACGAAACCAGCGACGAAAGACGTTGCGGAATTTATGACGCTGGTCAAAATGGCGTCTCTGTAAAATATGGCGGATGTTAACAGAAATTGCGATACTTTAAGACAAATATTTTTTTTGTGTACGGAAACTAGCGACATCTTGTAGCGGATACCCCTAAACTTATATGTTGTTAAAGTTAAAACATTTCATTATTGTTTAATTAGCTAAGCACAGAAAATAAAAAAATTATTAATCATACTAGTCTTTAGTTTTTATAGACAAATTAATTAAATTGTACAATTTGTAGTTTCTGAAAATTTACAAAATCCTTCATTAACAATAAAATATACGTTAGGTAATATGTTACTGCCATCTACAGGAGCAATGAGAAACTAAACGAAGCGAAGCCATCTAGTGGCTGACGGCCGTAAATATTTTTCTGAGTTCTTGAGTTGCCCATCTATAACTAATTTATGTGTATTATCTATGGATGTTAATGTTAAAATCAATAATACAGTATTACAAATTGTAATTTTTCCCCGCCTTTATTTTATGTTCATCACAAGTTCACATTATAACTTTCATAATTTCTATATTTTATTCTCTACTAATGAACGTTTTAGTAAGTATATTCATATTGATGAGTTAACTACATAAAAATATTTTTCCCTTACGAGTATTTATCCCGCCAAATCAGAACTTAGCACTAATTTAAGACCAAGACTAATTTAAAACCAAAATCTATATAGAGGGCATATATTTATTGATGACTGGGTTTGTTGTGTCGTCATCTTTTTAGTGTCCGTTTTCTATCTCGTCGCAAATTTATGATTACTGTTTTAAAAGGCAGGAGGAACGTTATTCCAATAAAATTAGAACTTTGACTTGGGCCTTGGTACTTAATTTCTGTGTACAGTCAATAACAGCTTCATAAATATGATTTCCTCACATTTCTGACCAATTATATCAATAAAACCAATAGGCTTCCTTTGGGGTTAATTACGTACTTGTACACGTTGTTGTGGTACTTGTTGTACGATGCATAAGCCAAGAGCACTCCAAAGCCCGGTCCAAGAGAAAAGAAGACTTGAGTAGCTGCGTCCACCCACACCTTAAATATACAAATATTGTTATATAAATTGTGGATTTAGCTGCAGATCAGAAGACCGGTAAGGCATTGTATTATGATTGGCTCATTGAGATCCATTTTGTATTTAAGTACCTATATAATCAAAATGTTATCACGAAAAACGTCAACAAATTAGTACATTCCGGGCATAAAAGCTAACCATCACATGACGTCATCATTTGGGTACTTTGATGAAGGTACTCGACGCACTCTAGTCATGTGCCGTAATCGAAAAAACACTTAATCTTTTTTTAAATGATAAAAATTTTCCCGAAGATAGGTAACGAGAATGCGACACTGGTAACATTAAGTTTCTGCTGCGTCCTGTATCATTCTTCTGTCCTGTAGATGCGAAGCACTGCTCTTGACTAGGGCCAGTGTTGGCACACTCTCTCAGGTAAAGCCCAGGAGTTCATCTACCAGACATAATGTAGCTGGTATAGTTCCTTAGGCTACCAGAGAACAGATAGGAAAAAAGAAGTCCACATAGATTTTCCTATGTAGCACTTATTCATAAACCTGTTGGTTTGAATTGTTTCTGCTACGAATTCACCTTTCCATTTAACAGCTATCCACTGTACCAATGCAATTGTAAGTAGATAAGGATTTAATTTGATTGATTGTCAATGATTTGAAAAGCCCTGTGCGGGTTAACATACAAAAAATAGTATGGTTAGATTTGATTTTTGCCATTCATGAACTTGGCTGTCGTATATATTTCAACGTATCCACATTAAATACCATTCATGAATTCGCGCTAATGATGTTTTTTTTTTAAATGTATGTCTATATTTGAATTCTGATACTACTCGCATCACACGATTCGAGTTAACGTTTAGGCTACGAATGATTCGGATCACGCATGTTGTCTGTGTGGCGTTATTGGAAGACAAGTTAATGATTATGGTAACATTTTTATTCTAAAACCCGTGATGACATAGTTTTTATTCAAACGATGACAGATGCTAATCAGCCTTTTATTCGATTTAAAAAAACTCGAATCTAATACCTGCGGTTGAGTTATAGCTTCAAAGTTCGGACTCAGGTAGTATTGGATTCCGGTCGCCGATCCAGGGAGGGTGATACCACGAACCAAGAGTATCAAAAGAACAGCGTACGGAAAGAGTGCTGTGAACCAAACAACCTGAAACGCAATGATAAAGCTTCCTTATTAAGCCGATAGCGAAAATATAACACAAACTTTAGTTAATGTGTAGATTGAAAAAACCATTCTTTTTTTTTATTGCTTAGATGTGTGGATGAGCTCACAGCCCACTGATGTTAAGTGGTTACTGGAGCCCATAGACATCTACAACGTAAATGCGCCACCCACCTTGAGATATAAGTTCTAAGGTATCGGTATAGTTACAATGGCTACTCCTACCCTTCAAACCGAAACGCATTACTGCTTCACGACAGAAATAGGCGGGGTGATGGTACCTATCCATGCGGACACAAGAGGTCCTACCACCAGTAAATACGCAAATTATGATTTTGCGAGTTTGTTTTTTATTACACGATGTTATTCCTTCGCCGTGGAAGTCAATCGTGAACATTTGTTAAGTACGTATTTCATTAGAAAAATTAGTACCCGAGTGCGGAATTCGAACACCGTTGCATCGCTAGATACGAATGCACAACGTCTTATCCTTTAGGCCACGGCAGCTTCTTCAGGGAAATAACGATACCTAGGAGGTTTGGAATGTGATTGATGATTACTTTTCCAGAAGTGCTGATTCCCTTCCACAAGGAGAAGTAGCAGATGACGTAGACGGCCAATAAACACAGCGCCATATCCCATTTTACAGAACCAAGGTCGTGCAGCCCCTCGCTGCCTTGCAGTTCTAAAATCGCGCGGCTACAAAAGAAATCATATTCATTAAATTGCTATAATTTTTCCCTCGTTAAGGAAGAGAATAGTTACAGATTAACAAAAGAACACAATTTTATAGCTAAGCGGGACCACAAGAAAATCCTGATAATTAAACCAAGTCTCTCAAAAACCATTATCACAATTAGGTATTCCAAGCAAAATAACTAGCATCAGTAATTGAACGGTCTTTAAGACATTATAACAGTGAGAGAAACATATATATAGCAAAGTAACAAAAATATTCCAGATAAAATGAAGTCACATTACAATGTTTTCCAATAGCAGAATGATTCTTTAAATAAACAAATTTCTTCAAAAATGTTTTTTTTTTGTTAAAAACTCACTTGAAATATTCCGAAGCAGCAGAAGTGTACGGTGTTGTCGGAACGATTCCCAAACTTGCGGACGTGGTATTGCGTATACGTGTGCGATTAACGTCCCAAATGGCTTCGAACTACAGACAGATCCGCCAGTTAAAACATAATTATTCTTAACACGTCGAACGCGAAACTAGAAACCATGTTTAGCCCAGTGGAACGCGGCTAAAAACCTGTGACCGCCAATAAGTCGAGTCTAGGGGGCAACGGCGCGGTCAAAATGTGTCTGCCCTTTGACATATCTCGGAAAATAAGGAGTAGTCACTGTTTCCCTAAGTCGCCCATTATTTTTGAATCATTTCTTGACATTATTTGCGAAAAAACACCTTAAATATTTTTAGATGATGCTTGATATATTGATGCGGCCCTAGTGGAAAATGTGCCGTGGACACATGATGTCCGTCGTGGCGTTCAACGTGTTAAGATATTATACTATAGAATTTAAAATGCTTTATGACCTTTAAATTATTGGTATACCCGATCAAATCTATTATTATCCCACTATTTATTTCCATTAATCAAATATTACTTGTATAATTTTTGTAAAGCAGTCATTTTAATTAAAAATATTGCTTTAGCTCGATGCGAGTAGCGAATTTTGCAGCCCACCTGATTTTGAATTACCGGAGTCCACAGACATCAGAAATGCTAACACAAACACAAACAACCATCCTGAGACATTATTCAATGTTATTCTTTCATTTCGAAAGTTTTCCGTGAACACATGTCAATATTTCCATAGAAATTACTATATCCTTACTATCTTATAGTATCTACAAATTTTGTATAGCTTAGACAGGTGCCTGCAGGTACGACTGCCTCACCCTTCAAACTGAAACACATTACTGATTCACTGCAGAAATAGACAGTGTTGCTACCTACGCGTGCGGGCCCTAAAAACACCCAGCTACCAGTCAAACCCTAATTCCTGGAAGAAAATTTCTTATTTATACGCAATTTCTGACCGGTCGGCAGGCAGGCGTGTTCCATTCGTTGTCGCAGTTGGTCCAAGGTAGCATAGTCGTGAAAGAGGCGAAGAAGAAACGCAGTGCCCAAGCGATTATCACGTTGTAGTAAAAGTCCACGTAGAACGCGATCAGGACGACAGCATAACCGATTCCTAAACACCAAACGGTTTTTAAATTAGTTAAAACTAGCGACCCGCCCTCGCTTCGCTTCGGAAACTATAATTTATTATTGATTTCTCCACTATTTAATGGATGTTATCATACATGTAAACCTTCCTCTTCAATCACTCTATCTATTAAAAAAACTGCATCAAAATCCGTTGCGTAGTTTTAGAGATTTAAGCATACATAAGGACAGACAGATATAGGGACAGAGAAAGCGACTTTGTCTTATATTATGTAGTGATGATGCATAAGATAAGTGACAGTACTGCGTGGCTAATTAAAAATGCTAGTTTGATAAAAATCGTTTCCTTTCAAAGTAACTCCTTGTGTTTCTCAACGAACTGTTTTTCTAATGTTTGTCTAAACGATGTAGTGGCTTCCAAAGCGCACAAACATCACAATCTGAACGTTGTTGTCCACCTTGAGACATGAACTCAAAGGTTCAACTGTATTGCACAACGGATATCCTACCCTTCAAACTGGAACGCATGATTGCTCCGCGACAGAAACATGCAGGATGATGTCACCCACATATGAGGGATGACAATACAGCTGTAGAGATCACTAACAAATGCTGGGAGGCCATCGCAGTACGCTGGTAAATACTCAGAGAAAGCTGCTACCCGTTATCCAGTAAACACATTAGTCACCTTCTACAACACCATAATATAGTCATTGGATTTCAGTACAAATTAAATTATCTCTATTTATTCATTATGATCACTTCCTATGATAGTTTTTTTTTGTCCTTCGTCTGCTTGGCACAAAATGTTAACAGTCTTTATTTTGATTCCATAAAAACTACCATTTTATTTTACGACGAGTCTGTCAGTCTATTTGTCTATCTGATGTCAAATTCTTGGTAACCGTAGAATATGAATTTTGGTAAATCAAAATAATAGCAAACGCTATATTATCGTCTCCAAATACAAAATATCTCCTGATATCTCACAGCTTATCTACTCGTAAGAAATAATTTTTAGCAACATAAACTTAATATTTCTAGGAGCACTCTTGAAATATCGGACCAAATCAACCTAAGTCGTAAGTCCATTACAACGAAAAAATCGCACTCAATCCCTCCAGGCACCTTTCCACTCCATTACGTATTTTATTTCTACTGGAAAATCAGGGGCACTCAGCGTCGCGACGTGACAATCGAGTGAAATGAAATCAACGAGCATAAGCCTCGGGAATCAGGCGGATCCTTTTGAGAGCGTATGGAGCACTTAAGGGGGCCGGAATGGTGTCAATTAGGGAGCTAAGTGAAGCGGCCGCAATTGCGTCTTGTAGTTTACATAAAAAATCGTATAACTTGATTTTTTGTTGTTACAATTTTACCTTTTTCTGTTCGATCTATCTGGTGTTTATTTAAAAAAAAAGTAATATAAGATAAAGTTCTAAACAAATAAACTTGGAGTGTAACTATCACAGTTTATAAAACTTAAATATCAGTACGTCACATTCTGTAGAGCGTTCTTAACTTTACAAAACAAAAATGTAACTCCGATTGTCTGAAATGTAAGTGGTCCGATGCCATAATTCAGGATCTACAGGCATTCCCCACTTAACACCGCCATTCTGCGGTAAGTACCTATGACTCGCTTGAGCTCATAAATCTTTAATGTTCGTTGGGCACGTGATACACTATTTCAATTTCAGAAATGAAATTTTTATTCGAAAAGCGTGACCAAAGCCTTTTGTTTGCTTAAAAAAGAATTCTTTAATAATTTGGCACACAATATAGACAATCTATTACTTTAGATTCTAGATTTATCAGCATCAAGCTGAAATTTTATTTTATGCTATGGCTCTCACAACACGTACTTTATCCAGCTGCGAATTGAAAATAAATTTGTCAAAGATTAGCTTCGATCGGAAATCGAACCCGCTACTCTTGATGCACTAATCAGAGCTGTTAACCATTGAAGCAGCGAGATATTTAAGTTCAAACTATTTAAAATAAATTACTTTAGAAAAATATTCAGTAAGCACATTACACGTACATTTCTCTGTTTTTCACATCACATGTAAGATAATACAGCTTTCGCTGGCTCTGTTTAAAGGCCAGTTTACAAATATCACGAAGGTAGCTTATATCTAGTTCGGCATTAAAAACAAATTTATATGACATGAGAGACGACTTTGAAGTTTACCTTTGAAAAGCGGGACAAGCCTGCCCCAGCAGGTGATGGCACCCTTCCTGTGAAATTGTCCCAGCGCCAACTCCATGTAGAAAAGTGGAATTCCACCCACTACCAGCATGATGCAGTATGGCACCAAAAACGCACCTGTTTCATCATGGTCTGATTAGTAACTTAACACCAATTAGATGTGAACTTAACAATTTCCAGTTCCAGGCCGGACGGTATTCCGGCCGGACAATACGGACAATTATATAGGTATATCCACAATATCGCATTAAATTTGCTCGGTTACATCCGAGCAATATTGAAATTCCTAAAATAGTTTTTTCCGAACTAAAAACGAATGAAGTAAAAGAAATAACAAAGTACCTCCCTGTGGCAAGTTGCATTGGAGATATAATCCAAGGAGGGTTGACGTAGAGCACATGTTAAACCCCTATGCAATGTGATAAGAAGACACGCTGTGCTGATCTCACATAATGTGGGATAAGGGCAGAGAAGAAAAAGCTTCCTTCCGTTTTGAATGTGATTACTGACAATGCGTTGATGACTCCGGTCACGGTCCTCATCGAACCTGTCGCTTGCAACGAAGGGCTCGACGAGCGAATTAACCCATAGACACAGCCCACCGAGTTTCTCGCCGGATCTTCTAAGTGGGTCGCGTTTCCGATCTGGTGGTAGATTCTGCGAAGCACCGCTCTTGCTAGGGCCAGTGTTAGCAACACTTCCGGTTTGAGCCCCGTGAGCTCACCTACATGTTAGGGTGAAGCTGAAATAGCCTCTCAAGGCTATCAGCATAGGTAGGAAAAAAAATACGTTGATGAAAAATTACCTACTTTCGTCCTACGAATAAAAAGAATCCTTGAATGATTCTTTCGAAAAACTTCAAGGACAATAAACAATTTTCGATAAAAAAAATTCGATCACCTCCCCGGGGAGGTACCAAGCTATCATGCAGACTAATTTGCCAATAATTTTAAATCTCAGGCGGCAAAGCAGAACTGGGCGATGCAAATTGTGCGATAATTGCCCTTTAAGACTCTCGGTATTAACTTTCAATAGCCTTTTAGCAAAGTTGAGACGATTCTACGCAATTTACAGTAAAATACCAGCCACAGTGTATAATTAAGCTTACAGACACTTAAACAACAGTAACGGCATTGTCTTGACATAGTCTTAAATGATATTCCACGACAATTATATTGTAGTAAAAGTTGTTTATTATATCGACTCTATTTTGATAATCGTTAGATTTTTCGGAGGCGTAAGCTATGTATGCCTAATATGCCATTAAATTAGAGCAAAGTTATAAAATAATTGTCGTTGGTTTTTGACGCGTATTTAAATTTTCTAGTTATTCGGACGTCTAGAAAAAGTAGAAATTGAAGTTCAAAGATTACGTTCAAAGTCATACGTACATACATACACGCCAAGCTAATAAAAGCGTGCTAATTATGTAGGCCATCCTGCATATTCCCGCGGCAAAACACCACGCAAATTCCACCACCCACAGTGAGAGATTAGATTATTTCAATTGTGCACTATAGTCACTGACTCACCCTTGAAATCAGAACACCGGAACGCTTCGTGCGAGAAATTGCTTGTATGCATGCAAAATACCTTACTGCGTATTTAAGATATGAACTGAGGAGTTAGGTAGCTACTAAGGTCGGATAAAGGTTACTATCTAATGGTGACTGGTCATATTTTACCTGTGATGGGCGAGCCATTTAATTCCTCAAATCTGTTGCTTTATATTACGGGTTTCAGACGATTAAGAAAATTATCAAGACGACATTATATTTAAGCTAATTGGAGCTTAGTGTGGCCAATCCATTGAGTTTAGGACAGTAGTGCATATAGGTACATACACCTTACGAGAAGATAAAACAATAATAATCAGTGTGAAATTCTATATTAGGCATATTGGTGTAATATAGATATAGATCTATTATTTGTATGCATACTTGATTAAATGTGCATCCTTTGTAACTTTTCAACTATAACTCTAAAAACTTAGTGAAGAGTTAGAAATTTGTATGAAAAAAAAATCATACAAATTACGGTGTACAATTTTTGAGAAATGGTGTGCATTTTGTTAACTTTGAAATTTATCCATGTCCATTCCAGCTTCGGTGGACTTCAATGTGCGTGGGCCGATACGCGTCAGACCAGTATGTTATTGCTATTTTTAAGATTTCATACGAATTAAGGACTTAACTGCAACGGGCATTCCAGATCTAAGAACCAACTTAAATAATTGAATGATTGAGAACATCCGCCAGATAGTATAGAAAGCATACCCGTACGTATGTAGGTATGAGTCTATCCTAAAGTATCAATTATGAACTGTATTTAAATCGCTCCTAACAACGAATACCGTTTGATTTGATAGACCTGTATTGATATAATATGATTTGTAAAAATTAAAAACGATGTGTGATGTCGTGGGACACCGGATAGGAACGAAGTTCCTTATTATAAAAATATTAATTTTAAGTTCTATTCGAGGTATAAAGAAAATAAAACTGGAGATTTTGCAACAACCCCCGGTCATTCGGTAACGTGCGAACTTATTGTGGTACACTTCATTCACGGTTGTTTGCATAAGAGTAAGTGTATTGCGCAAACGAACGCTCTGAGATCGTGGTCAATCTATCTATATATATATAAATGAATTGCTGTTCGTTAGTCTCGCAAAAACTCGAAAACGGCTGGACCGATTTGGCTAATTTTGGTCTTGAATTATTTGTGGAAGTCCAGAGAAGGTTTAAAAGGTAGATAAATATGAAAATGCTCGGAATTAAATAAAAATAACAATTTTATTTTTCCTTTGACATGACGGGGGCGTCGGATGGATTATTTTTGTTTGTTTTAAGTTTATTTTATACAAAAGCTTAGGTCTTTTATTTGTCGATTGAGGCACTACGAAGTCTGCCGGGTCAGCTAGTGAATGATAAAAAATATGTTATTTTTGGTCCGTTATCACAAAGTTAAGACGTACACTGTGTGCATTACTAATAAAAATCTTACGTTACGGACGTTTTTTCCCGTTTGTGTAAGACACAAATCAACGGACTCTATAGTATCTATGATATACAATTTTATTGCAATTGAAAACGTAAATGTCGCCACATTGTTAGTATAAAGTATAGCTTAAGGTCGATCTTCTCAACTGAGATGGAATAATGGCTATCCTAACTTTAAAATAGAACGCATTCTCTCGATGTCATTCAATTCGCAAAGGGAAGCCAAGAGCGGGGATTTATTTTATTGCTTCACGCAACAGGTCAGGGATAAAGTGGATTTGCAAGGAGTTCCAAGATGCCGGGGAGCGCTCTATTCTGTAGCTTTCATTGGAATAATGGACCTTTTTAGCTTATGGATTTTGTTATGGAGCGAAAATGGTATGTAATTTATTGAACAGTATTAAAATAATATGTTATGATTTTTTTAGGATATCTCTTTTATAATTAAAACAGTTTTTACGTTTTATCGTCACGTTTTTAATTGTTATTATAATACTTTGTTACCGATATCGACAGTCCTCCGTGACCATGAATTTTTATTAATAAACTGATGTAAATCTATACTCATATTATAAAGCTGAAGAGTTTGTTTGTTTGAACGCGCTAATCTCAGGAACTACTGGTCCGATTTGAAAAATTCATTCAGTTTTAGATAGCCCATTTATTAAGGAAGGCTATATAGCATCACGTTAAGATAAGAGCAACACTAAAAAATGTTTCAAAATCAGGGTTTTTTTTCCCTTTTGAGAGCTGCTGCTGCGTGCGCTGCAGAAACGGTTAAAGTTTCGCTAAAATAAAATTTTGCGTTATGCCAAAGTAACTATTCCACGCGGACGAAGTCGCGGGAAAAAGCTAGTATTTGAATATATTTTAAAAGGGCGTTAACTTATTCGTTCATGAGGATTTAGGTTGCACTACCGCACAAACAAAGACGATGATTGAGTTGCGTTAATTTCCTTATTTCTTTAATTTTTAAAATGAGCATTTATATATAATATTACTATTGTGGTTTTAATTTTATACAGCACTGTACCTACGCTCGTGCTAGATACTTCAGGGAATGTATCTGGCATAGCACTATTAAGAAAAGTAAATCGGCACGCGAGTGTTTAAAAAAATTATGATTCGTCATACAAAATCATGACTAGTTTGGCTACATCAACATTTAAGTATATTATTTTATAAAAAATAAATTATTATATTATGTGAATTATTTCAGAACCGTTTTCAGTTCAACATTATAAAATAAAATAAAAATATTAGAAAATAAAAAAACCACCTTATAGTCAGAATGTAAATCGAGTTTTCTCCTCTTCGGCGCTAATTAAATAAAATCGTACTAAAGGTACCGTAGGGAGGGAAGCTTAGAGATATTTAATTTAAATTTATTTCTAGGCGAAATCGAATAGACTATTCCCGATGGGAGCCCGGCGGAATCCGGGATGATTGGGTATTACAAGATTACGTTGTGAGACACGTATTAAATCATCGAGGAATTGATATTTATCGAAATTGATCGAGATGATTCATTGATACGACGCAATTTCTAATATCTGGTTTTGCTTGTCTATTTGTTTTGATTTTGCCATCGTATAGATTGACAGGTGATCTCACGGCGTGCACCTAATACCAGGTTGTTATACCATAATTAAATCACTGCCGTTTTAGGTCAGATTTTTTAGTCGTAACTCAATTGCTTCGTTGTGACAGTACTATATACTCTAAAACTCTCCAGAAGTCAAGATATGAATTTAAGAGCAGAACAGAAGCTTACAATATTAAAGACAGATGTTGCGGAAACAATTCGCGGCATCAGATTGGCTTTTCGCTAATTGTAGGTCTAGTAAGAAGATGAAGAGCGCCGGCTTAGTGACGTATATTCGGAGAGGCTATAATGTCCAACAAAGGATAAATATTAATTGAAGACGATAGTAATGCAATAATTTTGAAATGTTTGATGAAGGAATTTTACGGTTTAATAAGCGCGAGATTGAACCGTAAAAATAGTTTTAATTAGCTAAGACACGAGAAAACTGAAGAGAATAGCTAAATGGTAATTTCAAATTGAAATTGAATTAACTGTTTAAAAATTAAAAGCCTTTTTTAAAACATTATGAATGGGGAAAAAAAGTGCTCAGTAACGTTGCGCGTATCCATGCTCATACGTGAATCGAGTGATCGTAATATACTCGTATATTAGTCCTCGACGTCCCACCAACGTGATGGATGGTAGGGGTCGCGTGATTAAGTACAGCCCAAATCAATTAACAGGCCAAATCTCTGTTATGACCCTTTCGAGGAAATGATAAATCATAAACCGAAATATCACTATACACCTACTTGACGCGAGGCAGAGGTTTGTATTCTCTCAAAAAGTATTTCTAATAAAAAAATAATGAATCTAAGAAATAATACGCACATAAGTTTGGTTGCTATTTACTCTAATATCCGGCTTAGATTAGACGGATCAATTATGTACACTAGAGGTCCCGCAGTAGTCGAAATTCCACTATAATTAATTAGAATTGTAAGTTTGTACACTATTATGATGGTATTTTATACAAATTTCGCCAAGACTACACTATAAAAAATATTAACAAAGACAAACAATATTTAATGTATTCTCAATTTGACCACAGACGTCAAGAACAAAAGCTTGACAATAAATAGTATGCATGCGTGTGTGCGTTAAATACATGGTATGTAGTGTGTGTAATGTTTTCTTTATTGATTTAATGTATCTTTTATGCATTATTTAAAAAAAATATTAGCATTGTGCATGACGGCGTTAACGATATTTATGTTATATAGCACGTGCAATAGGAGTGACTCACACAAGCCAGGTGCGCCGGCCGTGTCGTTCCACTCGTAAACAACAGCTGCAACAGAAGTGACTCATAAGCCAGCTGCGCCGGCTAGTATAAAAAGGCGGAACGTGCCTTGAAATGAACATTCGTTCGACTGCGTTTGCCCGGTGCACTTACTATATCGTTGTTACGTTGTGTGATTCAGTGACTGTTGTACGTACTGGTTAAAGTTGGACAAGTGTTAAAGTAAATTGTCAAGTTAACATATTGTTGATTAAATCAGAAACCAAAAGTGACTTCGTTTTACTTGGTGTTCAACAAGATAATATCTACCCTCAAGCTTACATCAGAAGTGAGATCAGGACTCTACTCTCACTGGCGTGACGTGTTTGAACATGTTCGAAGTACAGCAAAAAAAACATGATGCAGATCAGAATACTAGTAGTGGTACGCCACAAGAGCGTGAATGCAGCATACGTAAGTCGTGTAATAAATAACGTCTCTGTTACCTCGATGGAAGATCTGAGCCACGAAGAAATCGTCACATCTTACATTCTGGCTCATGTTGCCCAGTTTGACTGTCGACTTCATCACATGGCATTTACTAACGGAAATACAACACGTAAGAAGCTATTGCAAGAAATTAAGGCAAGTGCAAATCTCAAGTGAAACTTCGATCGCAATAATGGATCTGTCATGACGAGTGGGTAGTTCCGACACGAATCGTTTTTAAGCCAATGACTACTGCTAGAGTTACATGGCACTAGTACAGTAAACCAGGACGTGAGACTGTGAATTGTCGCTGAAATTTTAGAATCTACCCGATTCAATACCAATAACACTACACGTTCGATGACTTCGGGCTCCAGCAAGCAAGCAAACAAGAAAGCAAGCAAGTTTCCGTGGGGAAGAAAAATTGACACATCTGAAGTCGTCGTGACCTGTAAGATAAGACTTCCGGTGCGTTCGTGTCTGGCGATGCGGCGGTGTTCGGGTTCCGCTGGCGGATGCAGGTTTTTCCGGTGAAGTGCGTGCTTGTGCGTGCTTGACAAGTGTTCGTGGTTGGCTTCCTCAGTGTGGGAGTAACATCGTGTAGCCGGAGGTGAGACTTCCGCGGTCGCGGCCCACCCAGTCCGCGAGAACCGGGCAGATCGCCTCGACGGTACGGAGGCCGGCCGACGGGTCCGCCAAACGACAAGACCACGCCTCCAGCACGGACTGCCGATATTGGAGCCCCCGCGCTCCGGCTGCACTTGCGCTAGGGCGCGCTGCCTCGTAGGAGACTGTGAGGTATCATTGAATAACTCTGACTGCGATCGCGCGCTGCCGGCGTCGCAGCGCGGCGACGTTCTCGTGGGTAAGGACGTGGCACCAGACGGATGCTCCGTATAGTGCCATCGACCGCACGGGTACCATCACCCTGCCTATTTCTGCCGTGAAGCAGTGGTGTATTTCGGTTTGAAGGGTGGGGCAGCGGTTGTAACTATACTGAGACCTTAGAACTTCTATCTCAAGGTGTGTGGTGCGTTTACGCTGTGGATGCTATGGGTTCCAGTAACCACTTAACACAAGGTGGGCTGTGAGCTCGTCTACACATTAATACGAAGAGCATAATCAAACGAAATTAGATACGAAGTTTAAAGGGCCGTTTAAAGTAGTTGAAGTATTGGATGGTGTCGATTTAATTTTGACTCTCACACATTCGCTTAAGGCTCGAGCTGCTACTTGCCTCACAAAAATACAGCCTGGTAAGATGTCCTGGCCTACTATTAAAGAGATGCTGACAAAATTATCTAATGATGCAAGACCACTTCGACCTGATTATTAAATTTGAAATGGAAAGCAAAAAGGGACCAGCTGAAGCCGGTATCCGGCTATGGCAACTTATAAAGAAGATTCCCGACGCTAATGTGCCAGAACAAATAGCCACCGGATTTGTTATATCAATACTGTCGCAGTGTGATGAAAGGATCCGTCGGGAATTGAACTCTGTCGTTATTACCACAAAAAATCGTCTATTTCACACATTACGTGGCTTTACCCTCAAAAGAAAAAACGAAGATCCTGATAAAGAACCAAAACGCTCTCGAAGTTTTTTTCCGTGGAAGCTGCCATTTCTGCGGAAAACCTGGGCATCGTGCCGAAGGGTGTTGCGACAGATACTGCTCTCAAACTTTTTTCGATATTCCAGCAAAACCTGAACAACCTCCTCATCCGTGGGGGCCCGGCTCTCGCCTGCAAGTCAGCTGTTACGTGTGCGGTGATGCGAGTCATGTAGCTTCTGGGTGTTCCATGCGCTACAAGAAGAAAAACGACACTGCTCCAGGTGCTGTGGCAGGTGCAACCAGAGACGTCAACGTGTGTTCCAGAGCTTCAGTGTGTTACAGATAAGTGGTTTTGGCTTCCCCTTTATGTTCCATTCAGGGTCAGAATGTAGTCTTATAAAACAAAGTCATAGTAATTTATTCAATGGTAAGCGGTTTCATGAACAAGTCACTCTTTGATCTGAAAGTAACTTAGACCAATCATGATGGCAAGAGCACTTAGGGGATATTCAACTCGCCCTTAATAGTGCACGTTGTCGAGTAACAGGGTTTACTCCAATAGAATAGACGTTTGCCGTTCAGGGTAGTTCACTTGAAATATCTTAAAGTTTCAAAAGAGTGATAATCCCTCTAGATTAGATCTTGATTTAGCACGGTCGAAGACCGGCGAAAACATAAAAAAAAGGGCACAAACAGAAGCTTGGTTTAGTCGAGGCAAAGCTAAAGTCAAACTCTTTTCCGCTGGGGATTTTGTTTTCGTAAGTTGACCAAAAATGTAAAGGTCCCTTCAACATTACTGCAGTTTTGGAAAACGATAGATATAAATTGAGACATGTAAATAGTTCTAATAGAGTGTACAAATTTCCCCATGAAAACTTACGTGAAATACCTCGAGGCCCGTCAGGCCTACTAGAAATTTCTGAAAATTATAGTGACGATGACGTGACGGCGTACACAGATGGGTTAATTAATCTTGTTCATGAAACTGATCTTAATGATGACGACTCTATCACTGACAATAGAAGCGACATTTTTATCCGCAAATAGCGATACTATATCTGTGGGTGGTGATACAATGTCTGTTAGGTCAGGCACCTCGGGTGCAGGTGTTGGAAATGTAGAAAACGATGGTCGGTCTCGCACTATTTCTGAAGAAAGTCCGTATAAATGTTCTAGTCTAAGAAATGTTTCAACAAATGCTACCGTACACGCAGAGTGAAAAAAAAAGAGAGAAAAATGAAAAAAAAAAAAAAAAATTAAAAAAAAAAAGAAAAAATAATTGTAAGTCATTGAAGGGTGTATCCGGTCCAATGACTTGGCTAAAGGGATGTTAATCCGGACTAGCAAAAAAAAAAAAAAAGAGAAAAAAAATGTAGGTCGTTGAAGGGTGTATCCGGTCCAACGACTTGGCTAAAGGGATGTTGATCCGGACTAGCAAAGAAAAAAAAAAAAAAATAAAAATAAAAAAAAAAGAGAAAAAAAAAAAGTGTGAAGTCATTGAAGGGTCTGTCCGGTCCAATGGCTTGGCTATAGGGATTTTCATCCGGACTAGCCACAACAATTAGCTACAGGGATTGCGTTCCGGTCTAGCATTATTCGGTCCAATTCGAAAAACTGAAGAGATAAAGTTAAAAGGGACATACTTACATACCTGAAGAGTTTTAAATGAACTGACCCAGGTATATAAGCAGTCAGTATTTATAGCCAGTATAGGATTTTCTGAAGAATTATGCGAACCGAACCGTACTAGATTGTTAATATCATAGACCACGTTTTAAGTTGCATCCGTTAATGTCAGGATGAACGAACACGTTTGTTGTTCACAGACATACCATAAGAATGCGCGCACGAGGACGAGCGCACGTCAGTATGGCCGTGACGGCGTTAACGATATTTATGTTATATAGCACGTGCAATAGGAGTGACTCACACAAGCCAGGTGCGCCGGCCGTGTCGTTCCACTCGTAAACAACAGCTGCAACAGAAGTGACTCATAAGCCAGCTGCGCCGGCTAGTATAAAAAGGCGGAACGTGCCTTGAAATGAACATTCGTTCGACTGCGTTTGCCCGGTGCACTTACTATATCGTTGTTACGTTGTGTGATTCAGTGACTGTTGTACGTACTGGTTAAAGTTGGACAAGTGTTAAAGTAAATTGTCAAGTTAACATATTGTTGATTAAATCAGAAACCAAAAGTGACTTCGTTTTACTTGGTGTTCAACAAGATAATATCTACCCTCAAGCTTACATGCACTTCTTCTCTATATTCTCTAAAGTGTGGAAAATTTCATACTCCTCCGTCCGCGCAATTTTCATAAAAAGGGATACAAAGTATTTGCTTCACGTATTAATATATAGATATTATTATGTAATATAACTGTTGTGTTGCGTATTTGTTACGGTTGTTTACTAAGTACGTAATCACACGTAATATCTCTCTAGCGCCTTGTATTTATTTTGTCTTGTAGTACCTAGTAGTATAAGTTTTATAGTGACTTGGCATTAGTAATAAAACCTATTTCGTTTTTACCGATTTAAAATTATTTATACCTATTTCGTATTAGCCTGATAATCGAAATTCGAGCTGTATAATGTTTATGATTTATTACATACAAACATTGGTGAAGAAGTTCATGAATTAAAAAAAAAACAAGAAAACCGTGTAAAAACTGAAGAAAAGCATACATAGCCTCTTGTCTCTGATTCGTTATATTTAGATATTTGTTTATTACTTACGGTACGGAGTATCATTAGTACCTACGAGAAGATATCTTCATAGTGTCTACCCCTGCCGCGAAACAACAATGCGTTCCAGTCTGAAGGGCGAGACATCTGGTATGCAATACCATTAAAACTTCCACCTCATATCTCGTGATGTCTACGGTATCCTGTAAATCAGTGATTCTCAACCACTGTGCCGCGGCACTTTTGTGTGCCGCCAAATTTTGCAAATATATAATAATGTTAATATTATTAAATTATATCATTTAAAAAGAAAAATATTTTTAACATGAATATATATTGAAATCCACAAAAAAATAAATTATTTTATTATTTGCTTTGCAACGCGGTTTTTCTTAGTGCCAAATTATGATGAAGCGGCGTGCATTAACAACAAGTACCTAAGCCTTGAGCACGTTCTTAGATTTGGAACAGTATAAAAATTGCAACACAGCATTCCTCATGAATATTATAACTTTTCTCTTTGTCTCAACAAAGAATGCACCTACCACAATACTCTCTACACAGAACTTGGTTACCTGACAGAGAATGTCTTAGGGATTAGGTCTGCCACTGTACTTTTGTGCATAAGTTGAATAAAATAAATAAATGCCTACATATCGTCTTTTCGCATTAAAAGTATACAATTTCCAAAAATATTCGAAATTGAGTTAATATGCGGAATCATTTGGTATCACCAGTATTTTTCTCATAAATACTGTCAAAAGAGCGTAGTTTAGTTTTAGTTTTTTTTTTTTTAATTTACCTATACATATTTTGACTACTATTAACAAAATTAATACATAATTTATCTTACTTTAAAAGACAGATAATGTAACTGGTAAAAAATGAAAAACAAATGCTGCAAAGATGATTAATATTAAAAATATCTCATGTTAAAACACTCTCCTGTAAAATTAGTAAGTTTTGAAATGATACAGTTTTAATGCGAAGAGACGATATGTACATTCACAGTGTGAGGTTTTAAAATATTTTCAAAAGTATTTTGAAATCGTTAATGGTCTTGAAGCAAGATCACGTTTCGGCAGTATCGCGCGAATTGACGTTTAATTTTATAAAGTCTGGCGCGTCCTCTCCGAGATGACCTCCGCACTCTCCATCATCTTATTACCCTCTCCCATTATTGCGTTACTAATTTTCCTGAACATCGAGGAGCTAACGAAGTTTCTCGGATCGTAAAGGGAGCGTTTTGATTGTCAATTACTGGCTCTTGGACGGCAAAGGGTACCGGCTCGCTCAAAGCACTGCCTAGGATGTAATTAGCGTGTGGGTGAAACTTTACTTTGTGAACGAACGCGACTTGTTCGGCTTCTATTTCGTACAGCGATGCGCCGAAACAATTATTCGGAAGACTATTACCTAAAATGCGTTAAAGACAATTTCACCAATTTATTCAACAGAACATTAAAACAAATATTAGAAAGACGCAGCCAAGATATAGACCGAGACCTAGAATAATATAGCCTTAGGGTACAGAGTACGTTGTTACGAACTATGAAAAGAAAAATATTACTCTGCTTCTAATGTCAACTTGACATTTATTTTTAATCTATTATTTTTCATTTTTAGAGATTTTTTATTTCTTGCATTTGTACGCTTATTTATTTTGTATAATTATTTTTAATATGTCCGACGAAAGTAAATCTAACGATGGAGACGTGGTCGAAACAGAAACAATTTTTGTGGGCGAACCAAAAAGTTCAAGTGAAGATCCTCCGATGAGTGAATGGTCATCCCTGGTTATAGTTGTTCCGGAGGAAAACAAAAAAAGGCTATTACATTCAAAAGGTCTATACTCTGCTGGGAGCGGTGAACTATGTGGAAAGTATATTTGCTTGTCCGACAGTGTTGTACCTATTCACCCTTATTACAACTATCCCGCTGTCAGTGATCCAGGTCTCATCGAAGCTATATTAGTGCCCGAAAAGCCTGTAATTTATGCTGACGATGGCTACGATTTCTATATGGCGCTGTGTCAAGAAATGAATTTGTGTCCAGTCGGTCTGTTCTACCGAAATTTAGAGAATGAAGAAATCACTATTAGTTATTATGGGTTGAATCCATCAGGTGTGCGACCAATGGCAATGGCCTTGCAATATAACAAATCCGTCAAACGGTTCGACCTAACAGACAATTTTCTGAACGATGATGCCTCTTATCATTTAGGACAAATGTTGAATTCTAACACCACATTAGAGGAGTTAACTTTAGTTGGTTGTCGAATAGGTGCATCAGGAATGTTTCAGTTGGGTGCGGGCTTGACTGTAAATCAGACATTGATCAAATTGAATATATCAAGGAACAACATCGGTGAAGAAGGAGGGATACATTTGGCAAACCAGCTACTTAATGGCGCTGTAGTACGTTGTGTTAATTTAAGTAATAACCAATTAGGTAGACAGGCTGCACTAGCGCTTGCAGAGGCTTTTAATTTTAGTAATAAACTGACTCATCTTGATTTATCATGGAACAATTTCTTCCACACACCTTCCACGGTAAAAATGTTGGATGCGCTGTCACAAAGTACAGTTTTAGAAGAATTGAATCTGGGACGCAATTCTCTGGAAGGGGAACGCATTGCTGATTCCATCCAGAAAATCATCCTAATTCCTACACTCAAAACATTGGATTTGAGCAATAATAGATTTCAAGGAGAAGCAATATGTTCCATTTCATCGAACTTATACAGAGCCAAGAAACTGACAACTTTAAATTTATCTCAAAATCCACTCGCCCCAGAAGACGCACTACTCCTTTTGGAGAAGATGTTAAAACCAAGGGTCAAAATAGAAAATTTGTTACTTGAAAATATAAATGTCAATAAACAATTCATGGCGTGTTTGTCGAGAGTGATGAAAATGAAATCTCGTAAAAATTTCACAGTGAAATATGGGATAGTTTTACAAAACTGGTCGGTGGTTGGGCCCGATGCACGAGAACTGGTCTTACTAAGAGCTGATTATCTTGGAAAAATCAACAAAAGACATAAAAAAGACGTCGCTTTATTCTTTTTACAATTAAACAAGGAATTTTCTAAGCCTGTTCCTGTCAAGGATATAACCGACCGCATCGCAGATGAGAAAATACCCATAGATGAGGGTCTGATCTCAGAGTTATCAGTCCTATTTCCTGGAGGAAAATCTGCAAAGACAAAATGTGTAAACATGCAATTAGTCTGTGACTATTTGCAGCGATTGTGGCCCGAGAGGAAACTACCACCTACCCCACCGGTAGAACCTGAACCGGAACCGGAACCCGAACCCTTACCACCTGTTCCAGTGCCAAAAGGAAAAAACAAGAAAAAGCCATAACATTTACGGAATTTTGATAGAATTTATTTCATTGTATTTGGACTCATTTACGTTTTGTTAAGTTTTATATTTTAAATATTTGTGATTCTCAATATTAATTTATTTCACTTTATCTTGAAGCCTATAAACTACCTACATAAAGTATTATGAATAGTAATCCAGAAACAGCGTCTCAGAACTGTAAAGCGGATCTCATTTGATTCAGTTCCGGTTGCTCTCTCAACTGAACGTTGACCGCGCCTCGAGCCACTTATTTCCGTTTCCACAAACGGCTTTCGCTAAACGCTATGCTTTTATTGTTATATCACAAACAAACTTCACAAAATAATAAATAATCTGTTTTACATAGCACCATCCCTAACCTGTTTTCATTTGATATCAAGATAAAAATACTTTGAAAACGTTAGACTAGCAGGATATTAGAATCGCAATATCCTTGAACCACTATTATTTCCCTATTGATCTTGCTGCCTTTTTTTGTAGTTAAGCAGTCTCGTACGGGACGAGAAAGTTACTATTTCAATTTGAACCTTTTTAGGTTAGCTTTTTAGGTCACTTTTGTGACAGCGTTCACACTAACAAATGCAGATTAAATTTCAACTATCAATCGTAATAACCGTGGATTCAAATTAGAACAAGAACTCCGACCAGCCAATTTAGTTAACATGTGTACTAGGGGTCTATAACTGTGTGGAGCATTCAATTAAAGCGGGCTTGGTGTAAGCGTAGTGCAAGGCACTTGAGAAGCCTCGTGAGGCACAAGGCGTACGGTTGTTAACCGCCTATTATGCGTCGAGTGCTCTACACCTGAGCCTAGGGCGCAATCACGGCTCTGCTGAACGTTCTCTTAAATTTAGGCTTCATTCTTCATGTTGCGTCTTATTGCTTTCTCTGTACGGAAGAATATGATAGAAATACCATAGACGTGGGATGGTATTTAGATCGGTCGGTAGATTAAAAAAAAAAAGGCTTATGATCATTTCAATATTTCTACTCACTATAACATAGAGAATGTTAGTTTTAGTTTCAGACACCGATACTTATTTAAGGTACTGATGATTCTTGAGTTATAAGATGAAAATAACATCGTTACGCACTTTTGAAAGAGATTTTTCTTTTTTTTTAATTCCATTAATAATGAAATTGAAATAGAGAATATGTATTTGTAAACTGGAAAAAGAAACCGTGTGAGTAGATTTTGATACTGATTAACTTTGATTTAATATTTCGTTGGCGGCCTTCCATATGATTTTCTTCTCTTAGATTGGTGGACGAGCTTTTATTAAGTGGTAACCGAACCCCATAGACACGAACGACCTAAGTACCACAACCTACCTTGAGACATGAGTTTTAAAACTCCGTTTTTATAGTACAACGACTGTCCCACCCTTCAAACCGAAACGCATCAGTGCTTCACGGCAGAAATAGGCAGGGCTCACAAATCGCCCTACCACCAGTAAGCTCACAAAATGGTCTTCTACCACCAGAAAATTAGCCCATTTGGAACATAAATTGTGAAAAAAAGGGTTAGTAAAAAAAATTGTGAAAGATAAATGTTTTCTACTTACCCCCTCCATTCTTATAGCAGAGGTAGGGGAAGCGCCACACGTTGGCGAGGTCGACGGCGAACCCGATGACCGAGAGCAGGAAGTCGACCTTCTTGCCCCAGGTCTCGCGTTCGCCGACAACACCCGGCGTCGGGGTCTTCAGCGCCATGTTACTGGCCAACGACACGAGGCCGCCACACCCTGATAATTACAGGAAATTAGAATAGAAGAAAAGACTAGAATAGAAAACTAGGTAACTAAAAAATCAATAGAAGAAAAAAAAATTATGACATTTTCTGAACGTGAAGGGAACCAACATTCTATTTGGCTATAATAATAAATCTGAAATAAAAATAGTGTAAGAAAATATGATTTTATTGTAAAAAAGCGTGGGGTGCTTTTCAGAATATTATCAAAATAACCCTTCTACAATATCTGTTCATAAAATATTTATAACTACTGATACCATGCACCCCACGTTTTTTTTACAATAAAATCATTTTTTCTTGCACTATTTTTAATTCAAATTTATTAAAATTTATTATTTCTTTTTTAGTAGAATTTTCTATAAAAGCGTATTTTTTTGTTTTTTTAAACTATTCTTTATTTTTCATTATTTAATTAAATTTCTATTTTTTCAATAATTTTTTTTTAATTATTGAATTGCTATTGGTCCTTATTAAGTGTGCCAAATTTCAAGTTAATCCGACGTTTTGAAGGGGGTCAAAATCATGTTCAAAGATTTCATACATACTAAAATACATACGTCTGAAGCTAATAAAAGCGTATTAAATTAGCGACATGGATTGTTTTTCACAATTGATAATACACGAAATATAACAAACCTTTCACAGCTATCTCTTCTTTGAATGGTAATTTGAAATCGATTCTTGGCGGGTATCCTTAATTAAATATTTGTAAATACGCAGACGACCTCTAATGACCTCTATGTCCCACCTGCTAATGATTCCGTGAGCCCATAGACATCTGTGTGCATACCTTTGCACACCTTGACACATTAGGTGGTGTTTGCATTGCATTGCGTTATCTCACCCTCCCACGATTTTTAACTCATGATACGAGAATATATTTCGAAGAGAACGAAAATAATTAAAATTCACAAACGGTATCGCTTAATCTTCAACAAGAGTAATCATGGGCTGTGAAATCGTGAATCTGAAGTAGGTATGTTCCGAGACCAAAACTCCACGCTTAATGAAATGACAAAAGTTCGCACATCTGATAACGGACACTCTTGAACTGACAACCAGGATTTTCACGATAGGGTTGGCACTGGTCTTATTTTATGTCAGCAGTATTTGATTTGTAATCTATTTTTTTTTTTAAATAATTATTGTGAATCACAGCCACATTCTGATTTAATTTAATAATATTAATAATAAAAATAATTTTGTACGATTCGGATCTATGCTATATTGATCACCTATCCCTAATGCTAGTAAAGATTCAAGCTATGAGGTATTCAGTGTTTTTTTTTTAAATAAGTTAATTTTGTAATCAAAGGAAAAAAATAACTCATTTATTATCCTTAAAAAGTTGTGATAATTATCATTAGCATTATTTATTTTTCTTTATGAGTTTTCTTAAAATTTGATTAGTTATTCTATTGATTAGTTATTAATTAAGATTCACATTTAATAACGTCTAAAAATAGCGTAAGGCGCTCTGAGTCACCCCTACACGTCCGACGTTGAATGTTCTTGGAGTGGGTGTCATGTTCAGCGGCCAGTGATTTCATGCGAAAAATCTCCATGTCAACGCGCAGACACCACTAGTCAACAAATTGGATTATCGAGTACATATGAATATCGTAGTTGGTTTTAGAAAATTTTGTTTAATTCTCAAAGAGAATATATTTATTTATGATGCGTGAAAATAAAAGTAACGTATCTATGTATGTAAAAGGAACATAAAATATGTTTCGTTTTAGAGCAAAATTCGGTTGTCAATTTGTGTTCAATTCGGACGTTCCTTCTTCGAGGAAGTCGTTCCTGAACATATTTAAGGTACGTATTTCCTTAAAAAATGGGTACTAGTGCTTTAAATATTAAAACCGGAGTAATACCTTGATCATTGTATTGTACTGTTTGTTTCCCAAATAAATCTCGTATAAATTTATATCTATATTGCACATCAGTGATTCTTTCAGATCGTTGTGCAAAGGCATAATCTTTCAGAATAACCCACCTTTCTCGATATAGCTAAATGGAGTGAATAAATCTTTAAACTTAGGTTTAAAATACAACATTTCCAATAACAACATGCATTGTCGACTACAAGTAAGAGGCTGTATTATATTTTGAGATAAAAACGCGTACCTATGTTCGTACATGAATCTGCTTTGATTTGTGACACTGATATATCACCAAGAACCTTACCTGTGCCTCATTGTATAGTTAGTTACATGCATACATCTAAAACCTCAAAATCTTAGTTTTAGCCATAAAAACTCATTTTCGTTAAATTTACTAATTAATGTTTTCTTGGTCCAAGAAAGTGACAAGGTTGAAAATGTTGCGAACTGAGTTTTGGGTTCCTCGTAGCCTAAAGGATAAGGATCCGTGTCTGCTTGTATCCAACGATGCGAGTGTGCCGCTGTTCAAATCCCATAGGCCGGTTTTTTTCTCTATAAGTCAACATGTTCATAATACGTGCTCATGAAGGTATTGGTCCTGCTAGGGTTAATGCTAGCAACTCCTCTCGGGTCGGGTCTGGTGACCTCACCTACCAATCCGCGCGTGGTTGGAATAACCCCTTAGGCTACCAAGGATTAGGTAGGAAAAAATGAACTGCTTTTACCCACTATTCCTGCGTTTCTTTGCTCTTTGTCTGGGTGTTTATTACGTATACATAATATATACAGATATAATACTTGAACTTATGTATGGACGTCAGTCTAGTCATTATACAGGGAATCTCAATTCGGGACCAGGTGACCATATCAGTAATCAATCAATTATTTTTAATTAAATAATATTTCCGATGTACTCAATTAATTACTGTACTTTTGTTTTCTACCTATTCTATTAACCTCGAGGGGTTATTCTAGATTCGCCGAGCTTGTAGGTGAGCTCACGGGACTTAAACCTGACGACGTCGATAACACGAACCATAGCAGTCGTGCTTCGCAGAATCTACCACCGGATCGGAAACGCGACCCACTGAGAAGAAACTCAGTGGGCTGTGTCTGTAAGTTAATTTACCGTCGAGCCCTTCGTCGCAAGCGATGGGTTCGATGAGAACGATGACCGGTGCTTGAGGTACCTAAAAGCACCGTTAGTGGATTGGGAGGATCCGAAATGACGTGTATTGTATACTATTATATCGTGTATTCCAAATTTTGGGTTCAGTACAAATTTTTGTAACTGAATACGTTCCTAGTTTTTTCTTTTTTTTTTTTTGGTTGGTCGTACATTTTTTTGTAACTGAATACGTTCCTTGTTTTCCTCTTTCTTTGTTGATTGGTGGTCGAATCTACCAGATGTTCGCGTTGAGGGGATTTGTCGGACACCAACTCCCCAAAAATCGCCCGAACATACGAGCCTCCTTCTTTTTTTTTTTTTTTATTGCTTAGATGTGTGGACGAGCTCACAGCCCACCTGGTGTTAAGTGGTTACTGGAGCCCATAGACATCTACAACGTAAATGCGCCACACACCTTGAGATATAGTTCTAAGGTCTATACTGAGTCACAACGGCTGCCCCACCCTTCAAACCGAAACGCATTACTGCTTCACGGCAGAAATAGGCGGGGCGATGGTACCTACCCGTGCGGACTCACAAGAGGTCCTACCACCAGTAATTTGTTTCTGTTCTGTTGTCCTACCACCTTTTTTTCTGGGTCGGGAGCCGAACATCCTACGAGGCCCCTGAGCCTAGGGGGCGCACGTGGTATGTGGGACTGGACGATCCACAGATTTTAGGAGAAGACCGCGGGCCCAAGTATGGTATTTAGGGTCCTACCCACTTAACGGCTTCCCAGCACTCTAGCTCGAGCGTCTGATTTCTCCCAAGGTACCTGAATTCGAGCGGGGTAAGGGGGTTACCGCGGTCAACACTGCAACCATACACGCGGATCACCTCAAGGACACTCGGCCGACGGAACCTTCGAGGCGACCAACCGAAATAAGTTCCTAACCCAACTTAACAACTTCCACGATGAATAAATATAATTATGTAATAAAACTAGTCCACAAATTTCATAGCATACTTGCCGTATCACTATTAAGCATATTTTTCAAGCGATTCGAGTCGTATTGAGATTTCAAACTTGGAATTTGAACTACCCGATGATATGGATAGGGTTCGACAAGTAAATTAACTCCCAGACACAGCCCACTGAGTTTCTCGCCGGATCTTCTCAGTGGGTCGCGTTTCCGATCCGGTGGTAGATTCTGCGAAGCACGGCTCTTGCTAGGGTTCGTGCTAGCAACGTCATCAGGTTTGAGCCCCGTGAGCTCACCTACTAGTTAGGGTTACGCTGGAATAGCCTCTCAAGGCTACCAGGTTAGGTAGAAAAAAAAAAGAAAAGGAATTTGAAGAATAGGCATTGAAAAATTACATCACTATCTCTCTAAATGTTCTTAAATAAGCCACGTAAACGAGAAATGGAGTGTGGACTGAAAACCCTACGTAAAACTTCTAAGTTGACTTTTCGCATTCCTTTGATGTTATCCCTCAAACTTCTTGATTCAACGCCTCTAAACTTGTTTTTTTTTGTATTTTGTAATAGACACTTGAAACGTACATAATGCCGATTACCCGGTTATAATAAAAGTTCTTTATAGCTTAATAAAATTAGTACAGGGTACTTACTTGCGGGTCGGCGGGCGGAGATGCGGCGCCATGTCCGCGCGGCGCGGTGCCCGAGAGCGAGTGTCGTGTCGCGGTGTCTTTCCTCAGCCGAGAGGGCGGCCCTCGACTTCAGGCCACTCCCAGCGAGATATGCGCATTACAACAAAAAGTTCTCCGTGAACATTCTAGACTTCCACTCAGCTAGCTATGTGTAGTAGCTTCATGTCATATAAAAATCAATAAGATGGGAATGGTCTTCCATATTTTTTTTCAAATTACTTACGTTTGAGCATAACGGCTATCGGCATTACCTAACTAGTTTAAGCTTTAAACTAGCTAACCGCTAACTAGCTAGCTCAATTGGCGACCACTGTATGACGATCATATTTTATGAGTTAGAACATATCCAACACGTATTGTAGTGTGACAATATATAAAAAATTCACATTTTTTTAACCTATTTAACAAGAATTTCAAATTAACACGGCAAGAGGATAAGCAAGGTTATCGTTTTAGGATATTTTTATAGATCACGTGCTCTTCGACGTCACTGAAGACTAATGATCCCACGCGTCCGATAATTTTTAAATGTTTTCTGTTATAGGTACAGGCTCAAATGGGCCAATGTACGAGTTGCCATTGTCATTTTGTATGGTACCAACTATATTTTAAGAAATTGAAAATAACAACAATTTGATGTGATGAACTATTGGGTTGCATCATCCCCGCAAAGTAATTGTGAATTTTATCAACACTCAGGCATCGTTTGAAAAGCGCGTAAATTGACATTAAGGATCTTCTTCCGTTGCTGCAAAATGGAAACCACTTAACAAAGTTATACGGTATGTAACATCACTTGTTTCCACGTAGAGTGAGGAGTGTATATATCGTCATTTAAAACAATAAATACGTATTTTTATTCTCAGTCTTTGTGTGTAATTTCACAGTTACCGAATCTCATCCTATTAAGGTATTAGAAAACGTAGTGATGACCTCCGAATACTCCCGGTACAAACGATATGTTTAGTTTGGTGATAAGTGTTATAATATTACTGGTAACCACCACTAACATTATAACGAGCTATTCTATTCTATATTGCACTATTCTATTCCCGCAAAGTAATTGTGTATTCAGGTCTGAAGCGCAGCATAAATGTCATACAATATTTTTTTTTTTTATTATATTAGATCATGACTCAACTATATTAGTCGCATTAAAGTTGTTGAATTTCAGTGGCTTTTTGTATCATACACTTATAAATTAAATATTGTTTCATTGGCATTGTAAGAGCTCACCAGAGCTGATCCACCCACTCTTGGGTTAGTAATAAATTCAATTAAGTTTAATTTGCTCTTTAAGTCTTCTAAAGAGCGTTTTGAAAAGTTAAATATGAAACAGTGCTTAAGAAGCGCAGTACATTTAAAATATAATTCATTATTATTAAATAATACCTATCTACAGACTGATGTGATGTCAAGAAGCAAGCGAAAGACAGGGTCAAATGGAGATAACTTGTGAGGGCCCTATGTATCAGTGAGTATCAGTGGGGTATCCTAGGACTACAACAACAACAATATCTATGGACTCCACTTTCTACTCAATGGAAAGAACCATAACGTAATGAAACCTACTACTGTCATCGAATACTGGATGCACGACGAATTGACTGACGAGGAATCAGCAGCAACAAGGTGGACAGAATTGCAACCCGTTCATCATGATCATCGTCTGCCCATAGTGGAAGACTGCTGGACACATGCCTCTCCGGTTCTTCTCGTCCATTTCTTGCCACACACCCAGCGATCCGTTACTATCCTACAGTTATTAGACAAACTAACTATTGACCTCTAAGAACCTCTGCTCCTAACTTGAAACAAGAACCAATTTCAAAAAGCCCAGTCTGTGACTAAATGATTCTTTAAAGTAATTATTTCGTACTCGCAATAAATAATAAGATAAGTACATTACTTGGTTAAATCGATGGTACTGGGCGTATCGCGGCGCGGTGGGAGGAGCAAGCCACGCCTCCCTGTCACCTCGCGAAGTGGCGCACTTACTAAAGTGCTGACGTAACCAGGTCTCGTATTTAACCGACTTCGAAGAAGAAATAATTTGATGGACTGACTTCGTTTGAGGAAGCGTTTTGAGTCCAAGCCTTGTGGTCTGTATACATCATTATCCGTCAATTTCAATGCATTTGAGATTTCGACTTCATGGCCTAACAGAATCGCAAAATATCACTCACTTGCTGCAATACGTCCTTTTCTAATTTAGAAACGATCGAGCCGTACTTGGCTTCATCGGTGAGTTTCTGAGACTCAAGTATTGCGACAGCTTACACAAACCCATAATCTTGGTATATCACACCAAAATTCCGGTATTGTTGAGGAGACTGTAATAGCTGCTACTAATAGCTGGAGTCATCGTGCGGTCCTCTCGTAGAAATTCCGTCTGTAGCCATCTTCGGTAATTCTTCTCCGTTGCCTTATTTTGTTACGTACTCAAAGAGTCACCAATGTGCCAGTCGTGGCAATGTTGTCATATCAAGTCGAGCAACTCGTAATCTTATTGTCATTAAGGAGGAATAGATCCATGACGAGACGTGCTATTGATACTGCGGTTATTAGACAAGGGGTTGTCCCTGGGGTGTGCCTGGTATTGCTGACGTCTATGAGCGACCGTAGTCACTCGCTATTAAATGGAAATCTTCTTAGAAAAGGCAATGAAAAATACTGTGCTCAACAGTGTGAGATAAAAGATGGCTTGTATTCTTTCCTAGGGCTCAGACTATCTTCATACCAATTTTGTAAAAAACGGTTCAGTGGCCGGAGCGTGAAAGTGTAACAGACAGACAGAGTTAGTTTCGTGCCTCTAAATTTTAAATATTAACTGTATTATTTAAGGCTGTAAATGGTAAATGACAAATCGCTTACTTCTCAAAGCAATAAATGAAGGAGGTTTGTGTATCTATTTTGTAAATATTTTAGACAAAATAATTGATCAATGACATCAATGACGGCACTATGACAAAAAAAAACTGTTTTCGTATGCCTTCAAGGCTGGGCAAAGCTAGAGATAAATCTAGGAGGGTCTACCTATAAATCTAGGAAAAGCTAGCTACCAATAATATTTGCTGTATACCTTTTATAACACCTAAAAGTTTTTTTTTTTTTTTTATTCCTTAGATGGGTGGACGAGCTCACAGCCCACCTTGTGTCAAGTGATTACTGGAGCCCATAGACATCCACAGCGTAAATGCGCCACCCACCTTGAGATATAAGTTCTAAAGTCTCAAGTATAGTAACAACGGTTGCCCCACTCTTCAAACCGAAACGCATTACTGCTTCACGGCAGAAATAGGCAGGGTGGTGGTACCCACCCGCGCGGACTCACAAGAGGTCCTACCACCAGTAATTACGCAAATTATAATTTTGCGGGTTTCATTTTTATTACACGATGTTATTCCTTCACCGTGGAAATCAATCGTGAACATTTGTTGAGTACGTATTTCATTAGAAAAATTGGTACCCGCCTGCGGGATTCGAACACCGGTGCATCGCTCAACACGAATGCACCGGACGCCTTATCCGTTAGGCCACGACGACTTCATAAATAATAAATAAATAAAGTATAAAGGTAAATGGAAAAAATCTAGCTGAGGGTAAATTTTTTGCAACATCCAATTCATTCCTGGCTGCCCGTGGTCGCTAAGCCCGTGCTTGCCCACCTATCCTGGTGAAACTGGAAAGGCCTCCGGGCGACCAGTAGGTAATCTGCCTTCCTAAAAAAAAGAAACATCCGTATTGATGAAACAGCCTTCTTTGAAGTCGTAGTGGCCTACATCATAAGTCGCCCGATACATTCGTATCGAGTGACCTCCGAAAATAGTATGTAGGTACTTTATAAATGTTCATGAATAACTTCCACAATGAAAGAATAGCATCATTTAATAAAAATTAAACCCGTAAAAATTATAATTTGCGTAATTGTTGGTGGTAGGGTGTAGTGTAAGCCTATTCGGGTACGCACTGCCACCCTGCCTATTTCTGCCACGAAACAGTAGAATACTACTGGTTTGAATGATGGGGCAGCCGTAAAACAAAGACTTAGAAATCATGTCTCAGGGTGGATGGCACCAGTTAAGTCGTTGATGTTTGTGGGCTCCGGTAATTAGTTTATACCGGGTCGACCGTGAGGTCGTCCACACAATTAAGCAATAAAAAAGTCTACATTATACTCAAATTTTCTCCGCGCTCCCCCGCATGACTCGGCTTCGTCTGGTTACATACAAGGCTCGAGTGCGTCCTGTTGTTGCTAAAAGGGAATTTTAATCATTTTACCTCCGACAAACCCTCCTACTACCCCCAAAAACCTAGTTCAAAATCTTGCGATTTCCGATATTGTTTTCAGTTAAATGTTATAACTTCATTTTTATTGCAGTTTGAATTTGGAGGATGCTTACTCTAAACCATAACATCATTTTTACAGCAAATACGTACCTCCTTTATTTATACGATCTAGGGCGTACTATGAATGTAAAACGCGAGAGTATCAAATTTACCAAACATGCATAATATTTAATCTGTATAATACACCTATAACTCCCCTGTTATAGGTAGGTATTTTATTAACATTTTCAAGGCGAGTTGTCTGACGCCCTAGTCACGTCCTTACGGATCCATCAGATCTAATAACCCTTGCATTAGACGCCTTTGGTTCTAACACTAGAAGCAGGCTTAGGGACCCCGGTAACCGACTTGTCGAACTCGGCAAAGAGTTCGACGTGCAACCTAACCTAAACATCAGCCCGCTATGTTTCTCGCCGGATCTTCTCAACGGATCGCAATTCCGATCCGGTAGTATATTCATTCGCAAAGCCGCTACTTTTGAGTTGTTAGGTCTCCTTTGGAGGCGCTCGGGTAGCTGTTAACAAATCCCACCCCTCCTGGCCGAGCCCTTGCTCGCCCACCTATTCTGGTGAAACTGGAAAGGCTTCCGAACCACCAGTAACCCTTCAATCATAAATAAACGAGCTGTCTAGTGCGTAGGTACTATATAAATTTATTCATTTATTAAACTTATGTACAAAGGAAGGGATGAGGGATGTAATGTGTAAGACATTATCTGTTAAAACGCTAATTTTAGATTATCAATCCATGTCACAAGGGTAACTTCGTTGTAAAAAATCCCTTATCATCTCTTAATATTCAATGTCACAAAAACCATTCTTGTAAATGTCTTTTTGGCAGGGTCGCAATATGTGAAGTGATGTAAATGGTTTTGATTTGTTACATTTGTGTTTTTTCTGGTATAAGCGTGTAATCATGGTGGCTTTTTTTATTGCTTAGATGGGTGGACGAGCTCACAGCCCACCTGGTGTTAAATGGTTACTGGAGCCCATAGACATCTACAACGTAAATGCGCCACCCACCTTGAGATATAAGTTCTAAGGTCTCAGTATAGTTACAACGGCTACCCCTTCAAACCGAAACACATTACTGCTTCACGGCAGAAATAGGCGGGGTGGTGGTACCTACCCGTGCGGACTCACAAGAGGTTCTATTACCAGTGATTACGCAAATTATAATTTTGCGAGTTTGATTTTTATGCCACGATGTTATTCCTTCACCATGGAAGTCAATCGTGAACATTTGTTAAGTACGTATTTCATTAGAAAAATTGGTACCCGCCTGCGGGATTCGAACACCGGTGCATTGCTACATACGAATGCACCGGACGTCTTATCCTTTAGGCCACGACGACTTGGCTTGTTAACCTTTTAGTATATAGTGGAGCACAAGTATAGAGAATCTAAACATAATCGCTGGAATTAGCTTCTCGAATTCTTTCAACATCAACATTGATCTTTCATAAAATTCCATCCAATTCATCGAGAGTTCACTTCGTTTCGCCTCATTCAACACCTGCGGTATTGCTTTTTTTTCATTCAATACATAGTCAGGCTTACAGTTAGCACCAAAACGCCTGACTCGTTAACACAAAAAACATTATTGAAATTATTAAGTATTATTATAATATCATGCTAAAAATAACATTATTTTGGAAAAAAATATCTAGTAGATCTTATCTTCCCTCATTTCATTCTGTTCGAAGCAGCAGACCTGGCTTCGGTCTTTTCTTAAAAAGCATTTGGCTGTATGGTCTACGTTACTTTTGCATGTTCGATGGAAGAGTCAAACATAAATAATGTCTGTGGGAAGGAAAGGTACAGCACTGAGTTAGCCTTGATTGAACACTGCTAAAAATGCTCAACCAATCACGAGGCTCCAAGCATACAGTGGAAAAATGTCGTCGCAATTGTTGATAATTTGCTAAATATTTTCATTTCAAATTATTTTAGTAAACGTAGGTACTGTAGTTTCTCTCCAAAATATAATTAGTAATCAAATATTGTTCTTATTTCACTCACAGAGGCAAAGGAAGTGACTTTCAGTACCTAGGTAAATACAATTTATCTCTAAATGACATTTTAACAATTGCAATATTTTTGTATTTGTAAATAAAAACAAAAGTAACCTGGATATGAGTTGTTTTTATTACTTCTATATCACAAAGGAAGTAGTAGCTCTTGACGTAACGCCTTCGTTTGTACAAAGTCATGAAGAATTATGTTCATATTAATTTATTAGTAAGTCGCAAAACTGTCATGACAAGGATAGGAAAGTGTAGTTTCTTCTTTTTTGTTGAGCTTTGCAATTTTTTTTTTCAGTTATGGGTGATGAAATGGATCCGTGCGAGTGCCTCTGGAATCATGAGCTGGCCATGCGCCGCTTAATCTCACTGGTAAAATGAAAATATTATTTGACCTTGTATGTTATTTCTCCAAACTAGTGTTTATCCACGTCAACATAAAATTTGCTGAACATAGTTACTCAATTTCAAATTACTATGCAAAAATAATAGTGATAAACAAATTATTTTATAGAAATTTTAGACAATTATAGTAGTTTAGATAAAGATTCATTAAAAAAATAACTTGCAAAACTTAAAGCTAATTTTGATATTTATTCCTATAGCTTTGATGACACACACCAACTGATGATAATTAATAATTAATGGGTTTTTTTTTATAATCCATTATTCATTCATACAAATATATTTAGTAAGATTTCAATTTGAAACATATAATTAGAAATAACAATTAAAATCTGCTTTTGATGATCTTACAAAAGATACCAGATGATTGTAAAATAACAAAAATGTCAACAGTTTCAACTATGTACTAAATAATCTACTACATATTTCAGTAATGACAGTGATAACCTTCCACTAAGTGGAGCATAGATAAAACTTTGCAAGCATTTTGTTCATTGTTTGTACATGTGATTGTAACTGCAAGTGATTATATTTTAAAATGGGCTTTACTACTTTCATCTATGGCAATATCCTCACTAATATTATACGAAAATTTTGTTTGTTTGTCCTTCTTTCAAAATGTAGTAACAGATTGATATGATTTTTAAAGTGATAGTATTAGATCAAGAGAGTCCTTTTATGCCAAAAAACATTAAATTCCCTTGGGGAACTAAACTGACATTTGTCCTTGAATGCACTGGCTAAGCCGCTTGTAACATTATACATAAAGTTTTATGTAATGTTTGCTTATAGCCAGGAGTATAAAATTAGGTCATTACCTATAAAATTGCTGTTTAGTATACAGATAGTCATTTTTATTATAGGTATATGCAAATCTGTATATGGAGTCACCTTACAGGAGCCAACAAACTCTCCAAAGGCATTTTGTACTCCCCCTCAATATCTGAATATTGAATTTTTTACCTGCCAAAAGTTGTTCAAATTTAGAAAATGTAGAAATCTGTTGATGCAAGGCTTGTTGTCTATGATGGATGATGCAAAACTTCGAAAAATAGCTCTTCTAGCTTAGAGACGGTCTATTGCGCCATACGAGGTTGTCATGTAGAAGCAGCGGGGATGAGCAATTAACTAAGACTGGCTAAGAGATTCGTGAGTTTCTCCATCAATGTGTCCAGTTTCACATAGTATACATTTGCAGTAATACTGGTACTATTTGGTAAGACGCTGTGATGAATTATACTGGCACTAGACCACCAAACAGTGATCATAACTTTTAAGGGATAAATTTTCCTGTGCACTTTGGTTTTTAGAATTGCCTGAATCCTGACCAAAGTCTAAACGACAGGGTGATCCATTTGATTATATTAAAATGAAACCATTTTTAATAGCAAGTGACAGTGCATTTAAAAATCCCTCTGTTTCTTTGTCTGTTCTATTTGTCATGGCTTAACGCGTTTGTCGCGCTGGCGTTGGTTCAATTCGTGCGGAACTCACTGATCAAGTTTTTTTATATTGCCAATTTGACGCAAATGAACCAATATTGTTTTGATGCTGACGTTGAAAGCAACTGCTAAATCAGCGATAGATTGACTATACTCACCTTCCACTATCGTCTTTAATAAGTCTTGGTTGAATTTAGTTTTCGGGCGACCGCAGAGTTCATTTTTTCGATCGAAATTTCCATGTCGGAAGCATTTAAACCATTAAAGAGTCGTACGTTCGTTTGTAGTATTCACTCTGTGTGTTTAGTGCGAGTTTATTAACGTTCTAGATAGCGTAAAAGTTAACTCAAGTTTGTATGCCGTTAGTGGCAAACATTCCAACTCCATAGCACACGGTATTATAAAACGGCAACTTCATAGGTATTATTATGCTAATATGTGGATGTAAATGTCGTGAACTCTTTTTTAGTGCTCATTGTTGACCTTGAGATCAATGATTCTGACTATGAATATACTATTTATTTTCTAAAAAATTATAATGCCTTAATATTGCTGAGAAATATATTATTGTGCTATCTCTTTGAAGACTCAAATATGCTAGTTTCCAAACCCTTAGACCGATGCCAATTTTCCTAAAGCAAATATATACTATACCTAGAATACATTGATAAACAAATTCCATGTTGAAAAAAAAAAACATGATTACTAGTGATAGGTGGAATATTTAAAGTATGAATAGGTACCACAATACCTATGTCTATATTAGATACCTTCAGCTCTAACACTAGGAGCAGGCTGAGGAACCCCGGTAACCGTACTCGTCGAACTCGACAAAGAGGTCGACGTGCAACCTAACCCATGCATCAGCCCGCTGAGTTTCTCGCCGGATCTTCTCAGTGGGTCGCGATTCCGATCCGGTAGTAGATTCATTCGCGAAGCAATTGCTCTTGAGTTGTTAGGTCTCCTTCGGAGGCGCTCAGGCAGTTGTTAGCAAATCTCACCCCTCCTGGCTGAGCCTTTGCTCGCCCACCTGTCCTGGTGAAGCTGGAAAGGCCTCCGGGCCACCAGTAATCTTTCAATCATAAAAAAAAAAACCTATGTCTATAGGTTCCCGGAGCTTTCTCGGAATCACTCAATTCCAAGTGGCAAATTTGCTTTCACCCATCTGCAGTAGAAATATAAAAGCAGCGGCTTGGCTCTGCCCCTGGCATTGCTGAAGTCCATGGGCGACGGTAACCACTCACCATCAGGTGGGCCGTATGCTCGTCTGCCTATAAGGGAAATAAAAAAAAAATTAAAATAATCTCTGATATCATTAGCGATTCGACTGTCATTTGTTACTCAAACTTTAATCTGTCACGTAAAATGTGTTCATTTTTATTGCAGCTCCGTCAAGGCCAATCGTATTGCACGGAAAGCGAATGCCTCGAGCAATTACCAGGGCTTCCACAGCCGGAGTCGGCTGGCAACAGCTTCATCATGATGTTCGTGATGATGGCATTTGCGTTAGCTATGTACATGATGCGCCCGCGACGCAACCAGATCCAAGATGCGGCCAAACCAGCGCACAATCCTCACGTAAGATTTTATATTGTTGAAGTTCTCGACTAAGGATGTCTCCGCTTTTTTCTGTCTACCTAAATGCTAGCCTAAGGGGCTATTCCACGGGTAGGTTAGCTCACGGGCTCAACCTCAGAGAATTGCTAACACTAGCCCTAAAAAGAGCAGCGATTTGCTGAATCTACCACCGGATCGGAATCGGGACCCACTAAGAAGATCCCGCGAGAAACTCATTGGATTAGGTCTTCACAAATGAAGGATGTAAATAGTGAATTGCAATGTTGTTGTATATGAATACCGAGTAAAAAAGTTCATTCAGTATCCTAGTGAAATTTTGAGATTTGTGTCTTCGACGCGCGAAAACCAAAGGTCTAGATTATTTAATTTGAAATTTAGTAGGTATCTAATGCCGGTCGGTTGACAGCGACCATCGAAATTGTGACAATGGGCTAGAATTGGCCCTTTTTTTCCTACCTAACTGAGAGCCTTGAGAGGCTATTTCAGCGTAACCTTAACTAGTAGGTGAGCTCACGGGGCTCAAACCTGACGACGTTGCTAACACGAACCCTAGCAAGAGCCGTGCTTCGCAGAATCTACCACCGGATCGGAGACGCAACCCACTGAGAAGACTGCCTTTCGCGCTTAGTCCCTCCCACCTAGTCGGTCCACCTTATTAGTTGTCTGCTCACGTAAGAAGCGGACCTAGACATTATGAAACCAAATCAAAATTTCTTTTTTTAAAGTAATAAAAAAAAAAGTTATTCAACATAAATGAAAGTGCATACTTGTTGAAAGTCAAAAAGAACTATCGCCAATTCACAAAAACTAGCCTCCGTCTTGAGAATAACTGGCAAGAAACTCAGCGGGCATGCCTTTTTTTTAAATATTGGAGTATTTTTTTTTAGTATTAGATTTTTTTTAAATATTCATTTTTACAAGGAGCTAGGAGGATTTTATTTATTTATCGTAATTTATCTAACGTTTCGCACTGTTGTTATACAGGTACACATATAACAGTTAACTATATTTTACAACACAGTGAACTCCGATACAAGCTGTTAATAACCATTTAATACGTAACTTCTATAATCCCTGTGCCGTTTCGATAGAATGCTCATTTATCTTTGATAAATTTACGATACCAATAAATTTATAGTTTTTTAAAAGAGACCGTAAGAAAAAATGAAAGATCACATTTTAAATACATCGAATAGAAATAAATATTCAATATAAAACAAGGATTTATTTTACATTTCCCAACAATATGATCGCAATTATTGAAACTACTGCTATAATCATAACATACTATTGTGTTTGATATGGATTAGTTCGGAAAATGTTGCAATGTTGAAGTTTAAGATAAACAAACACATAAATAACATAACTTTGTTATCTCGTTGGAAAATGCTAAGATATTCTAGCATTACGATTGAACATATTGTAACAAAATGCTATCTGTATTATTATTATTTTTTATTGCTAGATGGGTGGACGAGCTCACAGCCCACCTGGTGTTAAGTGGTTACTGGAGCCCATAGACATCTACAACGTAAATGCGCCACCCACTTTGAGATATAAGCTGTAAGGTCTCAAGTATAGTTACAACGGCTGCCCCACCCTTTAAAACGCATTAATGCTTCACGGCAGAAATAGACAGGGTGGTGGTACCTACCCGCGCGGACTTTCAAGAGGTCCTACCACCAGTAATTACGCAAATTATAATTTTGCGGGTTTTATTTTTATTATTTATTATTATTATTATACACGATTTTAAAATATCATTATCATCATAAAAATTATCATTGTCATTATCATAAATGCCGACAACGCTAGTTAGACATATTATAATATATATCTATAGAGAAGAATTCTAGCAACCGACTACCGATCCTGTGGACCGAATGGTAAACAGTCGACGTTGCCCAAAACACGTCATTACGGATCCTTCCAATCCGCACCGGTCACTGCCCTTCGCGAACCCCTCGATTGCGACGAAGGGCTCGACGAGTAAATTAACCCATAGACACAGCCCACTGAGTTTCTCGCCGGATCTTATCAGTAGGTCGCGTTTCCGATCCGGTAATAGATTCTGCGAAGCTCTGCTCTTGCTAGGACCAGTGTTAACAACACTTCCGTTTGAGCCCCATGAACTCACCTACGCGTCAAGGCGAAGCTGAAATATCCTCTCAAGACTATCAGTATAGGTAGGGAACAAAAGCAACCGACGTGTCTCGAAAGTATTGTGAGCTTGACAGTCACTGTTAGTGGAGCATATAGCCCGTCAATTGACGGCCTATATGCAGCCAAGCTACAAAATATAGATTTCGTCTCTACGTTTTTTTTCTCTACCTATTCGCTAGTAGCCTAATAGGCTATTCCAGCTACGTCCGGGCGGGTAGGTGGTGAGCTCACGGGCTCAACCTGAAAGGATTTGCTAACACTAGCCCTAGCAAGAGTAGTGCTTCGCTGAATCTACCACCGGATCGGAATCGTGACGCACTGAGAAAATCCGGCGAGAAACTCAGTGGGCTGTATATCTATTGAGAAGACTAATTCTACATAATGTTGAACGTCAGTTGTGCTCAAGAGTGCTCATGATTCGCAGGCGCTCGTAGCGTCATGACATAGTAAACTGCATGGTTAATATAGGCAAATAAACTTCCTGAGTATGTTAGTTATAAATTGGTAATATAATTTCGTGTAAGCTTTAATTGATTGCTTGTCGGGTACATGAAAAACAAAACATGTTTTTTAAATGATATTAATTAAATAGTGTTATAGATAGTTTGTTATCTCTAATGATGATGACTTATCGTGACGCAACATTTTTGTTCTGTTGTTAGAAATGCCGATATTAAGAGCTATTGTCCAAATTACTGACAATACTGTTTTATTCTAGTCCGATCTTGAATTTGAGACCGCTCTTTATATGATGCTACCGAAACACGAATGTAAAAGGTTTTTCATTATTGTTTAAATCGGTAGACAACCTCGGGTCCAGTCTGGTGTTAAATGGTCACCGGAGCCCTTGGACAAAGATAACGTAAATGCTGCAACGCACTTAGATGCATAAGTTCTAAATCTCAGTGCTATAATACAACGGCTGCCACACCCTTCAAACCGAAAGGCAATACTGCTTCACGACAGAAATAGGCAGGGTGGTGGTACCTACCCGCGCGGACTCACAAGACGTCCTATTACCAATACGCTGTAATATTTTAGTTTATATTAAACATAGCGTATTCTGAGTGTACACGAGCAGATACCGCTATTATTTCTGGCACGATTCATTTGTGTTTTCCGGTTTTAAAAGCGGTCAGTACAGCCGCTAATATGATACAATTGACACTTCGATGCTGACGATTCTCTAGTAACCATCCAAACAGATACAAATTATAATTGTTTTTCTACTTCTATGTTAACAATTTTTCCTAATAGTAGACATTTATAAGGATAAACAAGTTGGTATTAAGCTAATCCGCTCATCTACAGCGAAATAAATTTATACTAATTAATATTGTAAATGTGAAAGTGTCTTTGATTGTCCTTTTTTCTTTTAAATTGATCATTTTAGGTCAGAATAGTGACATTGAAACTGCTTTCAGACTACGCTATAATAAAATAGTATATAGCTCATAGCACAACAATATCGCGCACCATATATTGTTATGGCACGTTCACACTGTACTGTATTATATATTATTGGTTAAGTATACGCTGTTATACTATATGGCACTATAGTATAGCGTAGTCTGAAAGCAGCTTATAGGCTTTCCTTTTATACCGAAAAAATATTTAATTTCTATGGGGAAATGCACCGACACTAATAATCCTTGATAAGGCAAACGAAGCCGAGGGCAACAGCTAGCTGTTTATATTTCTGTAAGTGCATGGAAATATTTCCAAGAGGATGCTCGATAACATTGCTGTTTTCCTATTCCTTTGTTTATTAAAATGATAAATTATATGTATTACACAATGTTTCCTTTACTGTAATAATCGGTTTCAAAATATAAACTTTGATTTTTCTACGCGTTAAAAGTGGCACGCGGTTTTGTGTGCGTTATTTGAAAATTAGTAAATTTATTTATTTATTTATTTATGTACACACAAAAAAGAAGACATAGTACAGAGTAATAGGAAAATTATGTAGAAAGCCACTGCTTATTTCTTTAAGAATTCTCTTCCAGCAGACCTGCGAGAGGATTATGAGAATAATAATTAAAAGTGATGAGTGTGTGTAGAACAGCTAAAATAACAAATACAACAGATTTAATGTCACAGAGGAAGAGTAAATATTTAATACATTATAAAAGTGGAACAGCCGTTAACCATACAATAGATACGTCCACTTTATTTCTCAATGTTGGTCACTGATGGTGGTGACACCATTCACGTCGATTCTCTGGGCTCGACTGAGCACTTAACATCAGCTAGGCCGAATGGTCGTACACATATTTTAAGACGAATACTTAATTAGCGTGTTTTATCCATCGGGGGTCTATGTAAGAGATCGTTCAAAAGAGAAACATTGGCGAAGTGCAATATTGTAATTTTTTTTCTCCTTCAAGTAAGCTTTAACACGGAAATTTTATTTTACGACGACACGCTCAACGACCGTACTTATTTTCGATTAAAAAAATGTAGTATTCGTCATAAAAGAGATTTATTATGAAATTGAAAATAATAGAAAATGTACAGTTATATAGAGTACAATATGATCTGAGGGTCGTGGTATATTAATTGCCCGCGGTTCCAGTTAAAATGATCACTTTATAATTTAATTCGCCACCTGCCCTGGTAAAACTGGAAAGGCCTCCGGGACACCAGTAACTTCTCATACATATTTTTTTTTTTTTTATATATATCAATGATGTGTTTTCCCAACGGTATACCTACTAATATTGTCCGCATTTTCAATAAATAGGTAAATATCTAATAAATTTATTTTCACATATCTTCTATCTTCTTCTATCTATATATATAAAAATGAATTGTTGTTCGTAAGTCTCGCTAAAACTCGAGAACGGCTGGACCGATATGGCTAATTTTGCTCTTGAATTGTTTGTGGAAGTCCAGAGAAGGTTTAAAAGGTTGATAAATATGAAAATGCTCGGAATTAAATAAAAATAACAATTTTATTTTTCCTTTGATGTTTCCCCCGCCGGACGGATTCCTTTTGTTTGTTTTAAGTTTATTTTATACAAAAGTTTAGGTCTTTTATTTATCGATTGAGGCACTACGAAGACTTCCGGGTCAGCTATTTATAATAAAATAAATATATGCATGGTATCTTTAGTTACATCTAACTTTGATTGACTTTAAGTATTTAAATAGAATTTTTAATAAACCCATAAACACAGCCCACTGAGTTTCTCGTCGGATCTTCTCAGTGGGTCACGTTTCCGATCCGGTTTAAGCCCCGTGAGCTCACCTACGCGTCAGGGCGAAGCTGAAATGGCCTCTCAAGGCTATCAGCATAGAACAAAAAAGGCAAGTTTGATTAGAAAAGTTGCCACCACAGTCGCCTCATGGATCTCGGTAATATCAGACGTTCGTATGACGAAATAAAGCTAGTTACAAGAGCGCCCCTTTTATTTTATTATTTTTCGCCCCTTTTGCCTACAAGGGATATAAAAAAAATTTAGTATACAAATTCTACTGGCTAACAAATAAGATGTTTTTATTATTATTTCAGGACCGTGACGGTGCTCCCCCTACACCTCCAAGAATTTAATCAACACTTGCCGAGGCGACTTGTTCATCCCGAGTGGTCGTTGCCACCTTTGAATTCCAGTTATTTGTATTATAAACACAGAGTTGTGATACAACACAGACTCGACGTGTATTAACGTAAGCTCTTGAGTGTCCTGTCTACATATAAATGATTTTCATTAAGTGATTTGTGATATAACAAAGATCATCATTTCAGAACATATTGTATTGAATTAACGTTCCGTTTACAATGTAGCCACTTGATTATTTCAAGATTTTCCATTATGAGATGTTAAAATAAATTAATAAAAATTTAGATTTCAAAAAAAAAACCAAACATATTTATATGCAACGGGAATTCAAATAATAGTGCAATATTCGAATATCGTGAAACTAATTCAAAAGAAATGATCTGATGTAGATTTTTAAGGAAATTTAAATGAAGTAGGTATCTACCGTCTTTTTGTTTTTAGAAATTTGAACATGGCAATTCCAAATAAATATTAAATTATTACGAGAGAAATATGATTTCTCTCTCTAGCTCACAATTTTTATTTGGAATGTAGCAAACGCACGTATACTTTGTTAACGTTAGTTTTGAGTAATGAAACGAGATTATATAGCTTAGTATCAGTCAACCAACATATCACCATCTCTGTGTAATAAAAAAAGTGCTGGTACTTGGCAAATGCTTATTATCCTTTATTTTCATAATCAATTAAATATGGGTATTGTCACAAATCATTAGATTCCATTACATCCACTTAATGTGTTCCAAATTTATTTATTTACCTATTTACTAAATAAAGCAACCTTTGTCCATATATATATGAAAGTGTTGGAACAAGTTATTTTCAACCATCTAAATGTTATACATTAACGATACTGCTATATTCCATTAGTTTTAATTCAATTATTTCTTCGGGTTGGGCAACTGTTTATGTATGTACTCATATCATAAAACAATTAAGATTTATTTACATCTTTACCATGTGCAGACAAATAAATATTAATGACATTAAAACTGTGTTTGTTTGGAGGCGTTTTCTGTTTCTGTACCCTTTTTATAGGTTTGTCTGTCTTCCTGGATGAATGGTTTTCTTCATACTAATTTACGAATATAAATTATCTAAAATAATTAGCTAAGTTACTAATAGCTAGCGTTGTAGCTAAGAAATTCGACAAAAGATACAGGTAGACTGAAGAAACTGCACGTAAAATTAACATAAAATATCGCTTAACCTGTTATGATTGTCAAATATTACTTAAAAGTATCGAAATTAGGAAGATGCTCATACTAATTATTAGAAGAAATATATGCAATTTCTTTCTTTCTTTCTGGTCGTTCCCTCAATGCTGAGGAACGTGACTGTATGTCAATCTTCTCCACTCGGTCCGGTTCTGCGCCATATGTACCGCTCCCCATATCTGGCCTCCAGTCACCTCCTTGAGTTGGTCAACCCATCTAGCTGGCGCTCTTCCTCTAGCGCGCTTCCCCTCCATCTGTCCGAGAATTGTGAGTTTCTCCAGGCAATGGAGATATATGCAAAATATGCAATTTAGGAGAACAAAATGTATTTTTCTTATTGTAATTTTAGTAACTAACGAACGTTAACGAACTCTTGGCCCATCTGGGGTTAAGCGTTTACCGGAGCCCATAGACATCTACATTGTAAATGCCGCCACCCTCAAGACGAGTTCTAAGGTCTCAGTTTTTATAGCACAGTATAACGGCTGCCCCGTTCTTCAAACTGAAGCGCATTACTGCTTCACGACTGAAATAGGCAGGGTGATATTTCCTACCCGTGCTGACTCACAAGACATCGTAACCACCAGTAATTACACAAAATACAATTTTGCTGGTTTGATTTTTATTACACGATGTTATTCCTTCACCGTCGAAGTCAATCCTGAACATTTGATAAGTACGTAATTTGTTAGATAAACTGGTACCCGCCTGCGGGATTCGAACACCGTTATATCGATTGATACGTCTGCACCGAGCATCTTATCCTTTAGGCCACGGCGACGACATATCCGTGCGGACTCGGAAAGCGCTAGTTTTTCTTTTAATTATTACTTTGCAATAATTGGGATGTAAACAAGCACAACACAAGACACGTGTAAAAATTTATTAGGTACTAGAAATTAAAACTGTTTAAAAGTATGTATGTACATATATTAACATTAACAGTTTCATTCCATGATTTAAAAATATTGTACTTTGTACAAGAGCACTAGATAGTCAAAATGAAACATCAATATGAATTGATATTTGGTTAATAGCTTTAATACGCGTAGGCTAAGTAGGCCGCGGACTAACTGTACCCCTGACATTGCCATGTCCACGAGCAATAATGGTGAGTGCTGTATTCTTGTCTATCTATAAAGGTAATAATATTAACAATACTAGGGCAAATATGAAAGATTTTTAGTGTCATGTTTTAATATTGTATATAAAATCTTAATTAATTTAGTAATCCAAAGTCAAATGTTATATTATTATTAATATGTTTTACCTAGAAAAAATAAATTTTAGAATATTGTTGTACTTAAAGAGCCCAAAATCTTTGAACAGAACTACTATCTGCAACACAAATTAGAATAACCGAGAACATTCTGGATACAAACAAAATGACAGTCTTCTTGAATTTCGAACTTTCAAGGTAATTAATGAGCCGCACAAATGTTTATAAAACCCTTTATCTAATTATACCACATACTTATTGTAATCTAAAAGAAATTCATTCTTCTTTGCCCCGGTACCCCACAAGGAGACGAACAAAAATAAAAATTAAACGCCTTAAAATACAACAGTTCGTCACTTAGATGACCCACATTTATTTCAATGCGGAAATAATGGATCATGAATCTTGTATCCTGTCAACTTCGTCTTTAACTTTCTTGAGCAGGGTGGTCATTTTTTTATAATTTCCCGTCGAATTTGGCAGGTTCTCGAAATATAAAACGTCACAGATGTCTTTGGCGAATTTGGTCCCGCTCGGTAGCTTGCGGTAAGGAGACGCGATGTTGAGGACCGGAGTGCCGTAGTCCGTGGTCTTCACTCGACCTGTTTGCTGTGCGTCTGGTGTTTTCAACGCATCGGCGTCACTACCGGCTGTTGTGGTAGGCGTTTCGTCATTACTGCTACAAGTTGTGTCGCGTTTGGGAGTGAGGATTTGATCTCTGTTGTCCTCTGAACGCGCTTGCTCTTTCTCGACGACCTCTCTAGCCGGTCGCGGTGTCAATGATAATTTCTCATCGCTCAATACTGAGTTCGGTGTTGGAACTCTCCCGGCATCATTGTTAGATGTTACATTTTCAACAGCGATGACTTCTTTCTCCTTATTTTCTGCGTCGATTCCATTATTACTTTCATTCAGAATTTCTACGTCTTGTGCAGCTTCCTCATTTGCAACTTCATTTTCATTTTCAATGACCTCTAATAATAATTTCTTCTTTGCTTCTAGATCTTCGATACTCGGACTATAGCGGCCATTAGAAGTATTCGACATTTCCTGGAAAATAATAAATTGTTTAAATATTGTAAGTGATACAGGCAAGCACTGGACAAGATTACAGACGCAACAACAACAAGCGTAGCGCAGTGCCACCAAAATGTCTCGACGGTATGATATGAATTAGGAATTCAATCATCATATTCAGAAAATATGTTTTTATTTTTAATCGCGAAAGAAATGCTTATTCAAGCGGCAACACTTTCTTTACTGGCAACATAAATCAGTAGACAATTTAGGATCAGTGATTATCTGTGTTCGGTAGGTGCGCCTCTTCGTTGTAGTTTTCGTACACAGAATTGATGTCCATAGATATTCAGAAATATTGGATTGAAGAATGCATCATTACGTTCGGGTCGGTGAGACACGTGGGTCGCACCGTCACATCGTCACCTACCCACGTGCACAATGAATGACTCGTCCACTCCAAAATTGCTCATTCAATTGCAAATGTCATCATAAAAAGTTTGGACATCTGCAATAGAATTTTATAATTCCACATCTTATGGAAATCGTGATAAATCGACAACATATTCGAAATAAAGACATATTTCATAATATATAATTTTAATGTTTGTAACTATGTGCACTATAATTTAAGATTTTAATTAGAAGTTAAAATATTTAACATAAACATTTAACATTAAATTTCTTTATTTATTTATTTCCATTAATACTCATTAGACTAGCCCGTAGACTCGCTAAGTGATTGTCGCCACTCACATTGAGACGAGGTAATACCAATAGTACTCAAATTATACTTATACTTTTTTAACACCCTACCCGCCAGATGCCTCAAAAGGCCATTTTAGCTTTACCTTGGTTCGTGGGCGAGCTCATGGGGTTGAGAGAATTTATTAACACCAGCCTTAACAAGAGCAGTGCTTCGCAGAATCTACCACAGGATTGGAAACCCAACCATTAAGAAAATCCGGTGAAAAACTTAGTGGGTACTATTTATCACTTACTGATTGAGGTTGACATTTCAAGAACCAACAGTCTAATAGGGCGGTAGATGGTCAAATGTTTTCAGAGGTCGTTACGCTCACACGACTGCTGGTTTTTTATTGCCTTATATTGATGGTAATGCAAAACGGCGATTTTATATAGTTTTTGCAAATTTATAACATTGTTTCTGTTTTTTTTATAACAATAACTTTAACCCTTAATGTTCCACTTAAACCTAGTATAACTCAAATCAATTCTAAAACATTTATAACCGGTAGGTACAGTAATAGTCTAATCGCTGATAATATGTATTTTTATACACACTTTTTAAGTTCGACATTGATTTTTATTTATTCTTTTGTCTTTATCTATATATTAATACGCGAAGCAGAAACTTTATACCCCTTTTTACGAAAATTGCGCGGACGGAGGGATATGGAATTTCCCACACTTATACAAAATATAGAGGAGTGCAGAATGCTCATATTTTTATTAAATAACACCTAAAAAATATATTAAACCAATAAAGAAAACATTACACACACTAACATGCATTTGACACACACGGATATATACTATTTAGTTTATTGTTAAAGTGGTCAAGTTGAGAATAGATTAATATTGATATCTTTAATATTACTAGAGGTCCCGCAGTAGTCGAAATTCTACTATAATTGATTGGAATTGTAAGTTTGTACACTATTATGATTGTATTTTCAACGCTCAGACTACACTATAGAAAAATGTTAATAAAGACAAACAATATTTAATCTATTCTCAATTTGACCACAGACGTCAAGAAGAAAAGTTTGACAATAAATAAATAGTATGCATGCGTGTGTGTGTCAAATACATGGTAGTGTGTGAATGTTTTCTTTATTGATTTATTGTATCTTTTATGCATTATTTTAAAAAAATATTAGCATTATGCACTTCTACTCTATATTCTCTATAAGTGTGGAAAATTTCATACTCCTCCGTCCGCGCAATTTTCGTAAAAAGGGATACAAAGTTTTTGCTAAACGTATTAATATATAGATTTGTCTATAGCGTAGCCTTAGTGAAATCTCTGATTATAGAAGTAAAGTCTTTGACGATAGAACCATGACACTGTTCAAGCTTATAATTTCGATTAATAATTAGGTATAGTCGAATTTCGACTACCGGGCTACCACTAGTAGTAATAAAACGGATATCATAATGCTGTCGGTAGTTTAAATTTTCATTTATAATGCATTAAGATATATATAGTTTATTAAAAAATAATCATAAAAACTTACTCACTTGTCCCTATTCACCCAGGCATTGGGGGTGAATCGGGTTACATATAGGGAAAATAAAGTTTTTCGATAGAGCTGGCACTATTTAGTTGGTAAGTCGGTACCTTACTTTATGTACTTAATCAACTTTTTAACATCTTTAATGAGTTAGAAAACTATGATGACTAAATTAAACTATTTAATATTCTTCAACACTAAATAAAGGTCATTTTCAGTTTAGCAAAGTTAAATCTCTAACAACCCAACAAAAGTATTGTGACATCCCAGATTTGTCCCCATTTACCTATAGTCCCTGTAACTAAATGACCATGTCTTCAGGCAAAACGCTCAGAATAAAACTGGTAAAAAAAAATCGCACTTACTATTTCATCTGTAGCTATTACGGGGTCACTAATTGATACGTTCTGTGTTTCATTCAATGTTTTTATTTTTTCCCCCATATCTGTTTGTGTATGTGGCGGCGGAGGTGGCGGCGGAGGTGGCGGCGGGGAAGGCGGTAGGGGAGGAGGAGGGGGAGGCATCTCGTCTGGTAACGGAGGGACAGTCGGAAACGCTATCTCCTCTGAAAATAATATAATGTTGTCATCATCAAAATGTAACCAAGGATAATTGAAGACATGAAGGGGTTAAATACAACTTTTAGGATTTCTGAGTTTTTCATTGAGTGAATGCGCTATGTGCCTATAAACCATATAACACCTTAAAACTCCAGGTTTAAAGGCTATTTTTAGAAATTGCATGTAATAAAGGAGTTATGTACGAAAAAAAATTACAAGTAACAAAAGTTTGTTGCCTGTTTTCTCAAAGTTAACAAATTGTATCATATCCCCTTCATCCACTCGTGTCTTCAATTGTAATGTTGTATGACAGTCTACTTTTGTGTGCTTGAATCGAACTAACCATCTCCGCTGTCGAGTTCCATTTCAGCTTCGCCTTCAGGTTTTTCCAAATTTGATGAGGGAAAGAAAGTAAGTTTCTTCCGTTTGTAAGCCTTCATTGCATTTGGAGCCAAATTTTGCAGCATTGCTATTTTACTGTCCTGCAAGGACAAGGATGGGAAGCCGAATAGTTCGCCTTCCTGAAAAAACATAACAGATGTAATGTTGAGCATGCTGCCTCAATGTCAGTGTGTGAGATGCGCAGTAGTATCACCACATATTGAAAAAAAATATTGTTTAAATTCTTGTTGGTTATTTCTTTTTTTGCAACAAACCTCTTTGTATCTAGAACTGGCGGGAACATTGAAACCAGGGAAGTCGTAGATCTTTTTAATATCAAACTTGTCTTTAGAACCAGGCTCGCATACTTCACCATCTTCCTCGTCAAGTTCTGTTATTGGATTACCCTGAAAAATCGCTTTGATATTACATCGTTACTGGTGGTAGGACTTTTGTTAGGCCTTATGAGTAGGTACCACCAATCTATGCCTATTTTTTCTGTGAAGCAGTAATGCGTTTCAGTTTGAAAGGTGGGGCCGCCGTTGTACTGTAAAACTAAGAACTTAAAACTCATATCTCCAGGTGGACTGATATTTACGTTCTAGATGTTTATGGACTCCAGTAACAAATTAATAAGAGGTGGGTTGTGAGCTCATCCACTCTTCTAGCAATAAAAAACAACTAAAAAAACCTATACTTTTATATATATTAATAGATTTACAATTAATCTAGATTTAACTTCCGTTTGTCTCTCGGTTATAATTTGTTATTAATGTTATTATAGATATATTACTAAGAGGCATAAGGCATAAAACACCTTGACATGATAGCATTTATTTATTTACAAAACTATCCCTGAAAAAACTTATTGACAAGAAAAATTAAAATGTTATTTCTGCCTACGCATGTTATTTTAAAGGTTTGTTGGGAATTTCAAATTATTGAATATTATTTGAAGTTAAAATTAAAAAAATAATAATAATATCTTACAGAAGAATCAAACATTGTTATTCCAGAATGTGATATCCGAGCTTCCTCTAGCCATCCTGGCGGATACCCCAACACCCTCATGCGATAAATATGCATTGGTAATTCGTGTCTCTTCAAACCTAATGCGTGTCGAAGTTGTCCAGAAATACGGCCAGGCACCAAGTGCCCATACTTTTGTTCATCTTCCACATGGTAACGGCTGGAATATTATAATTTCGATTTATTTTTTAAAACATTATTTTATGTAGCTTGCAGGACATTTTGAACCATTTTTGCTGATGATCTACACTAATTGCAATTAAGTATGAGCTTGTATGCCCTACTTCATAAATGTAGATTAATGATATTTTATCAGTATTTGGTGAATTAGCAAGAAGATAAAGAGGAGCAAGATTCACGTATACTCAACAACTATTTCAGAAGGTATAATACATGCTGGTATTTTGGGAGTTCTGTGCCACAGATTGACGATTGCCCTATTGTGGTTATGACATGAGCAAACAAAAAGTATATTAATGAATATTATTAGGCAACAAAAAAAATTGAACAAAACCGTACAACTGTTTTTAAAATTTATATAATAGTTCAAATTGAGAAATCTCTCCTTTCTATTCCTCCTTTTCTTCTTCTTCTTTTAGATAATTTGGCTCCAACGCCTTTGGCATTGATTCCTCCTTTTTATTTCAAGTCAAATTACTTATACCTAACAAGCAGTTGTTGCATAGAAAATTTGTACTGAATTATGTTTTACAATAATGAAAAAAGTTAAATAATAACAGTTTTGTAAATCATTTATTACTCCAACCGAAATTTGTTGGTATTATTAAATTATTGTTTTTATTGAGATTATTACATTATTAAATTAAATATTTGCATTTACTCACCCAACTTTCGTGAAATTACGCCGTTGTTCGGCTATTCGAATTGCATCTCTAGGCTGTTTGCATTCTCTCAAAGCGTGGCTACCATCACAATTGAAACAAATCGGACCTCGTTTTAACGGACGGACTGAATTCAATGGCAACTCGGTTTCCACATTATCTGATATTAAGTTTGATCCCTGAAATATTGCAATGATTTGATTATTTATGATGCTCATTCTTCATTTATTTATATATTTTTTTGATACGAAATAAATGCATCAAATACAGCCTCAATAATAAAAACTGTTTGGATGTGAATGTAGCAAAATATGGACTCATAAGTATTTTTGACATGTCTTCATAAACCTGTATCCCCATTAAGAAACCAACAATTTATTTAGGTATTTGTTCCACTCTACAAGCATACAGACTACATCGCATGCGTAAGGCTATCATCAAACTGTTAGAAACTGCAATTTCATTTTAGGAAGGCTAAAACACTTTAAACTTTTTTTCCTTTAGTTGAACAGATAAGCTTATGGCCCACCTGGTGGAAAAGTGTAACCAAAACCTGGCCTATTTTTTGAACTGTAAAAACCAACAAATAGGCATACTATTTTCTCCTAGATATTGCTACCATAATAAGATTGCATAAGTTAAAAATTATAGTTGCAAATTGAATGAAATCAAACAAAAGGTCATAAAGTAATATTTATTATCCTAACCCTGTCTAATTTACAAAATGGTATACAGAATTGCACATACAGATGTATAGAATATATGCAAAGTGTGTATAAAATTCTTATCTATACTTAATAATAATATTAATAAATGCAAAACTGAGTTGGCTGCTTAAGACCTTTCACACCAATTATTCAACTTATATTTTCGAGTAATAAAAAAAATCATAAATATTTTCCGGAGTACAGAAAAGAAGATAGAATATAATATTCTATCCGGAAGACAAGTACTATTCTCGAACAGTGACACTCTTGTCTACATTAACACAAGTAAATACACTTCACAAAAGCCGATTTAAAATATTTTATATACATTAAGATGCTTTTAAGATCTTACCTCACTGTATCTAGGTATTTCTTCAATAGCACAATTCACACTTGGATCTGTATCAACAAAGAAGAGACTATCATCTACAGTCTTCACTTCCTCTTGTTTAGGAAGTTCCTCAACAACATCTTCTGGCCAAATGTCAAGTTCTAAGTCTGTCTCACATTCTGAACCTTCTAATGCATCGTCATTATGAATCTTTATAAGTTTCAGCATAAACGCTTTTACTTTTTGCTTGTAACTACTAGCCAGTTTTTTGTCTCTAAACTGAACGCTCACAAGAGGTGTCCTGTTTACACAGCCTACTACACTACCGTCGCTATTCGATGTAGGAGTGTCTACAGAAATATCATCATTAAAAATTTTAGTGCTTTCTTCAGTACCTAAGTCTTCATCTACACATATTGTATATAGTTCACTAGAGTTGTCATTAGATCTCAAGGGTTGATTCGTTATTTTCCCTCCATTTCCCTCTTTTTCATCAGCATTGTTTTCTCCAGCATCCTCGCACGAACTGTCAATATTTATAACGTCTACAGGTGTTTCTTGGATAACACAATCGCTTTCAGCGGAATAAGGCACTACATCAGTATCTAAACGCCTTATTTTTGTCTCCAAAACGTCATCTTCACTGCTGAGTTCGATATCCTCATTGTCTAATTCATAAATGATATCTTTGACACCAGTCTTCCTTTTAGGCATGATGATAATTTTAGATTATGATTGTTGTAATTTATGCATATTAAAGCATATGCAAGACCGATAATTTGATCAAAAACCTCGTTAAAAACTAAAATAACAATAAGTTTTTCAGTTGTAATCAGACAACATTTCACAATCACGTCAATTCTGTCAACATAGATAATACACATAATCAAATATATTAAGTATTTATTGTATAATCTATGCACATAATATTTATGATCCACAGATAAGATTGGGGGTGATCTGTGTTATGATCTGACATCTGACTTTTTGGCGGGAACGCGAGGAGTGAAGTTGTGTGATATGTTACAATTTTGTCTATTTAGTGTTTCTTCAGGTTTAAATGTGTACTAACCGTGGTTTATTAAGTGTTTAATATCTGTGAAAGTGCACAAATGTGGGAAAATGAAACAAAGCCGCTGGACGTAACTTCTCGGGATCCTCCAAAAAGTCCTCTGAAAAAATCTCCGTAAATGACCACCATTTTACTGAGATTATATTTCATCCCATATCATCTCATCTTATCATGTTACATATTTCATAAAAAATATATAAAAGATTAGGCTGTATGGTATGATACTTTTGCCTTTCCATTTGGAAAAATAAAACTACTACTTACTACTTTACTAAATTGAGTTTTCAATGGTTTTGAATTTTAAATGCTAAAATGTCTTTACTGTTACAAAAAATTGCAACGAAGCATGTTAAAACATTAATAATAAGATATGAGCCGTGCGTTCTAGTTATATCCAATCGAAAATTGAATATTGTACCATCATTTTACGGTAAATATAATAATAACCTTAACCAATAAATTGTGTATATCTGCTTGATATTATACAACACAAACCTATTTTGACTATACAGATGGCGAACAAGACCCGGCTCCAAAGTTTTTTACACCAAATGTACAGAATCTATTAAAGAGATTGACTCGGCCAGATTTTACTAAAGTTTTCCGCAAGAGAAACAATCAAGGTCTACATGCCCTTAAAACTCCCAAATATAAGTTTCTCACGAAAGAAGAGCTTGAATTGGAAATTGCTAAAGCTAATGAAAAAGCCGATGTGCTTCTTCAAATACCTCCTGTCCTGAAAGTGAGTAGTTTTCAATAATTTACGTAAAAAATTAAATTTGAGTCCAAACCCACGTTAAGAACACTTTCTGTCACTCGTGGTAACCACAACCCAGCCACTGCTGAGAACTAAGGTCGGAACACACAAACAAATATATTGATTCCAGAGAATAAGTGCTATCTACTAAAAGTTAACTGTGTTATGTGATGTGAACTGTGTGATGTATGATGTAGCAGTAAATAAGTTATGAAGATATTATCAGAAATGGTTATTTAGAACACTACAACTGAATTGCAGTTTGTGATCAAAAAATTAAATTAAGCTGTATCTAAGGGATGAAATTACATGAATGTTTAAAGGTGAATGAAAGATAAAAATAAGCATTGGCCAAGTAACAAAAACTGATTCTAAATTATTAAAATTTTAAATTTACAAAAAAATCATTGCAGATTTACAAACCCATTGATGAGGTTTTATCAAGAGACCCAGCTTTGATAGGATATGACACATCAAAATATTTGTTTACCGACATCACTTTTGGTATTGCCAATGAAGAGAGGATTATTATTGAAAGGTATTTAATGCATACAAAAGTATACTAAATTGACAAATATATTTATCACCATTACTTTACCTACAATAAGTAATTTAAATAAATAACAAGAAGACAATTTAACATCATTGTGTCTTCTACTTGTCAACTTTTTTTATAGACAATATTCATACACTCAGCATTATGAAAATACAAATTTTATTTTGGTTGTTGTCCACATTCACAAGGAAAAGATATCACTAACATAATATTAAGAGAACAAAAAATTATTATTTTTAACCCACTTCATCTATATTTAGTTTTAAAAATCCAAGTAATGAAACTTGAGTAACAAGGAGAGCACAAAGTAAATTTTACTTTTCAAATTTGAATAATGGGATCATGATTCATATATATAAAAAAACAACTTAACATATATAATTCTGTTTATTTTCAGAGACACTGATGGAACTCTGCGCAGTTGTGATCATGATATCAGAAAGAAATTAAATCAGGTAAGCTATATAATGTTATAATGGAGAACGAAAGCTCATACAATTAGACGGAAAATTTTATTTCTACATTTAAAATACATTCTAATACTCTTCAGGTGTACTTTCCAATAACCGGACGCAAAATACGAGAACCACACATGTTTTCTGATGAGGAAAAATTTCACAATCTGCTGGACAGGGGAGAGTACGAATTTGTGCTGGATCGAGCCTGCATACAATATGAACCAGACGAACCAATATATCAAAAGATTACCAGTATTACATACCAGCATGTGGACAATAATAAATGTTACAACTCATTAAGGTTTGAATATAAAATATTTATTGTCAATGTTCATTCCTTTTTGCTGCTCAGAAAATTTGGCCAGAACTCACTACTGCTTTGTAAGAAAAAAAATGCCAAGGTGGTGGAACCCACTAATATGGGCTTACAAGATACCCCTTACCAACTGTAATTACGAAAGTGACATCATAGTATCCCTGGTATTGTTGACGCACATGCAGGGAACAAATCTCGAGGCAAGTGACCTCATCTGAACACTTATGGTAATAAATAAACAAACGGACTTGTAGCCAATGAAAATTCGATAAAAATAAGTTTATCTGATGCTACCCAAATTCCCAGTGCTAAGATATAATAGGTAGTATAAGTGTTAAGATATAACCTGCATTCAATAATAGTTTTGGTTGTGTAACATTTTTGTAACTGGGTGGGCAAGTTTTTTATGGGCCATTGTTGCTAAACAGAAGAAAGCTAAAAATGTGTCGTCGTGGCCTAAAGGATAGGACGTCCGGTGCATTAGTGTTGAGCGATGCACCGGTTTTCGAATCCCAGGCGGGTACAAATTTTTCTAATGAAATACGTACTCAACAAATGTTCACGATTGACTTCCACGGTGAAGGAATAACATCGGGTAATAAAAATCAAACCCGCAAAATTATAATTTGCATAATTACTGGTGCTAGAACATCTTGTGAGTCCGCTCGGCTAGGTACCACCGCCCTGCCTATTTCTGCCGTGAAGAAGTAATGCGTTTCGGTCTGAAGGGTAGGGCAACCGTTATAACTATACTTAGATCTTAGAACTTATATCTCAACGTGGGTGACGCATTTACGTTGTAGATGTCTATAGTCTCCAGTAACCACTAAACACCAGGTGGGCTGTGAGCCCGTCCACCCATCTAAGCAGTAAAAACAATTTATAAATTATACTGACTTACCAAGCTTACTTAAATAGCTTACTTCTCTAAGAAAGCTATTTTGCAATGTGAAACAGTATGTATGTACAGTAACATGACCTTTTATATCCTCACAGATCAACAAGACACTTTGGTTCAATGACTTTTTATCTGACATGGCATCAGAGTATAGATAATCTGATGCTCGAGATCATACAAAGCGGTTTCATCAGAGAGGCGGTTTTACTTGCTGCGCTACGGCACGATATTCACAACGACGTGAGGGAAGGTACCGCGGCACAGTCTTTAGCTCAAGAAGTAAGCACACATTCCCTATAATATTAATGAATTGATAATAGGCCATTGTTTTTGCCTCTGTTTTTATGATATAATTTCGTACAAGCTCTTTACTTACACTTGCTCTGTGGGAGAGAGACAGATCACCCCTCTAAATCTCACCAAAAAGGTTTGTTAGTCATCAGAACACTGTTATCCAATTCTGAAATTGTATCTTATCTATACATATAAATAAAATTGGGGTGTCTGTTTGTAATATTGAAACAATCGCTTTTTACTACATGCATATGAATATATATACGGTACATACAGCAAAATAAGATTTTTTTACAATTTTTATCTGTCTGTCTGTTTGTGCGGCTAATCTCTGGAACGGCTGGATCGATTTTGACGACTTTCACTGATAGGTAGCTGATGATATAAGGAGTAACTTTTTAGACTAGCTTCGCCCAGCGGCGTCACCCGTGGCACGACAATAACCGCGGGTAACATCGCGGGACTCAGCTATCGATAATAAAATGTAATGTTTCCGAAGCGAAGCGAGGGCGGGGCGCTAGTAAATTATATAAACCTAAATATTAAAGACCTTAGTCAATTGTTTTAATGGCTGTGTTACTTTCACAATGTTGTAATCTCTTCCAGATTTTTACCACACCTCTGCTGCTATCTAAACTAGAACGTCTCACTGAGGAGGACATTCAGCTTGACAGTAAATGTATTCAGTGCATAGAGAAATATATAGTGAGCAACTCGACGATAAAGAGTCAACATGAATTAGCGCTGCAAGGCTTCAAAGAAGATTTCCAGCACCTCTCCGAGCTTAGAAAGGGTTTAGAAAAAGCTCATGGAAACGTTTAATTTTGATTAGATGATGGATTGTGCATTAAATATTTTAGTTATGTAAGAAATTGTTGTTCTTTTTTTTATTATAACTAACAAGAGAGTTATGGTATCTTGTATTAATATTTTGTATCAGATACTCAACTGAAGTTAATTCGTTGTTGAATATACATATAAGCAAAGGAAGTAAATTAACCCATAATATTGATTGCATTTAAATAGTTTGTTATAAAATGTACTTCATAAAACATTTTAAATAATGCATCTGTATAGTAACCGGCAAACTTCTTGAGCAAATGACCTTGACTGCGCAGAACCGAATTTTAGATCACTTTGGTGGTGAGGGTGAGGCGCGACGGCAGGGGAAATCGTATCGAGCGCTTTATTGGTAGAATCTGGTAGATCAGTCGAACCTTGCGTCCCGCACCGCGCCCTCGTTCCGCTTGCTCCCAAAAGTACGCTTGCGTACAGTGGAAAGTCTATCGTTATTAATCGTTAAGTTATTTGTTGTAATTGTTTGTTGAGTTTGTTGCCATTGCTATTTGTTGAGTGTTTGTTGATTTTTTATAAAACTATGCCGCGACAGACTGGTGTAGTATTCAAAAGAAAGGGTAGAAAAATTGTGTACGACGTATATTACTTCATTATAAAACAGGGGAAGAATGATATGGAAAAAGTAAAACAGATTTCGGAAGCAACAAAAACATCAGTGAGTACTGTTAGGTGCATTATTAACGAAGCTAAAGGCTCTGGCTTGCTCGCCGTGTTTCGGACTCCGGATAAGAAAAGATCAGGGAAGAAGAAAGTTACCGGAATGGATAGTTTCGTTCAATCTGTAATAAAAAGATGTAATCATAATAACTACATAACAAGCAGCGAAACTCCGTCCGTAGAAAGGCTTCGAAAATTTTAAAGAAGATATAAATTTTAATGGCTCGGAATGAAGTTTACGACGAATTATAAAAGAGCTAGGCTTCAGATCGAAAAAAACAAACAGAAAATAATCGGAAGCTGGTAATTGAAAAAAGTTACATTCGATTACTACGAATCGAATATCTTCAAAAAATAATTAATTAGACAAAAAAGAAGACCGAACCGACCGAGTTGTAAACTACACCGATGAGCCTTATGTCGACTCATCACGATGATAGCGACTCGGGTGATGAAAACAGTGATGATGATGATGGTCAAGATTATGATAACGAAAAAAAAAATTACAAATACCAGCTTCGCTTCAACTGAACCAAGACCTGGCAACAGCTCTAGTTTTGATTTAATAGAAGGAATATCTATTTTACCCCAAGATTAAATTATTACAATTATTAACCTATATTTTTTGTTGATGTTCTAATAAATATATAAATAAATACATATGTTGATTTTAATAATTTAATTGCATTATGACGCAGAGTAAACAATGTTTTTGCACGTGAGTGTACCATGCGCGAACTTACCCCCACTACGTCAACAAATGCTCAAGAAGTTTGCCGGCTATTATACCATCTATTGTTAGATACGTATATTACTATGTTATTAAAATTTTATCTTGAACATAACATGTTGTTATCGTTAGGCCTCCCACAAGATGGACCGACGACATGATGCTATGCATAACGTTGGATGCCAGCAGCGCAGGACCGATCGTTGTGGCGAGGGTTGGGAGGCCTATTTTTTTTTACCCTTGCACGCATACGAGCATACGACCCATCTGATGGTCACCGTCACTCATGGACTTCAGCAATGCCAGGGTCAGAGCCAAGCCGCTGCCTACCGATGCATGCCTATGTTCAGCAGTGGACGTCTGTGGGCCGATAGATAGATAGATAGAACAAAATATGCTGGTGGTAGGACCTCTTGTAAGTCCGCACGGGTAGGTACCACCACCCTGCCTATTTCTGCCGTGAAGCAGTAATGCGCTTCGGTTTGAAGGGTGGGGCAGCCGCTGTAACTATACTGAGACATTAGAACTTATATCTCAAGGTGGATGGCGCATTTACGTTGTAGATGTCTATGGGCTCCAGTTACCACTTAACAACCAGGTGGGTTGTGAGTTCGTCCATCAAAGCAAAAAAAAAAACTTAGATGAGATTGACATCGATCGTACCTACTTAATATAACCTAAGCGCCATTTAATATATACGCAATAATAGGGTATAAAGTATGAAATTGCCGTTCTATTGTAATAGGTACTTCGAATTGACATAGAACCTTCATGGCTAGAGATTTTTTAGTAAAACTTTATTCAAATGGTACCTATGAGGTTCTTCTTTTAAAAAATGTTCAACATTCGATTATCGACTTTCAGTTGGGTTTTTTCATTCAGCTTACACAAGATGGATACTTCGAAAATCGAGTGATTTTTGACTAAGAGCTCCGACGCGGAACTAACGCTGCAGAAACAGCTTGCAATATCAAGCACCGTTTGATTTTGGTTTAAGCGCTTTCGTGATGGAAATTTTGATTTGAAGAACGAACCACGTGTAAGACCGCCACACATGTGAATAACAATGAGTTGAAAGGAATGGTGGAAGCCGATCCGAGCCAAACTACCCAGGAGTTAGCGGCATGGTTTAACGTTACCTTGCCAACAGGATTGAGTCATTTGCGTCAAATTAATAAAATAAAAAAATACGAAAAACGGGTGCCTCATGATTTGACTGATCTGCAGAAAGAAACTTGTGTTGCCTTGTTGAATCGATACAGAAGTGAAGGAATTTTGGATCGAATTGTGACATGTGATGAAAAGTGGATTCTTTATGATAACCGTAAGCTAAAAATGCAGTGGCTGACCCCAGGTCAAACGCCGCGACAGTGTCCTAAAGCAAAACTTACCAATAAAAAGGTAATAGTAACTGTTTGGTGGTCTCAGCATGCTGTTATTCACTACCTATAGCTTTCTCCGATCTGGTCAATAACACGAGACCACATACAGCACGAGAAACCGTTTTAACTCTACAGGAACTGCAATTAGAAATTATTCGTCACGCTCCGTATTCGCTAGACCTTGCTCCAACGGACTACCATTTTTTTCGTGATTTGGAAAATTTTCTACGTAATAAAAAGTTTTCTTCCCAGGAGGCAGTACAAAATGCTTTCACACAGTTTGTAGAATCTAGATCACCAGAGTTCTATGGCAAAGGGATAAATGGCCTTCCTATTAGATTGCAGCAATGTATAGATAATAATGGTAGATATTTTGAAATAAATATGTTATATGAAAAAAAAAACGAATTTCAGTTTTTCAGTACAAATCGGCAATTTCATACTTTAACCCCTAATATATTACATACGAAAACTGAATGTTGGAAACAAAATATAGTAAGATGAAAATAGTATTAAACAGCTAATCGTAAAAGTAGTTGGAAGCTATGCCTAGAAATAATCACAGATTAATATATTAGTTATGGTAATAATTTCGAACAAAATATAAACTTGATTTTGAAAAATTTCTGGTTCCTTTGAAGTCCGAGCTTGGCTTTCAAGTTCCAATCTTCAACCCTATTGTCAATATTTGTGAAATGTCATTTTAACAAAATTTTTTTTTGTTACAAAACTAAATAAATGCCCACAAAACACAAGCTTAGGTCATTTACGCCGTTGTTAATAGAAGCGGAAAAAAGATCTGTAAAAAATGGAGTTCACCACGCCGTGTTTACTTCTAGGTTTGATAAATACGTCGGAGATTTGAAGAACGATTTGAAGGACGGTTAGTGTCGTTCTAAGGTTATTAATTTTTATTTATTGATTACTTCAAAATATGTAAAGTAAGCTAGCTGTTCGCATTAGAGAATTACACTTTTGCTCCTATGTAGTCCTATTAAATAATATTGTCTACTGAATTGTTCAGGGAAAGGCGCTTTTGTCACTGTTTCTGGAAAATTATACGAAGGAGATTGGTATAAAGGTTTTAGGTATGTAGGTGTCGATTATATTTTATACTAGCTGTACCCGTCCGCTTCGCTGGACATTTAAAATTAACATTATTATTTCTCACCCCCACAAAGATTCTCATCATTAACGCCCCCGAAACTGGTGTAGGGATTTCAACACTCATATAAAATAATATAAATATTAGCCTAGTATAGATTATAATATGTAATAATTTAGTTTTAACAATTTTCACTAATCAATTGTAATTCATTATAAGGCTTCTATTAATAGTCCACCGTCAAGTTCGCTCTTAAATATGATTTATATTTCATTTTCGTTGTTTGCGGAATTTATATTACATCGGAAAAAGAAACCGTAAAACGGCTTTTAAATTTATAAATATAGAGAAAATTTATTAAAATAGGTAGGTATTCATTTACACTTTGATTCAGGCACGGTTTTGGTGTCTTAAGTAATAAGCTGCCTGATAATACCTATAAACTGGAGTACCGTGGCGAATGGGTTCGCGGAAAACCAGAAGGTGTCGGTTGGCGTTATTACGGCAATGAAGACGTTTACTTCGGTTTCTGGAAAAGTGGTCAAAAACATGGGTACGGTAAAATGTGGTATTCTGACAACACCTTTTACACCGGGTATTGGAATAAAGACCAGAGAGAGGGATTGGGAATGTTTGTAGAAGGTGAGTCTACATATGCGTGTTTTGCTGTTATGAAACTAAATTGAAAATAATTATAGTACACTAAAAGCTTTGTCGAATTTTAAGGATTTTAACGAAAACCTTTTTTTTGCCTTTGTCCTATGTCAGCATATGAATATATACACGTGTACATATTATGTACTATATGTTATTACGAATTATCATACCCGATCCTGTAAACAGAATGGTAAA